>NW_027422031.1:0-357837 GCF_037893015.1 Macrotis lagotis
CCTTCCTTATTTCGTCAAGGAAGACTTTCTGTTCTGGAAACCAGATTGTATTCTCCTCAGAGGTTGCAAGTCTTTGAGTTAGGGTCTTTCCCTTCCTGGAATTTTTCTATGTATCCACCATTCCACTGACCCTTCATTTTGCTAAGAACTTGAGTTGTGGGGTGGGGGGCTGGTTCACTGGTACTTGGGATTACAAAAGGCTTTCCTCACTGAGTGAAGTTTCTCTGGCTGGAAAGTAGGAGGTGTTGCTTGCTTTCTCTGTAGTGTCTGTGACCTTGGCTGAGGACTTCTCTCTTTGCTTGAAGGGAGGGGTTGGAGCTATTGAATTCTTTTGCCTTCTATCAGTGGTGGGCTTTACCCTGGCCTGAGGTCATTACACAGCTGGGCTGGTTCTTCTGCTCACACACCTGGGACTGAGGCAGAAGTAGTTTGCATTTGTTTGTTTGGGAGGAGGTCTGAGTTGTAATGCGACCAGAGGAGCCCAGTATGGTGTCCACAGCTCTCCTGCATCAGAAATCTCCCCCCAGCCCCGTGCCCAAGCTCCAGGGGGACAGCACCACCACTAGCGCCTCTGCTCCCCCGCGGACACAAGCCCTTGTCATCCAGCCCCACTGCTGATCCAGCAGGTCCCACTCTCTGGCCCTCAGACTCCCGGTTCCAATTCAGCTGTTATTCTGACTGATCCAGGGGTGATAATCCCTCTGATCTCAGATTCACCCTCCCGAATTCGACCAAAGGTGCTGAGAGACAAATCCTGTGGAAGATGTACTTTCTCCTGGCTTTTCTTTCTGAGTTTTGTGGTTCGGATTTCTTTGAAGAGTTTTGTTTCATGTAATAGAAGGGGAAGAGATAAGGAGACTTTAGAACTGTGCCTGTCTTCTCTCCGCCACCTTGGCCGGAATAATTAGTAATCATAACCTTGAATGTGAAAGGGATGAACTATCCCTTAAACCATAAGCAAACATCAGAGTGGATTAAAAACCAGAATCCTACAATATGGTGCTTACAAGACACTCATTTGAAGCAGAGAGATACATATAGAGTAAAGGTAAAAGGAGTTGGAGCAAAATACATTTTGCTTCAGCTGAAGTAAAAAAAGCAGGGGTAGCAAACCTTATCTCAGACAAAGCAGTAGCAAAAATAGATAACATTAAAAGAGATAAGATAGGAAACTTTATCCTCCTAAAAGGTAACATAGACAATAAAGTTATTTCAATATTGAATATATATACACCTGGTGGGACAGCACCCAAATTCTTAGAGGATAAGCTGAAAGAACTCCAGGAAGACACAGACAGCAAAACTCTATTAGTGGGAGACCTCAACCTCCCGCTATCAGATCTAGATAAATCGAATTATAAAATAAACAAGAAAGAAGTTAATGAGGTAAACAGATTGTTAGAAAAATTAGATATGGTAGACTTATGGAGCAAACTGAATGGGGATAGAAAGGAATATACCTTTTTCTCTGCAGTACATGGAACTTATACAAAAATTGACCATGTACTAGGAAATAAAATCCTAATGATCAACTGCAGAAAGGCAGAAATAGTAAATACATCTTTCTTAGATCACAATGAAATAAAAGTAATATGCAATACCGGGCCAAGGAGATATAGACCCAGAACAAACTGGAAAGGGACTATCCTCATTTTAAAAAATGAGTGGACCAAAATACAAATTATAGAAAGAATTAACCATTTTATCCTAGATAATGATAATAAAGAAACCACATACCAAAACCTATGGGATTCATTCAAAGTGACTCTCAGGGGATATATTATAACTCTAAATGCTTACATGAATAAATTGGAGAAAGAAGAAATCAATGAACTAAACATACAACTAAAAAAATTAGAGAATGGAAAAATCAAATATTCCCAATTAAATACCAAATTAGAAATTCTAAAAATTAAAAATGATATTAATAAAATCAAAGGCAAAACAATTATTGAATTAATAAATAAAAAAGTTAGTAATATGAAAAAACCAATAAAATTGATAAACCACTGGTCAATTGGATAAAAAAAAGATAGAAGAAAACCAAATTGATAGTATCATAAATGAAAAATATGAAGTCACCACCAATAAGTAGGAAATTAAGGTAATAATTCGAAATTATTTTGCCCAACTCTATGCCAATAAATTTCATAATCTACGTGAAATGGATGAATATATATAAAACTATAAGTTGCACAGGTTAAATGAATAAGAGATTATTGAACTCCCTAAAAAAAATCTCCAGGGCCTCATGCATTCACAAGTGAATTCTACCAAACATTTAAGGAACAATTGGTTCCAATCCTACATAAACTCTTTGGAAAAATAGGGAAAGATGGAACTCTGCTTAACCCTTTCAATGAAACCAATATGGTACTACTACCTAAACCAGGAAGGGTTAAAACAGAGAAAGAAAATTATAGACCTATTTCCCTTTTGAATATAGATGCAAAAATCCTAAATAAAATCTTAGCAAAATGATTACAACAAGTCATCACTAGGATAATACATTACGATCAAGTAGGATCTATTTCAGGAATGCAGTGTTGGCTCAATATTAGGAAAACTCTTAGTATACTCAATTATATCAACAGCAAACCTATCAAAAACCATATGATCATATCAATAGATTGTATAAAGGCTTTTGCTAAAATACAGCATCCATTTCTATTGAAAACACTAGAGAGTGTAGGAATAAATGGACTGTTACTAAAAACAATTAGCAGTATCTATTTGAAACCAACAATAAGCATTATATTCAATGGGTAGAGGCTAGAGGCATTCCCAATAACATCAGGGGTAAAACAAGTTTGACCATTATCACCACGACTATTCAATATTGTATTAGAAATGTTAGCATCAGCAATAGAGAAGAAGAAGAAATCGAAGGAATTAGATTTGGGAAGGAAGAGACAAATTTCTCACTCTTTGCTGATGACATGATGGTCTACCTAGAAAATCCCAAGAAATCATCCAAAAAAAACTATTGGAAAAAATTAGCAATTTTAGCAAAGTTGCAAGTTATAAAATAAACTCTGATAAATACTCAACTTTTCTATATATGTCTTGCAAGAAACAGCAGGAAGAGCTAGAAAGAGAAATTCCATTCAAAGTAACCTCAGACAATATAAAATATTTGGGAGTCTATTGGCCAATACAGACTCAGAATCATTTTGAAAACAATCATAAAACCCTTCTGACACAAATTAAATTAGATTTAAATAACTGGGCAAATATCAACTGCCAATGGACAGGTAGAGTTAATATAATAAAAATGACATTTCTACCAAAACTAAACTATCTATTTATTGCCATACCAATTAAAATTCCAAAAAAAATTACTTTAATGAGTTAGTAAAAATTGTAAGTAAATTCATATGGAGAAATCAAAAGTAAAGAATTGCCAGGAGCTTAATTGAAAAAAAGTGCAAAAGAAGGTGGCTTAGCCCTACCTGAGCTAAAATTATATTATAAAGCATCAGTCATCAAAACTAAGAAATAGAGTGGTGGACCAGTGGAATAGACTAGGTGTAAAAGCAGGAAATGGTTATAGTATTCTACTTTTTGATAAACCTAAAGAGTCTGGCCACTGGCATAAAAACTCCCTCTTTGATAAAAATTGCTGGGATAATTGGAATTCTGTATGGAAGAAACTTAGATTAGAGCAACACCTCACACCCTTTACCAAGATAAGATCCAAATGGTTACAGGACATAGACATAAAAAACAATACTATTAGCAAATTAGAAGATCAAGGACCAGTCTACCTGTCAGATCTATGGAAAGGGGAACAGTTTATGACTAAGGAAGAGTTGGAGAACATCACCAAAAACCAATTAGATGACTTCAATTACATTAAATTAAAAAGGTTTTGCACAGATAAACCCAATATAAACAAAGATCAAAAGAAATGTAGTAAATTGGGAAACAATCTTTACAACTAATGATTCTGACAAAGGACTCAGTTCTAAAATATAGAGAGAACTGAGTCATATTTTTAAATAAAAAGCCATTCCCCAATTGACAAATGATCAAAGGATATCCAAAGGCAATGTACAGATGAGGAGATCAAAGCAATCCATAGCCATATGAAAAAATGCTCTAAATCATTAATTATTAGAGAAATGCAAATTACAGCTTCTCTGCGGTTCCACCTCACAACTCTCAGATTGGCCAATATGACCAGGAAGTATAATCATCATTGTTGGAAGGGTTTGTGGCAAATCTGGGACACTACTACACTGTTGCTGGAGCTACGAACTCATCTAACCCTTCTGGACAGCTATTTGGAACTATGCCCAAAGGGCAACAAAATGTGCATACCCTTTGTCTCAGCAATAACACTACTGGGTCTATCCCCCAAAGAGATGAAGAAAAAGGGTAAAACATTACTTGTACAAAAATATTTATAGCAGCCATATTTGTGGTGGCAAAGAATTAGAAATCAAGTAAGTGTCCTTAAATTGAGGAATGGCTTAGCAAATTGTGGTATATGTATGTCTTGGAATACTATTGTTCTATTAGAAACCAGGAGGGATGGGATTTCAGGGAAGCCTGGAGGGATTTGCATGAACTGATGCTGAGTGAGATGAGCAGAACCAGAAAAACCCTGTACACCCTAACAGCAACATGGGAGTGATGTTCAATCTTAAAGGACTTGCTCATTCCATAAGTGCAACAATCCTGAAAAATATTGGCCTGTCTGCAAAGGAGAGTGCTATCGGTATCCAGAGAAGGAGCTGTGGAGTTTGAACAAAGTCCAAGGACTATTCCCTTTAATTTAGAAAAAAAAAAAAACAGCTATCTTACTCTCTCATCTTTTTACCTCTTAGAATTCTCTTCTTTAAGGATATGATTTCTCTCTCATCACACCCAATTTGGATCAAGGTACAACATGGAAACAAACTAAAGACTGACAGAGTGCTTTCTGTGGGCCAGTGGAGGGAGGGAAGCAAGATTGGGGGAGGGGGAATTGTAAAACTTAAATAATATCTTTAATAAAAATAAATTAAAAAAAATAAAATAAAAAATAAAAGAGACTATTATGAGAGGCATTTCTTTCTCCTTTCCTACTTTAATCACAGAATAGGCTTTCTGTGACTCAAAAATTAGACCCCCTAAAGATGTTTTTTTTTTTTCTTTTTAGGTTTTTGGAAGACAAATGGGGTTAAGTGGCTTCCCCAAGGCCACACAGCTAGGTAATTATAAAGTGTCTGAGGTCAGATTTGAACTCAGGTACTACTGACTCCACGGCTAGCACTCTATCCACTGCGCCACCTAGCCACCCTAAAGATCTTATCTTAAAAAGACCAAGGTCTCCCACTGCATCCAGGACCATCTCCAGTCAAATCCATATCTGGCCACTGGAGTAGATGACTCTGGAGGAGAAAGTAAGGCCTCAACAGTGCTCTCTATTTCATCTGCACATTATTTTCATATCTACAGTTCTGAGAGATGTGTTCCATGTGCTTTTCCTGTGCTATCTCCTCTTATGTAACCATTTTGACCATATCATGCTTTAATATATTGATCTATGCCCAATATCTACCAGATGGTTTTCCAGTTTTCTCAGTGTGTTTTTTTTTCAAATAATGAATTCTTATTCCCCAAACTTAAATCTTTACATTTATCAAACACAAACTTATTAATGTCTTTTGCTACTGGTTAGGGTATGTCTAGGCTGTTGCACTAACACACCTCCATTTTTTAGTTAGTGCCAGATAGTTCTGCTATCTGTTTCTAAATTTTGGATATTACATACCATTCTCATTTTATATCACAATTTCTTCTTGTGTATTTCTTTCCATTTTATTTTCCCCCATTACCCTTCTAGCCCTAATTACCCTATTCATCCTCACTCTAATTTAATTCTAAGGGCAGATAGGTGGCACAATGGATAGAGTACTAGGCTTGGAGTCAAGAGGACTGGAGTTTGAGTCTTACCTCAGACACTTGACTGTTACTAGTTATGTGACCTTGGGCAAGTCACTTGATCCTGAGCATTCTGATTCATATCTGGTCACTGGACCCAGATGGCTCTGGAGGTGAAAATTAAACCAATGACTAAACACAAATTAAGTCTCTCAAATTCAATTCATGTGTGTGTCATTGCATCATCTCCCTGATGTTGTTGTCTTCTTCAAAAATGATGGATAAACATGTAATTTACTTCTACCCTCTACCTTGCCCTCCTTTTCCTTATCCACCCCAGAGAGTACCTCCCTTATCCTCTTATGCTCTATCTACTGCACCACCTTAGCTGCCCCTATGAATGAGTTTTATCAGGAAGTACATATACCTTGAATCCATGTTTTAGAGACAATATGTACTTGTTACTCTTTATCATGTTACTTGGAACATTGCTATCTATTCCTGCGGTCAGTTGTGTTAAGCTAACTCAGGAGTCGATACTAAACATTTGACATACAGCAGCTAATAAAAATTTTTCACAGTGTATAGTAGGACAGGGGTGTAACTATGATACTGTAGGCCTGCACTGAGGCATATATGAGTATCACATCATATGAGTTGTTTCCATGATAGAATTCCTACAGATATTTTTTCCATAATCTTTGTGTCTGACCTGGTGGTTTTTAGAAGCCTTGGATTTTATAACTTAAAATTTTATGAAAATTCTTGCAAGCATCACATTTCATCAAAATGCAAAACTGGGTTCTGGGATTTATTCATTATATAATTTACATATATATATACATATATATATATATATTTACTTACATACAGAGTTTATGTAGATAAGAAGACAAAGAATTAAATTCAGGTCAATGAGTGTCAATTGAATGTATCTAATGCTTACTAAAAGAAACTTGACATTTGGGGAAAATTCAGTTTTTTCTCTTAAGAGATCACTCATCCCTTTCATTTCACTTTTAGATTATATAGAGAAATGAGAGCATAGGAAGCAGCGATGGGTCTATTGTTGAACTGTCGAGACCCAATAGCTAAGCTGTAATCCAACCTAAACCCCCAGCTAACTGGGTAATCTCAGGCAAGACTCATCGTCTGTCTTGGCATCATTCTTATACTCGATGCACTGAATGGGGTTGACCACATTACCAGGGACTTCCCTTCCACCTGGGATCTTTAGTTTGGAATGGACTAGTTACTTCCATGCCCTGGACCTCAGTTTCTTCCTTTTCAAATTAAGGCTTTAGGGGCGATTAGATGGCACAGTGGTAGAGCACTGGCCCTGGAGTCAGGAGTACCTGATTTTAAATCCAGCCTCAAACACTTAATTATTTCCTAGCTGTGTGGCATTGGGCAAGCCACTTAACCCCATTGTGTGGCAAAATAAAAACAAAAACAAAACCTATATTAAGGCCTTAGACAAAATCACTCTTAGACCCCTACCAGATTTAGATTGATGATCTTTAGAATTATTTAGGGGAAATCATTTCACTTACTTCAGTCTCAGTTTCCTCTTCTAGAAAATGATAGTTATGAGATTCATGATTTCTGAGATCTGCTTGTTCCCTCCATTTAGGACTTTCATTCTGTGACTATTTTGGGGCTTTCATCAATGGCTAAAGGGCAGGGAATCAAGACTGCATGTGGAGATCACAGATTTGATAAGACTGTGAATGACTCAAAGGGGAGAGGGACAGTTCTGTTCAGAATGGAGTGCCACAGTGAGAGACAAATGGAAAACCTGCTTCAAAGATAGGAATTGGTGACAAAGGAACCAGATTCCAACCCCAGTTCTACTACTTTATACAGTGCCTAGAGCTGACATTTCTTCAATTGGATGATTCTGCTTATTACAACGTTAAGGACGTTTGACATTACTCTCAACACAAAGACGAAAACACTCTGGGGATAGCTAGGTGGCATAGTGGGTAGAGCACCATCTCTGGAGTCAGGAGAACCTCTGTTCAAATCTAGCCTCAGACACTTAATCAATTCCTAGCTGTGTGACCTGGTCACTTAAACCCATTCTCTTGCAACTCCCTCCCCCAAAATAAAAAAATACAGAAGCATTCACCTATTGTTTGATTTAACTCTGGTAACATTTCTATGAAAAGATATTTTTTCAAAAATGTCCTTCAAAGCAAAGATCAGGCATTTTCTTGCATCACTCTCTCAAAATTTTGTCTTGGGAGCATTACTACTTCACCCTGCGATGATGTGCACAGTAGGCCGTAATGTACACAGTGCTCTCTCTCTTTACTTCTATTTAGTATTCTATTTAGTCTCTACTCCTAGGAAATGAGTAAGAATGAAATAGATCATTTGATAGAGGAAAAAACTGAAAACCTATTTTCACTGATAGTTGTCATTTGATTCCTTTTTTGCCCCCTTTCACAGTGACTGAGTTGTGATATCCCAAAATCAAATAAAAACATAGTTGGAGTGGGTCAGAAAATAGTATCAGGATTTGTTTATGAGGTGGATTGAAGACTTCTCTGCATTAACTATTTTCTGTCCTACCCTTTGTCATCTGCTGCAATATATCTTTAGACCAGCAGATGGCAGGCAAAGCCTGCTCTATTTCCCTATATGGGCCAGAAGCGGTCAGGTTAAGCATTTGTTGGTCACCTACTTTTTCTAAAACCAAAGACTAGTTCTGAGAGTTTAATGGCAATATTTAACTGGCCTCTGCTTTCCAGGAGATTCAAGCCTATTGGATCTATTGAAGACAGCATGTGAATAGAAAATTAAGTAAGAAATATTAACAAATTGTTAGTTTTAGAGGCTAAAAAGGGAAGCTCTCTACCTTTGGGTGTGGTGGGGGCAGCACTTAGGAAAGTCTGAAAGCAGGACAAGGTGACACGTTAGCTGAACCTATGGGGAAACTAGTGGATTCAAAGAGACAAAGATGAAGATTTAATGAATTCCAAAATGGAGTAAAGGTCCATGCAAAGTTTAGAGAAGAGAAATGATATGTCAGGCCCTGTATGAATTACAGCATAAAGATATATCTGGATTTTAATGGACACAACAAAGAATTATATATGAATACATTGGATAGCTAAGTTTTGGGATAATAAATGACAATAAAAACTCTGTTTGGATTTAAAGCTAGATGTATTAATTAACCGATATAATTTTATGAGTGTGGGACTGATATAATCAGAACCGCACATCAGGAATGTTCCTTCAGCAGCTGAGTGGAAGATGGAACAGAGAAGGGAATGACTTGAGCCAGGTGACCACTGAGTAGATTATTGTAACAGATAAGAAGAGAAATGATGAGGTTCTGTGAGGGGAGAGAAAAACGTAAAGCTGAGATATTGTTCAAGTGATCACAATATGTGACAGCTGATTAGATAGGGGAGCTGAGGGAGTATGAGGATCATGAGGGAAATAAGCGCTGTATAGATCCTAGGGAAACAAAAATATTTTCTGGTATAAACTTTTGGGGTTGTTGCAGTTATCCCTTTTAGACATTAGATGTCAAAGAAATTCTGTACTATTTACTCAATGGTAATGACATATGCAATGACAGAGGAGTGAGACTTAGATAGATACACATATACCGAAGAGACAATTGTTAAATTTGTAGTCTGAACATTTATAGCTTGGAACTCAGCAAATGTGGAAAACCTAGACTTGATTCATTTTATGGATTAGATTTCTAAAAGTGCTGAAGAAGATATTAATGATATAAACAAAACTTAGAAGTAAGTTGTGCATCCTTTTTTCAGAGATGTAAATGTTCACCCTGCATAAATAGCTGGCTTGCAAGTGAGGTACGTAGATAAACAGTTACTGAATTTATTGATTGCTTACTATCTGTCAGATAGCATTTAAAATGCTGAGGTGGAAAACAGGAGGCAGGAAAAGCATGTGTTTGCTTCCATTCTAGTGAGCCAAGAGAACCCAAATTGGGGGAACTTTAAAAGATGAGAAGAGAGAATGCTTTAGAACAGGGTACAAGCAAATGATGAGAAGACTGGATTCTAGGCAAGATGAGTTGTAAACTTCCTTATTAGATGAGGTCTTCAAAATTGTAGCTCAGAGTAACTGAATGAGTACTGCAGTGCCAGGCAGTGATGGGGAAGTTAGAAGTAAGAAGAACTTTAGGGGAATGATGTTTTCTTGCGACTCTTTACTGTAACCAATTTGAATCTGAAACATCCATTTAAAGCATAGGGTTCAGTTTCTCCCTTCTTCAGCATCTTCCTTTCCTTTTGCAAGGAAGTTAAGGGGTAGTTTCCACTTGAGAAATTCTAGTGCAAAAAGACTGAAGTACCCTCGAAAATGATCTCACATGCAGATCATTTCAAGGCAGCACAAGGGAAGATCATTTTGTCTAACCTAAATTTGCGTTGGAAAGAACACCTTAAGTTTATTAACACATACCAGCAGGTAAACTGCAGCAGCAGAAGCAATAGAAATAGTTGCAAGAATAGTAGTAGCAGAAGCAGTAGGAGTAGTAATAGTAAATAGGAGCAGCACTGATGACAAAAATCATAGTTCTCATTTATATGATGTTTTAGGATTTCTAAAACACTGTCCAATTTTATAACTTTATTTGATGCCTCAAGCAATCCTTTTATGCAACTGCTTCCTTTGCCCTCATTTTCAGATTAAGATCATGAGTTATATAATAGTTAGAGGACATTCCAAGGGTCACATTAATAAGGAGACTAAAGGAAGGACTAAAAACTCAGTTCTCTCTTCTCCCTTAGTCGTGTTCCTTATCCACTATGCCAATTAGTGTGTGCTTCATTTTTTAAAACTTTGGATATACTCACAGGGTTAATATTAATTTATCTCTCTCACATGTGGCTGTTCAAATTAAGATCTACCTCTATTTTCCCTCTTCCCTGCCCCACTTCTTACTTTAGGTCTTGCATCAACAGGGTTGTGTTCTGTTTGTCCCTAAACGGATCAGAAGTTCTCTAGATCTTGATGGACACTCGCATTACATAGCCATAAGAGAATTTGTTTAACTCACAGATATTTGATATTTTTAACAAGATGAAGACCATATGAGATACTTCAAGATCTTAATTGATAAGAAAATGATCACTACAAACAATAATTACTTTGTTTTAAATGGGTTTTCTAAGATCTGGTCTTTCTTTCTCTTCCTCCTCTCAAATTTCAGGACGCACAACTGTACCATTAATGCACATCCCATCCTTTCTGACTTCCATCCTTCTCCCACTTCATTGTACTTTAATCCTAGAGGCCAGGAATAATAGCATATAGAAATTAATGGTTACTCAATCCTTCCAGTGGCACCTCCTTCAATATGAGGCAAGATTCTGGACAAATGGGTCTTTTCAGACTTCCAGATTCCAGATATCTTCAATATCAAATTCAAATAAAAGACACCAATTATATCAAAAGTGAATTAGTACCTGATTGAGTCTCCCATCTCCAAAACACAACTTACATTCTATTATATGTTGTGTATGTGTGCATATATACACATATATTTATTTATCTATTTTCTGTAGATTTTTGTAAGGCAATGGAATTAAGTGTCTTGTGCAACACCACACAGCTAGGCAATTATTAATTGTCTGAGGCCAGATTTTAACTCAGGTCCTCCTGACTCCATGGCTGGTGGTCTATCAACTGCACCACCTAGCTGCAGTACACATATATTTAAATATGTAGATATGTACATATGGACATGCTGTTTCCTCAATAGTATTTATATAACTGAAATGCTAGGACTTTTTGGGTTTTGTATTTTCACCCCCAGCACACAGCCAAAGTTTCCACATATAGTAGGTGCTTAATAAATACTTGGTGACTACTTCATTGCTAAAGAGATAAATAGGAGGATACTTAGCCAAACTGACTTACATGTAGCAATTATAAAACTGAGCACCTGATTGGATATGGGAGCTGAAGAAGAGTTAGGATCATCGGAAAGACAGATAAAATACAGATTATAGAAGAGGAAAATAATTTTAGCTAACCCATTCATGCTATTTTCCTTTCAGAATCTAGAGGTCAATGAACAACTGCAAGTTTTCTCAGTGACAAAGAAATTGTCAGGGATAGAGACAAAAAAATACATGTGTTAAAATTCTGGCTTTCTCTGGTCCCCTGAGCAGCAACCCACTTCTCCTTTCGTTTGTATTGTTCTTTTAGTAAAATTGAATTGCTGTTGATTTTGGGGAATTTATTTTGGAGCCTAGGCATTTGTTCACCAATAATTATCTCAATTAGTATCTTTACAGAGGACAGAGACAAGGTGGCAGAGTAAAGACAGGGACTTCTTGGGCTTTCCTCCAAAACATTCCAAATACCTTTCAATAATGACTCTAACCAAATTCTGGATTGGAAGAATCCACAAAAAGACTTAGTGAAATAATTTTTCATCCCAAAACAATTGGGAAGGGTGTGTTACACCTGAGTTACACAAGGCAATCAGAGTAGCCTGTTTTACGCTAGAGTCAATGGTCTCCAGCCCTCCAGTAACAGACTGTGGGGCACCTGGAACCAGTTTCCAGATCTCTCAGGCCAGAGATTGGTAAGTACAATTGGGTAGGTCAGTAGGAAGGTCAGTGCAGGCCTCAGTACAGACCCAGTACCAGGAAAAATCTTAGGGAGACACTCAGTAGTTGATTCCAGAGCACTCAATCCAGGAACAGCAATGGGGTAGTAAGAGCCTGCAGAGGTCTCTTTGCTATTCCTCAGTCAGGACTTTATCAGCTTCACCCATACACATATACAGGTCTTGATCTGAAATCCTATTCTCAGGAAGTGGAACAAAATTACAGTAGAGCTTACTGTCTATAGTGAAGCAGGAACTCTCCTCACAGATCCAGGGCAGAAAGGAGTGCTTGTGGTCATCCCAAGAGCAGAGCACAGGTCAGAAGAGGAGACAGCCTCTCATGGAACCTTAAAATTATTGAGAACTCACAGTTACCTTGTGGGAGGCTGTCCCTAAAACCAGCTACAAAAACCCTGAAAAGGTTGGGACAGTGCATCCTCTACCCTGGAAGCAGAGCCTCGCCTTAACAAAGAGTTAAAATCAAGTCTTAGGCTGGGAAAATGAGCAAACAACAGAAGAAATCAAATCCAACCACAGACACTTACTTTGTTTCAATGGAGCATCAAAATACAGGATCTGAACATAACCAAGGCAAAAGTTCTGAATCCAAATCCTCCAGGAAAAATATGAATTACTTTCAGAGTACGGAAAAGCTCAAAAATAATGTTGAAAGTCAAGTCAGGGAAGTAGAGAAAAACTTGGGAAGAGAAATGAGAATAATGTGGGAAAATCATGAAAACTGAATCATCAGCTTGGTGAAGGAGATAACAAAAAATACTAAAGACTATACCAGACATGGCCAAATGGAAAAAGAGTTCCAAATAGCCAATGAGGAAAGAATGCCTTAAAATAAAAAAAAAATGGTCAAATGGAAAAGGAGATAAAAAAAGTCACTGAAGAAAATAATTCCTATATAAATAGGATGCAGCAAAGGGAAGCTCATGACTTTAATGAGAAATCAAAAAAGAAGGAAAAAACCCCATAAGAATAAAAAATAGAAGAAAATGTGATATACATATCGTTTGAAAAAGGACCTGGAAAACAAATCCAGGAGAGATAATTTAAAAGTTATTGCCCTACTTTAAAATCATGACCACAAGAGCTTAGGCATAATTGTTCAAGAAATTATCAAGGAAAACTGTACTGATATTCTAGAAACCTCAGGCAAAATAGAAGTTGAAAGAATACATCAATCAGTTCCTTAAAGAGATCTCCAAATGAAAACTTTCATCAATATTATAGTCAAATTTCAGGGCACCCAGGTCAAGGAGAAAATATTGCAAGGACCCAGAAAGACACAATTTAATTTTTGTGGATCCAAAGTGAGGATAACACAAGATTTAGCAGGCTCCACATTAAGACTCATGCTTATCTTTAAAATATGAGCAGTGTAGTAGTGTTTTTCATGAAAAACACATTTTAAACCTATATCAAATAAATTCCTTTCTCAATTAGTGGGGATTGGGCTGGAAGGAATAGCGAGAATTTGGAACACAAAGGTTTAAAAATAATTGTTGAATTTATTTTTGCATAGAATTGGGAAAAAATAAAATGAAATAAATTGAAGTTTGAAAAAAAATAGAAGAAGAGTGGCAGCTAGGTGGCATAGTGGATAAAACACCGGCCCTGAAGTCAGGAGTACCTGGGTTCAAAACGGGTCTCAGACAATTAATAATTACCATAGCTCTGTGGCCTCGGGCAATCCACTTAACCCCTTTTGCCTTGCAAAAAAGACCTAAAACAACAAAGAAGAAAACACAATTAATAGTTTGAAAAATGGAAACGTTTACTTAATCACCAATAATGAAGAAGTTAGAATAACAATTCAGAACTCTTTTATCCAAATGGTTTGCCAATAAAATTGACAATCTAAGTGAAATGGATGGATATTAACAAAGAACACACACTGTACTGAATCAAAAAATATGAAATCAAATGCTTATGTAACCCCATTAACCAAAAAAAAGAAACTGAACAAGCTGTCAGTGAACTTCCTAAAAAAAAAAGTCTACATGACCAGATAAATTTACCATTGAACTATACCAATTATTGAAGCACAATTAATTCTAATTCTATATTAGTCATTTGAATAAAATTGGCGTTCTTTCAAAGCAGTATATTGCTGACACCTAAGCCAAGGATAATCAAAACAGTGAATGAATATTATAGACCAATTTCCTTTTTTATCACAAAAATTTTCAATATAATAGTAAAAATTAAATGTAATAATAACAAAGTAATTAGAGAAAGATATTCCTAGGATAATATGCAAGGATCACATAGGCATTATACCAGGAATGAAGGATTGTTCAGTATTAAAAAAACTATCAGCATAAGGGACTAAGAGAAGAAATCAAAAATTGAAAGAGAAGAAGCAACAAGGAAAGAAAACCCTCACTCTTTGCAGGTGATATGATGGTATACTGAAAGAATCCTAGAAAATCTACTGAAAATGACTCAAAGCAATTAACAATCTTTAGGAACTTTTCCGGTTACAAAATGAACTCAAGTTGATCATCAGCATTTGCTTATATTACCAACAAGGCCCAGTAACACAGATAGAAATATAAATTCCATTTGAAATAACTTTAGATAATAAAAAATATTCTGGAGTTTAACTGCCAAGAAAGACAAAAAGCTATATCAAGAATAATACAAACAATTTTAAGAAAAATAAAATCAGATTTTAAGAACTGGAAAAAATGTCAAATGCTAAGGGACAAACTGAGCTAATACTACATACAATTGTACCTACCTTACTCTACTTATTCATTATGATACAAATCAAATGGATAAACATCAATTTCATGTGCCATAAAATTTTAATAAAATCTTCTGGAAGAACAAAAGCTCCAGAATATCAAGGGATTTAATGAAAAAAAATGTAAAGGATGGTGACTCAGCTAGACCAGATCAAAAACTGTATAATAAGCAAGAATCATCAAAGTCATTAGGTACTGGCTAAAATATAGAATGGAGAATCCACTGAAATAGGTTAGGTATGCAAGATACAGTACTAAATGACCTTAATAATCTAATGTTTGATAAAACCTAACTTCTGAGATAAGAACACTATCTCACAAAAACAGGTGGAAAAACTGGTCAATAGTATGGCAGAAGATAGTCATAGGTCAGCATCTCACATCCTACAACAGAGGGTGAAGAACCTTTTTGTTCTGCTAAAGGCAACTTGGATATTTATAACATCATTCATGGGCTATATTTAACCAAATGCCTAATTAATTAATTACTAAAAAATTAATAGATTTATTGAATTTCGAGTCCCATCTACAGTTTCTTGGGCAATGCTAAACCGATATAGCCCATAACCTGGAGGTTCCCAACCCCTGCCCTATAGCAAGATAAGTTTGAAATGAGTACATGACTTAGACATAGTTCAGGACACTGTAAGCCAATTAGAAGAGTCAGAAATAGCTTACCTGTCAAATCTATGGAGAGGAATACAATTTTTTACCAAACAAGAGAAAGAGACCATTATGAAAGGTAAAATGGATAATTCTGATTACAATATATTGAAAAGCAAACCTACCATGACCAAGTTTAACGCTAAATTTGATCTTAGCAATACAGTAATTAAAGATAGATATAAAAACCTTGTGATGGACAATGCCATCCCAATGCAGGGAAAGGACAATAAATTCTGAAGGCAAATCAAAGCATAGTATTTACATCTTTTCAATTTGGTGGGATTTTTGCTTATTTCTTTTCCTTCTCCTGGTTTTCCCTTTTGTTCTGATCCTTCTCTCACAGAATGACTAATGTGTAAATATGTGTATCATGACCATACATGTATAACCTTTATCAAATCCTTTGTTGTCTTAGGGAGGTTGATAGGAATGGCGAAAGGGAGAAAATTTTAGAAAAATGCATTTGAAAACTACCTTTATATGTAATTGAAAAAATAAGCAAAAATTGAAAAAAGAAAGAAAGCAAAAATCTGGAAAATAATCATAACATCCAGTATTTGTTTCTGATAAAGTTCTAGCTTCTAAACTATACAGAGAACTGAAAGAAATTTATAAAAATACAAGATATTTCATTACTGATGAATGGTTAAAGAATATGAATAGGCAGTTTTCAGAGAAAGAAATTAGAGCTATTTATAGCCAAATCAAAAAGTGTTATAAATAACTATTGATTAGAGTAATGAAAATTAAAGCTACTCTCTGTTACCACCTCAAATCTTGCAGACTGACAAATATGACAGAATACAGAAGCAATCAGTTTTGGAGGGAATATGGGAAATCTGGAATACTACTTGCCTTTTGATGGAATTTTGAACTGATTTAACCTTTTTCGCAAGCAATTTGAAACTATGCCCAAAAGGCAATAAAACTTTGATCCAAAAATAGCACTACTAGATCAGCATCACAAAAAGAACACACATTGGTATTGGTAAAGACATAGAGTAGTGGACCAGTGGAATAGACTAGGTGCAAAAGCAAGATACGATTATAGTAATCTGCTCTTTGTTAAACCCAGAGTCAAGCTATTGGGATAAAAACTCTCTCTTTGATAAAAACTGCTGGGAAAATTGGAAGCTAGTATGCAAGAAACTTAGAATAGATCAACACCTCAAACCCTTTACCAAGATAAGATCCACATGGACACAGGATTTAGACATAAACAAGAAATACTATAAGCAAATTAGAAGATCATGGACTAGTTTACCTGTCAGATCTATGGAAAGGGGAGCAGTTTATGACTAAGGAAGAGATGGAGAACATCACCAAAAACAAACTAGATGATTTTGATTACATTAAATTAAAAAGCTTTTGCACAGAGAAAACCAATGTAACCAAGATCCAAAGAAAGGTAGTAAATTTGGAAACAATCTTTACAACTAATGATTCTGACAAAGGATTAATTTCTAAAATATACTTTGAAAAAAAGCCATTCCCCAATTGACAAATGCCCAAAGGATATGGAAAGGCAATTTACAGATGAGGAGACCAAAGCTATCCATAACCATATGATAAATTGCTCTAAATGATTAATTATTAGAGAAATGCAAATCAAAGCTTCTCTGAGGTACCACCTCACACCTCTCAGACAGGCCAATATGACCAGAAAGGATAATTAATGATCATTGTTGGAAGGGTTGTGGGAAATCTGGGACACTATTACACGGTTGGTGGAGATGTCAATTCATCCAACCTTTCTGGAGAGAAATTTGGAACTACGCCCAAAGGGAAACAAAAATGAGCATACCCTTAGTCCCCACACTAACACTACTGGGTCTATACCCCAAAGAGATGATGAAAAAGGGTAAAAACATCACTTGTATGAAAATTTTAATAGAAGTCCTGCTTGTAGTTTCAAAGAATTGGAAATCAAGTAAATGTCCTTCAATTGGGGTATGCCTTAGCAAACTGTGGTATATGTATGTCATGGAACACTATTGTTCTGTTAGAAACCAGGAGGGATGGGAATTCAAGCAAGCCTGGATGGATTTGCACGCTTAGTGAGATGAGCAGAACCAGAAAAACACTGTACACCCTAACAGCAACATGGGGGTGATGATCAACCTTGATGGACTTGCTGTTTCCATCAGTGTAACAACCAGGGACAACTTTGGGCTTTCTTGCAATGCAAAATACCATCTGTATCCAGATAAAGAGGCATGGAGTTTGAACAAATTTCAAAGACTATGCCCTTTAATTTAGAGAAAAAAAACAGATATCTTTTTATCTGATCTTGTTATCTCTTATACATTTTGTTTCTTCCTTAAGGATGTGATTGCTCTCTCATCACACTCAGTTTGGATCTATGAAAAACATGGAAATAAAATAAAGACTAACAGATTGCTTTCTGTGGGGGGGAAGGAAGCAAGATTGGGAGAAAAATTGTAAAACTCAAAACTCAATTAAAATCTTTTAAAAATTAAATTATACTAAAAAAAAGAACACACAGAAAACCACAGACTCACATGTACAAAATTATTTATATCACCTTTTTTGCAGTAGCAAAGAATTGGAAATAGAGGGAATCCCCATCAACATGGGAATCACTTAAGAAGTTGTGATATATGAAAGTAATAGAACACTATTTTTCTTTATGAAATGATGAGCAGATTGATTTCACCAAAACCTTGACTTTCCTGAACTGATCCAGAGTGAAGAAAGCAGAACCAGGAGAACATTGTACACTGAACAGCAACACTGTATGATAATCAATTATCATTGAGCTTAGTTCTTCTCAGCGCACATTGAACCAAGACAAATCCAAAAGTTTTTTCATTGACGATGTCATCCACATTTAGAGAAAGAACTTCTGGGGTCTGAATGCACATTGAAGCTATTTCTATTTATTTTTTTCTTATGTTTTCCCCTTTTGTTCTGAATTTTTCACAATATGACTAATGATTGTTTATGTATATACTATATGAGAATGTTTGTTTTCATGGGGTTCTGGGAGAAAATGACAGGAGTCAAGATGAAAAATTTTACAAAAATTAGTGTGGAAAATTATATGTACATAAAATTGCATAATTGGAAAAAATAATTTATCAAGATAAAATTTTTGAGTTCCAGATACTGTCCTTTTTTAAATCCCTCTGCTACCTAGTGGAGAAGTCAAGAAAAATATGCATTATACATATGAAGATATGCGAAATATATTTCTATACTAGCCATGTTGCAAAAAAAGTTAAGAATAATTAAGTTAGTGTGAAATGAGTATGTTTCATTATTCTTCTTTTCTCTCATTGGACTTGGATAACCTTTTTCTACATTAGTCCTTTGGAATTGACTTATTTCCTTTTATTGATTAGAGTAGCTAAATCTATTACAGGTGTTCATCATTACAATACTGCTAGTACTATGTACAATGTTCTGCTGCTTTTGTTCACTTTACTTTTCATCCATTCAAATAAATCTTCTCAAGTTGTTCTGAAATCATCCGCTCATTATTTCTTATATCACAATAATTATATTACTTCACAATAATATACCAGAGCTTATTCAACCATTTCCCAGTTGATGGACACCCCTTTCATTTCGATTTATTTGCTGCCATACAACAAGGGCTCCTATTAATATTTTTGTACATATAAGTACATTGACCTTTATAGAAATCTCTTTATCATATAGATCTTGTCATTGTATTTTAGGTTGCTAAGCAAGAAACATTTTATTGTTTAGTGGAAATAGGTTAAAAAAGTTTTCCTGAGTAATTGAATCAAATCACAACTCTACCAATCTTTCCTTAGTGTCCCTATTTTCCCCTATCTCCTCTAGCTGTTATAATTTTTCCTCTCATGTCAGACAATCTGCTAAATGTGAGATGTTATTTAGGATTTGATGCAATTTGCTTTCCTTTAATCAGTAGTGACATATAACATTTTTCATGACTTTAGATAGCTTTGATTTCTTCTTTTAATAAATATTTATTCATATTTTTGATCATTTATGAATTGGGCACTAGTTTTTTTTATTAATTCATCTCTGTTCCCCCTATATTTGTGAAATGAAGCATTTATCTGAAATGAATAATGAAATTTTTTCCTATTTTTGTTTTCTTTTAATTTTACTGAATTTGTTCAGTTTGTCAAAAATATTTTAAATTTCATGTAATCAAATTTATATTTTAATTGCTGTAATCCTTTTTATTTATGTTTTGCTCATAAACTCTTTCCGTATTAAAAGATCTTACAGGTAACTTTTTCCATGTGCATCTTCCTTGCTTTTGATGTCAGCCTTTCTTTCTAAAAGATGTACAAGTTTTGAGCTTAATGGTGATGGTCAGATAACCTCTCAAGTTCTGAATCTTGGCATTGTCTTTCCATCTGTGACTGAACAGAACACTATCAGCTCGAAAGTTTAGTCACCGAAAGGCACATGTTAATATTTGGAGTGAAAACCTCTCAAAATTTGTAAATCTTACATTTCTTTTGAACTACTGAAATTCTGCTTTACTGATATTGTACAAATCCTTCTTTGATTATTGGCATACCATGCTGGGTGTCCCTGTGTCAGTATTTCCTATGTCTCAGAATCAATTCTCAATCTCTTCAGGAAGACCTTGAGATTGTCCATATATTGCCTTGTGGGAACTCTCCATAAGACTGATTTTAGAACAAATGATCATCTAACACTTAAACAATGTGGACAGCCCATTGGAGTTGGGCTCTCTGCCATAGAATTTGAATGCCTACCACTTCTACTAGAGAAAAGATCTTGGTGTCCAATACTTTATCCTGTCACATAAATTTGAGAATCTTCCTAAGACAATTCAAATGGAAATGACTCACTTCTCTGAAGTGGCACTGCTGGATTGTCCAGGATTCACAGGTTTACAATACCAAGGTCAACACAGCAACGCTGTAATGCTATAGCTTAGTTGCATCCTCATGCTTTTTCTCTCCCACAATCACCTTTTGTCTCTCAAACTGCCTCTGGCAACGTGTGCCTCATCTATGTGTATAACCCTGGCAACTATATTGCCAACATAAGTGAGCTTATCATACTTGATAATATGGTAGGAAATGTTAATCTGTGCCTAATTTCATCCAAACTACTTTCCAAGAGGCTCGATATTTCTTGTCAAATAGTTAATTCTTGCCCCTAATGCTTGGAGTTTTATGTTTGGTAAACCTTAGATTACCAAGGATTATTCACTGTTTTATATTATGTAGTTAATCTATTGGACGCATCTTCCACTTTATTTCTTTTCCAGTATCAGAATGCTTTGATGAATGTCACCTTATAATAAACCTTGAAGGCTGGTTGCCCTACATCACTTCATACCCATTGAATTCCTTGATCTCCTGGAAGCTTTGTTCTTCCAGATGAATTATTTTTTTGGCTCTACATAATAATTTTTGGAAGTTTGATTCTTTTATCACTGAATCAGAAAATTAATTTAGATAGAAGTATCATTTTTATATTATTCATTAGTTCTATACATGAAGAAGTGATATATATATATATATATATATATAGCCTATTAATAAAATCTATCTTTGTTTTTTCTTTGTTTTTGTGAACAATATTTCATAAATAAGCTCAAATAGTCATTGGGTTTGTCCTGACAGGCAGGTTTTCAAATTTTTAAATCATTTAAATCATTTTATATGTAAGTGTTTATCTCATTCTATTTTATGCAATATTCATTATTCAAATACCTTAAATTATTTTTACTTCTCTTGTTTCCATATATTTCTATTACATATTAAATCTTGATAGTGACTATAGAAATCCTCTTATGATTGATGATAATTCTAAAAGGGCTGCTAGTTAATCCCCACTATAGGTAATGCAGGCTCTTGCTTTTAGATAAATAATAATGAACATTTTATGAAAGACTTTATTTTTTCCTGTAGATTTTTGGATTTTTAAAATTAATTGGTATTATTTATTTATCAAAAATTTTCTCTGCATCTATTGAGATTATTATACTTTTTGTTTAGTTATTGCTGATATGATCAGTTTGTCTTGTAGATTACCTAATATAAAATCAGCCCTATATTCCTGGCAATAACTTAACCTACTGCTGTGAAACATATTTCTAACCTTCATAAACATGCTCAAATAGTTCTTGGGTTGGTCTGGATGAACAGATTCTCAAATTTTTTAGTCATTTGCAGTTATTTTAAATGCAATTTTTTATCTCATTCTATCTTATGAATTGTTCTTTATTCAAATACTTTAAATTATTATTTCATATATAATGATACTTATCATTTTTTACATAAATATTCCTTAGGAAAAATGGTCTATAATTTCTTTTTTCTGTATTTGCTTCCTGTGGCTTAGGTATTAAAACAATATTTATATCTTAGAAGAAACGTAGTTTGATTCTTTTTCAAAAATATTTTTATAGTATTCAAATTAATTCATCCTTAAATGTTTGGGAGAATTTGCTTGTAAATTTATCTGGTCCCTGTGAAATTTTTATTAGGGAGCCAGATCATCAACATTTTGTTAATTTTTTTAAAGGTAGATTTTTTAGGTAAATTCAATTTATTCCTACACTTTCAACAGGTGCTAATAGGAATGAATGCCATCTTTTGTAAAAGGCTTTTACTTTTATCTATTGAGAAAAGCATGAATTCTTCTGGTTGTTTTATTAGTATGGTCAGTTTTGCTAATAGCACATTTGCTTGTTTGCTTGTTCATTATTTAAATTGAAATAATCCAGCATTACTTGTGTAAATCCCACCTTATTAGAGTGTATATGATCCTTGTGATATATTGTTATAATCTCTTTGCTGGTTCGTATATTTTTAAATTCTTGCAACAATATTCCATGGAGAAAATGGTATATGATTTTCTTTCTCTATTTTGATTCTTCTTGGTTGCATATCATAATGGTTTGGGATAATTATTTTGCCTATTTTTCTAAGTAGTTTATATGGTGTAGAGATTAATTGCTTTTTAAAATTTTCTTAGAATTCATTGTGAACCCATTTGATGTTGGGTACTTTTTTCATTAAAAAGAAAGTAGATTTATGGCTTGTTAAATTTCTTTTTCTAAGATTGAGCAATCTAATAATTTATTTATTTTATTTTTTCGCTTTATCTGAGTAATTTATATTTTTGTAGCTATCAAACCATTACATTATGATTGTAAAAGATTTTGTCATGTAATTGGGCAAAATAGCTTTGAACAGTTCTCTTAATTTGCTTTCATTGGACCTGAAGTCACACCTTTCATTTTTTTACTTCAGTTATTTGATTTTCTTAATTTTCTTTTAAAGTTTTTGCAAGGCAAATGGAGTTAAGTGGCTTGCCCAAGACCACACAGCCCCCTCTTCTTTACTTTTTGAAATGTTAATTAAATAATGGTTTATTTATTTTATTGATTTTCCGCTAAAATTGGGTTCTATTTTTATTTATTAAGTCAATTCCTTCTTGCTTTCCATTTTATTAAGCTCTCCTTTGAGTTTTAGGATTTCTGGTTTGGTTTTTAACTCAAGATTCTTAAGTTGTCATTTTCACGTTTATTTAGTTGCATGCCCAAACCAATTATTTGTTCATTCTCTTTATATTGTTGTTGAAATATCTTCTCCTTCATCAAAAGATTTCTCTGAAGTTGCTTCTCAGTTTGGTTAGAAGGTTGGAGCTTGTCCAAGACAGTGACAGGAAGTTAAGAAGAGGCATGGTCCTTAGATGAAGATAACGCATACTTGGAAACATTTTGAATCTGAGACATTAATTTCAAACTAGCGAGCATCCATTTCTTTCTTTCTAAATGTCTTCATTTTCATTGGTGAGGAAGTGGAGGAACATCCTTAGGTTAAACAAAAATTGTTGAACCATCATAAATATGATATGTAAAGCTCTCCCAGTTCCAGGCACAAGGATCATCTTACAGATAGGTGGTCTTTCCTAGGATCACTTTCTGTTTGTTTAAAGTGCTTATTTCAATTAAGTGTAGAGCCATGTAAAAATAATAGTTAGAACAACAGTAGAAGTTGGAGAAACAGTGGGAGTGGCAGCAGTAGTAGTTGTAGTAGCAGTCATAGTCATCGTAGTTGTAGTCATAGTCTAGTTACTAGTTGCAGTCGTATTAGCAGTAGTAGAAGGGGAAGAGAAGAGTAAGAGGGATTTAATTTATTTACCTTATCTCTTAAGTTGAATGAGCTCTTCATTTTTGTTGATGTTATTGTTTAGTCATTTTGATCATGTCTGACTCTTTGTGATTCCATTCTGGGATGTCTTATGAAAGATACTAGAGTGCTTTGCCATTTCTTTCTCTAGCTCATTTTACATATGGTGAAGCTGAGGGCAACAGGGTTAAGGAGCATGCTCAGACTCAAAACTGTATGTTTCTGAGCTTAGATTTGAACTCATGTCTTCTCAATATAAAATCAGAATTGTAATAGTGTAAAATCTTTCAAATATGTTGTCATTAATGCTTTGGTAATGTTTCATTTTAAAGGTATTCTATCTAAATTCAAAATTTAGGGATTAAATACAGTCATTAACCATTGCTCCAATTATTCTAGCTTATAATCCATTACATAAACACTCCCTCTTTTTCTGTATATTTCTCTGTAAAAAAGGCAAATAAGAAAAACTGTCACTACATTCAAGGAACTTAAACTATCATGGTGGAAAAGGAAAGTAAATAGGCTTTTATCTGACACATAGAGAATAGAAGAAGCCTAATCTTGGAATATGCCAGATGGGAAGAATTGGGACATGGAGGAGACAGAATTTCATCTGAGACTAATAGGACTGCAGGAAAATTACCATGTCAAAATAATTAGGGCATTACAACCTTTTGATAATAGATATACTATTTGCAATAAATGAAAAGTAGCCATTTATGCAAGACTCTATCTATAATGGAAATATAGTCTTCATATGTAATGAAAGGAAAGACAATGTACAGAAAGAAAACTACAGACTGATATTCTGAGTGAGCAAAGATACAACATTTAGTCAAAAATGTTGCTAAGCAAGCCAACAATGGCAACAATAAGGCAGGGCTCAACCAGCATATGACATATGGTAAATATATTAAATCGTGCCATTAGTAAAAATAAAATCAACATAGGACTATGTTAGAGATACAGAAAGTCTTTTGACAAAATTCAATCATCATCTGTCTTAAATGCTAGTAAACTTAGTGATAAATGGAAACTTCTTTTCCCTGAGAAATAATCCCTAAGTGCAAAAGACACTTATTAGAAAAGGAGGCAAATTTACCAGCATTTCTAATAAAATCATGGCTGAATGAAGCTTGGTGTGTATTGAAACTATTATTTCATATAGTTCTTGAAATGATTTTCTGCCTTAAATTTCAAAAGACAGAGTAAAAGATGGTAGGAAAGGTAAAAATAAAACATAACATCACTTTTTGCAGGTGATCTGATGATAATTTAGAAAATCCTAGAGTCAAACAAAGCATTCAAGTAAGAGATAAATTTATCCTAGTTTCAGGATGCTAAATTGATTCTTCTAAATCATCCACATTCCTATATTTTAAGAAATAAATCCTGAAGGAAGAGATAGAAAAAGAAACTATACTCAAAGAAGCTAAAGAACTTGTTCAATAATTGTAAATGTATTTATCCAGATGCAACTGGAATAGTGATAAATCTAATTATAAAACATTCATGAAATAAAGATGGATTGAATACTGAGAAGGATAGCAGGAAGTCATAGATCTGTGGAGTCATTATAATTAAAATGACAAATTTACTTATTCTATACTGTACCAATCAGAAAACATTAGTTATATTTTATAGAAGTCAAAAAATAATAACTGATATTATACTGAAGAAGAGGTCACATATTTCAATGGTAATAATTAAAAGAAAGTTACAAGAAAGGGGACACTATAGAAAATCAGAAACTATATTATAAAGTAATTATCTAAAAAGGCTTGATATTTGAATTTTCAAATGACTCAAATGAATAAGCACTGGAGAAGTTCATAAGTGAAGCAGATCCAAATGCATAATATATAGCAGCAAAAGCTCAGTAAAATAGTCTTTGATAAACCGAAGGACTCCAGTTACTATGGGAAAACACACAGTATTGAAGAAAATGCTAAAAGACTTGATCACAGTCATTCAAAAATAGATTTGAACAAACATCTTCCATCATATAGTAAGTCAATCTCAACATACATATATGAATTAGAAATCCATGTTCACAACATAACCAAATCATAGCACCAAGAAAGAAATTACCTTTCTGTTCAATGAAGAAGTAAAGAGTTCAAGATTAATCAAGCAATACATAGCATCATAGAAGGTAAAATGTAAAATTGTGATTATGTAAAGTTAGTCAATCTATACACATCTACCAAGTACTTGCTATTTTCCAGGCACTCTGCTAAGCTCCGGAGATATACACACATGAACAAGAAAAAAGGTTTCCCAACCATCAAAAAGAAAAAGCAAATTCACAAAAGGAAACTGAAAAGTAGGGGGCAGAGTCAGGAAAGGTAGTTCAGAGGGGAATAATAGGAAAGTCCGAGGGAAGTCCCAGGTAATATAACCAACTGATAAGTATGATTATTTCAGCTGAGTTATTTTATAAATTGAAGGTTTTCAAATTCATGACTTTTCCTTCCAGTCATTGAGGCAGAGGGTGGTGAAGAAGTGAAATACCAAAACTGATGGAATTTTGCAAGGTGATGTAATTTTTCCCCAATACTGAATTTTATTGGCGATTCTAGAGACAAAGTGAGAAAAAGAGATGTTTTCTTTGCAGATACAAATCCTATATATGTAAAACAATAAGTGAAAATTTAAGGGGCCAGGGTGGATTTTTACAGAATTTATTTTCTGATAAAGGTTGCACATTCAAGATTTATAGGAATACATTCAAATTAATAGGAATAAGTGTAATTTCCCAATAGATTGCCAAAGATATCCAAAAATAATTTAGAAATAAATAAATAAAAGCTCTCAACAAGCTTTTGAAATATATTCAAAATATTTAAGAATTAAAAAGCTAATTAAAACCAAGTTCAGGAGCTGTGGATGACAAGGAATGCCAGTGCATTGTCGGTGCAATTTTAATGTGAGCTGATCATTCTGGAAAGCAGTTTGTAACTATGACCACAAATGTTGTAAATTTGTAGATTCCTTTTGACTCTGGCCTTCCTTTAATGAAGATATAAAAGAAAGAAGAAATAGATTGAGCTACACTTCTCAATACTATTTATATAGTAAGTTTCTTTTCACAGTATCTAACTATTGGAACCTAAAGTACAGTTCTCTACCTGAAGGATGACATAAGAAACTGAAGTTTCTGAATGTAATGGAATGTTCCTGCATCTTAAGAGATGAAAAATAGGCAGTTTCAGAAGAAATTAGAAATAGCATTCTGATTGATGCAGAGTGATCTTACCAAAGAAATAGCAAAACAATACAAACTGTAATAATAGCATTCAGAAAAGACAAGTTTGAATGATAGGACTCTTAGCATTGCCATGATTAAACATAAATCTAAAATACTGAAGATGAAAGACACCTGTCAGTGAAGAGACACATACAGTTTCCTTCATGACAAATAAGGGGGGATAGATTTTGAAATTATTCTTGGTTTTAGGAATAATTTTGTTATTAAATGGTTTAAGTGGAAGGATGAGGGAGAAGCTGGGAGAAGGAAACCTTAAATCCATTTTAAAATAAGTGAGCAATTTTTAGAAATTCCCTTTCGAATTTTTGGTAGATTCTTTCAAAATATTGCCCTTCTGTGTTGATTCCCATGATGTCATATTAGAGGCAAAAGGAGCAGTTAGAAGGAGTATATATAGACAATGGTCACAGGTGTGCATTGACTATGAAGGGATATGATCTACAAAATTAAATAAAGGTCAGAAAAAGAAGAATAAATGGAGAAAGAGAAAGGGAGCGGTATAATGAAGTGATACATTATCTCACATAAAAGAGGCAAAAATTTTTTTGAAGTGGAGGGGAAGTTGAATTAGATAGCAGAGAATGTTGAACTTTATTCTCATCAGAATTGACTCAAAGAGAGAAAAATACACACTCAGTTGCCATAATAATCTATTTTATTTAATTTTTAGTTTTTTTGCCAGGCAATGGAGTTAAGTGACTTGCCCAAGGCCAGACACCTAGGTAATTATTAAATGTCTGAAAGCAGGTTTGAACTCAGGTCCTATGATCTATCCACTGTGCCACCTAGCGACCCCTAGAAATTGATTTTATTCTATAGGAAATTAGAAGGAAAAGAGATGATTGAAGGGAGGGCAGATGAGGGCAGTTTGTAGACAAAATCGAAAAAAAAATTTAATGAGGGTGAGGGTGAAATGGGAGAGAAAATAGAATAAGCACGGATAAACAGGCTAAATGGAAATACAAAGTCTGAACAATTTTTGAAGTAAGTTTCTCTGTTAAAGGCCTTATTTCACAAATTTTATATTTGTGAGAACTGATTCAAATTTATAAATCTAAATTCTGTTCTTCAGTTGATAAATGATCAAAAGATATGAAGAGACAATTTTCAGATAAAGTAGTCAAAGGTATCAATAGCCCAATGAAAAAATATTCTAAATGACTATTGATTGTAGATATACAAATTGAAATAATTCTGGGGTATTACCTCACACCTATTTAATTGACTAATATAAAAGAAAGGGAAAATGACCAAGGTTGGAGGGAAGTGGGAAAATTGATTCAATGATGCAAAGACGATGGAGTTGTGAACTTATTCAATCATTCTCTTTGTTAATTTTAAACCTTGCGCGAAGGTCTATGAAACCATGCATACCTTTTTTAAAAAATGTAAATATTTTCTTTGTTATTCAATAATTCATAATAGTAGTTACTATGTCTCATTTCATAATGTTTTGAATTATACAATTCCCCCCCCCAATCTCCTTTCCCAATCCCCTCAGAAAGCAGTCTGATAAGCTATACATTGTTTGCCTGGTATACATTGATCAAAATTGAATTTGTAGAGAGAAAAATTATATCCTTGAGGAAAAAATAAAATATAAGAGATAGCAAAATTGCCTAGTACATGAGACAACATTTTCTGTAATTTGAAGGTAATAATCTTAAGTTTTTGTTTAAACTCCACAGTTCTTTCTTTGTGTACAGATTTTATTCTCCATAACAGATACTCTAAAATTGTGCTTCATTATCTCATGGATGAAATGAGCAAGTCCATCAAGGTTGATCATCGCCCTCATGTTGCTGTTATGGCATGCAAAGTTCTTCTGGTTCTTCTCATCTCCCTCAGCATCAGTTCATGCTAGTTTTCCCAGGTTTCTGTGAATTCTCATCCCTCTTGGTTTCTAATAGAACAATGGTGTCACATCAGGCACACATACCATAATTTGTTCAGTCATTCCCCAACTGATGGACATTCACTTGATTTTCAATTCTTTGCTTCCACAAATGGAGCTGGTGTGGATATTTTTGTAGAAGTGATGATTTTACTCTTTTTTCAGGATTTCTTCAGGATATAGACCCAGTAGAGATATTGCTGGGTCAAAGGATATTAGCCCTTTGGGCTAAATCCAAATTGGTCTCCAGAAAGGTTGGATCAGTCATGCATATCTTTTCACAGAGCATTCCAACAACTAGGTCTGTATCACAAAAGACATTTTTATAAAAGGAAAAGGACCTATAGGTGTACGAATATTAAGAGCAACTCATTTCTGGTGCAAAGAACTGGATATTTAGCAGATACACAAAGACTGGGGATTAAAAATCCTGAGCAGAATGCTCTCAAGAAAACCTGAAGGCACTTGCATCAATCGAGATAAAGTGAAATGAGGACAACCAGGTGCACTTTGTACATATGAGATGCTAACCTGTGAATGATTTAGCTGTTCTCAGAATGACACGGAACCAGAACGATTCCAAAAGACCCAGGATGAAGAATCTTTTCTATTCCCAAAGAAAGAACCCCTTTGTGGCTAAATACTAATTAAAGCATACCATCTTTCTTTATTTTCTTGGTTTTTTATCTTTGTTTTCTTCTACAAAATGATTGTCTATATTAAAATATCTTGAATGGCTAGATATCTAAAATTTATATCAAATTTATTGCCTTTTAAGTTAGGAAAGTGAGGAGGAAGGGAGCAAGTATTTGGAATTCCCAATTTCAAAAATGAATGTTAACATTTTTTTGACATGGAATCTTAAGTAAAAATAGAAAAAACACACAGACATTGGGAAATTGTCAGAACTCTAAATTACAATTTGGTATAGCCCATGGAATCTTTGAACACAAGGTGGCAGGCAGGGGAGAAACAAACATGGAAAATCCATTCAAGAAATTATCCAGTATACAAATAGTCATCCACAGCCAAGTCTAGAGTCCATCTTTCCATACAATTTAATTTAATTTCGATACAAGTTAATTTAAAAAAAAATGTGCTTTTTCCCTGGGTTCTCTGAGTGACATTACTTATTTGGAGAGAGTGCTTTAAGTGTCTCTGGTTACAAAGAAATTTTAGAATGCTATACTAATAACTGATAGGCTGTATTTCTTTTGTGACTTGTTCCACAGTCATATGAGACCAAGTGATACAGATGCTATTTCTCAAAAGCGGGAGCTATTTATTCAGTACAATTCTCATAGAAAAGAGATAAAATATATATTTCAAGAAAAATATCAGTAGAAAAACATTTTTATAACTTATGTACTTAATGTGCAAAACATACATCTCTATGGGCAACAGACTATGACAAGAAAATGCATATATCCCAAGCAGAGGAAGTAGAATAAAGAAAAGCAAAGAGGGGCAGCTACATGGCACAGTGGATAGCGCAGCAGCCCTGGAGTCAGGAGTACCTAAGTTCAAGTCCAGCTTCAGACCCTTAGTAATTACCTAGTTGTGTGGACTTGGACAAGCCACTAAACCCCACTTTCTTTCAAAAAAAACTAAAAAAGAAGAAAAAGAAAGCATATGAACTAGAAGAGAAGAAAAGGAAGGAGGAGAAAGAAAGAAAAGAGAAAACCAAGCTTTCTCACTCAACTGTTACAAACAAGTCATTATACTCATATATGAAAATAATTATGATTTTAAATTATTTTATGATTCCAAAAATTGGTATGTATCTTTATTGGTTTGACCTGATGATGCTATTCCAATCAGTTAAAATAATGTGAGAAACATATATTACACTTTTATATAACAACAACAATAAATATCATTAAAATTTTAAAAGTGTTTTATGCCTCCCATCTCATATGATCTCCAAAATCACCCTTTGTGACAGGCATTAATGTTATTACTAGTATAAATGTGAAGCTATGGAGGCAAGTAGCTAAACCCATTGATTTCTATGGGGACCTGGAATATGAGATAAGTGGGACATTATAATGAAAAAACTAAGAGATGATCAGAGCTTGAAAATACAACTTTGCCATAGTCAAAGGGATCTTTGAACACAAGATACTAGGCATGGCAGTAGATATAAGGAAGAGTATATCATATCTGAGAAAAAGAGCTAAAAGAAGAACCCTTTCAACCCAGAAAATGAGAATTAAGAATGGCCTTGACATAACAGAATTTCATGGATGTAAGGGTCTCCATAAGATAAATAGCAGGAAGCATTTGCAAAACTGTTTAAAGTTGGTAAAGTTCTTGACAAAAATGATCCCATTTTATCATTACTATATAGCCTCATTTTATGCATATGTCAACCTCATTGTTAATGTTCACCTCCTTGGAAAGGACAATGCCAAGGTAAGTGAACTGGTACACAGTATTCAAAACTTCTCTATTTGCTTTAGAATTAATTGCACAGCATGGGAGATATTGGCATAGGACCACACACCATGGCATGCCCTCATCAGTGAGGGTACTACACTCAATAAGGAAGGCAGAATTGAAGGAACTCAAAGGAAACATGACATCCATAAGTTTAGAGTACCCACCCCAGGAGTTCACATGGAATATTTGTGCCCAATCTGTGGTAGACCATTCTGTGCTTGCATTGGTCTTGTCATCCACTGTCAGACACACTAATTTGTCTCAAAAATAGGAACATCATTCTGCTCTTCTTCGATAACAAAAGACAAGCAAAAACCAACCAGCTAAACAATATAAGTGGACAGGATATTCAGTGGTGCTCTTTCTTTACTCCAATGACATGACTCCAAGTCAGACATTCTATGGTATTATTATATTCGTTCATTCATTCATTCATTCATTCAGTAATTTATTCGTTAGTTGTTCATTCATTCACCGATTTATTCATTTATTATTTGTTTGTTTATTCTTATTTTACACAAATAATGTCTTTATACATTACTAAAATATTCATGTTTAAGAGTAAAAATAATAATCTCTCCACCCAAAATAATATAGACCCACATGAGCAATAATTTAAAGGAGAGAGAAAAAAATTAAAATTAAAATTAAAATAATAATAATAAGGATGGCAAGGTGGCATAGTGGATAAAGCACCGGCCCTGGAGTCAGGAGTACCTGGGTTCAAATCCAGTCTCAGACACTTAATAATATCCTAGCTGTGTGGCCTTGGGCAAGCCCCTTAACTCAGTTTGCATTACAAAAAACCTAAAAAATTAATAATAATTATAGTAGCTGTGGCTATGTGACACAGTGTATGGAACACTGGACACAGAGCTAGGAGCTCCCGAGCCCAAATCCAAACCCAGACACCCAACAGTCACCCATTTTGTGACCCTGGGCAAGACACCCCAACCCCATTGTCCTGCAGGAACCAAAAAAAAAGAATAAGACCCAAAATAAAATAAAATGTTAGTAATAATAATAATTGGGGTGGCAGGCTGTTGGACAGAACACCCGCCCTGGAACCAGGAGCACCTGGGTCCAAATCTGGTCTCAGACACCCAACAATAACTCAGCTGTGTGGCCCCAGGCAAGCCACCTATCACCAGTTGCCTTGCAACCCCCCTAAAAAATAATAATAAAAAATGTGCTTCAGTCTGTGTTCTACCACCTCCAGCTCTGTCATGGGTGGATCACATTCTTTATGATAAGTCCATCACAAAAGTTACTTCCATATTTTTCCACCTCACAACTCCCTCCATTCATACTTCTCCACTACCATATACTATATTTTCTCTCTCCTTTCACTCTGTCTCTGCTGTGGGGTAGTTGAGTGGTGTAGCAGACAGATCCTTCTTCCTGGGGCCAAGAGGCCCCGAGCCCACATACCACCCCTTAAGCCCAGCATCCACCTAGTCTAAGGTCCCTGAGAGGTAATCCAATCCCAGCCCCTTGCAAGAAGTAAAAAAGTAAATGTGTTATATCTGACCACTCTCCTCCCATGGTCCATTCTCTCTTCCATCACTCACATACCCTCCCTTCCCCCTGTCCTCTTTCTCTCCTTCTTACTCCAGATGTCTATACCCCATTGTGTATATATGCTGTTTCCTCTCCTAGCCACCTCTGATGAGAGCGAAGTTTCCCTCATTCCCCCTTTCCCACTTCCATATCATTGCAATAGCTCATTGTAATAAAAAATATTTTTATATGAAGTATCTTAGCCTATTCCACCTCTCCTTTTTCTTTTTCATAAGACATTTCCCTTTTACCTATGGACTCCATTTTTGCACAACATTATATCATCAAATTCAGTTCTCCCTAGAGCTTCATCTATAAAATCTTCTTTTACTGCTCTATTAAATGAGAAGGTTCATATGAGTATTATCAGTATCATTTTTTCTATACAGGAACACATGTAGTTCATCATCATTAAGTCCCTCATATTTTCCCCTTCTCCTCCACTGTCTATGCTTCACCTGAGTCCTATATTTTAATATCAAACCTTCTGCTCATCTCTGACCATTCCAGTAGGAGCAGGTGAAAGTCCCCGGGTTCATTGAAAGTCCATCTTATTCCCTGGAAGAGGACATTCACTTTTGCTGGGTAGTTGATTCTTGGTTGCATTCCTACCTACACATTATTTCAAGGTAGTTGCTGCTAAGTCCCGGGTGAGCCTGACTGTAACTCCATGATATTTGAATTGTGTCCTTCTGGCTGCTTATAATATTTTCTCTTTGACTTGAGAGTTTGGCTATAATATTCCTGGGGTTGTTTTTTTTTTTTTTGGATCTTTTTCTCATGGTGATTGATGCATTCTCTCAATTTCTATTTTGCTCTATGCTTCTAGGATATTTTTCTTTATGTATTCTTTGAAAATGATGTCAAGGCTCTTTTCCTGAACATGACTTTCAGTTATTCCAATTATTTTTAAATTATCTTTTCTGGATCTGTTTTCCATATTGATTGTTTTTTCAATGATATGTTTCACATTTCTACTAATTTTTCATTCTTTTTCTTTTGAAGTATTGTGTCCTGGTTCTCATAAAATCAGCAGCCTCCTCAGTTCCATTCTAAATCTGAAGGATTTGTTTTCCTCAGAGAGCTTTCTTATCTCTATTTCCATCTGGCCAATTCTGCTTTTTAAAGCATTCTTCTCATTCTTCTCATCAATACTTTTTTGATCTGTTTTATCCATTTGACCTGTGCTGGTTTTTAATATGTTATTTTCCTTAACTTTTTTTTTGGATCTCCTTGATTAAGCAGCTGACTTCCTTTTCATGTTTTTCCTGCATCTCTCTCATTTCATTTCCCAATTTTTCTTCTATCTCCCTCACTTGATTTTCAAACTCTTTTCTGAGCTCTGTCATAGATTGAGCCCAATTTCTATTTTTCTTGCAGTCTTTAGATGCAGGTGCTTGTACTTCTTCATCTTCATATTGAGTGTTTTGATCCATCTTGGGATCATAGGCAAAGTATTTCTCAATTGTGTTCCTCTTTTTTCTCTGCTTACTCATTGCTCCAGCCTGTACCTGGTTTTGTGGTGCTTCCTGAGCTTTTGAGTATTATTGGGACAACCACCCCCCTCCGCAAGGATCTCTGTGTTTGAGTCTTGGTCTTCCCTCCTGATCTCTGAATGATCATAAGTGCACACCTCTGCCATGGGGCTAAGGTGGGGGCCTGCTGTTTTACGGGGGGGACTAGACTGCTATGAGGCTCAGAATGTGATCAGAGCCCCACAGTACTGTTCCAGGGACAGAAGACAGAATTCCGCAATCTCTCTCCTCTCTTCTCCTTAGGCTCAGCACTGACACCCTGGGAGCTCCGGCTTACCGGCTCTTGCTTCTGGTTCCTGGATCTGGGCTGCCAGGGCCACACTGCTCACTGAGTGCCCTGAGGGCTGGGTTACACATTTGCTCTAGCAGAGGTACACCACTGATACCCCAAGTTGTGCCTGGTGCTCCCCATGTGTAAATTAGGATACTGCCCACACTGCTGGGAGCCGCAGCTCCCAGTGCCCTGGGGCTGCCTCTGGGAGGCTGAAGTTCCTTTGCTCTGGCAGGCTACCCCTCCAACCCTGTGGAGCTGAGCCTTTGTGCTATTTTCCAGGTTACCTTGGATTGGAGAACTGCCTCACTGGATCCCTCTGTGGATTCTGTCTCTTGAACATTTAGTTAGAGTCCTTAGTTTATAAATTTTGAGAGAGAGCACCTAAGAGATGATCCTCTCCTGTTGTTATCTTAGTTCTGCCCCCTCCTGACATTCTATGTTCTAAAGATCATATTTGGCATTCAGTGTTTGAAAACCACTCAAAATCTGATATACCATGTTCTCAGGTCTCTTCTTCCTAAAACATTGTTGATATCTGGAGGTCTTGAATTCTGATGAGAGTTTGCTACCTGGAAAAATCATACTGGGGCAGCATGCCAAGAAGAACCACCTACCCACAAAGTTTCTTTGATATGCAAAAGACATTGGACAACAGAACATTGCCCCAGTTTCTAAAGTCACTATACTCTACCTGATGTCACTGGAACTAGGTTCACCCTCAGGATAAGAGTCAAAACTGTCTTCCACAGTACCCAATCAAAAACACTTCTCTATTAAGGAAGAAGACTTAGTAGTCATAGAGACAGAATCTCAAATAAAACCACAGATTTCCCACATCCTCCATTTTAATTCCCTGAGGTTATGAAAGAAATGTTCTAATTATGAGCATATAAATCATTTCTAGAGGAAAGATGGGAAAGAAATTGACTTCTCGAGAAGAAAGAATTGAATAAAGAATAAATAGCTTAAGTGCAAAAATTTCATGAAAAAAACTACCAGATCGAGATCAAGCTAACTCCATGTGACAGCCATGACCTATTAGAACAATCTCAAGAGATAGAACTACATGCTAAATTGCAAACTATCTCCTTTCTCGAATAGAAGACATATATAATGGAGAAGTGATTTAAGACTTACTATACTACTAAAAAAACCTTAAAAGACAAACAAATGTACTTAGAATATTTCAAGAAATCACTATCAAAGACTGACCAAACCTATATGAGTCTAAGTGAGAAATGAAAGTAAAAAAAAAAAAAAAACACACTTCTAAGCTCCTCACAGAAACTCTGTATTTTAAAGTTCGAAAAATTTCTTAACCAAAATCCAGAGCCTCTAAATCAAAACTAAAATAGAAAAAGACTGAATGAAAGGAAAAGTACATATAACAATATACCATTTGTCATCACTCAAGATATGATGGCTAGCACTGTTAAAGACAAGTATGGTAACAATATTCCAGAAGGTAGAAATTAAAGCAAAACAATGCATTACCACTGAAATAGCATAGCAGAGTACAGTATTCCTGGGGGAAATGTGACATTAATGAATGGGAATAATTATTTAACTGACTACCCTGTGTGGGTTATTGTGATAGCAATTTCGGTATTAGCCTATGTAATACTCCCAACAACTTGTGAAATGGTGCTATTATAGAAGACAATAGAATACTCCATGTTATTTATGATGAGTAGGTACTTAGTATTTTAAACATTGGAATCAAGAGAAACATGGAGAAATATAAGCTTTTTGAAGCAATGATGAATAGAACCAGAAGAACTTTGTCCTTCATCAAAAGATATCCTCGAAGCTGCATCTCAGGTGGGTTAGAAGGGTAGAGGGATAGCCTCCAATTTGTCGCATACATAGAGAGTCATTTTGGCCTTTTTAGAGAGAAGGACAAGAACCCACCATACTCATACCTTCTAAGTTCAGTCTTTTCAATTATTTTTGAACCTCTAACTATCCTAAGAGAAATACAATTCTCAAGAGTTACAAGTGTTATCTTTCCCTGTAGGGTTGTATACAATTTAATGTTCTTAACTAACATTTGTTTTGTTTTTCCCCTTTTTCATTTACCTTTTTATGCATCTCTTGATTCTTGTATTTGAAGATTGAATTCTGTATTCAAGTTGGATTTTTTTTTTAATCAGGAAATTTTGTAAGTTCTCTAATTCATGGAAGATCCATCATTTCCACTGACAGAATATGCTGAATTTTAATGGTAATAAATTCTTGGTTGTAATCGAACGTCCTTTGCCCTCTGCAATATGGCATTCCATGTCAACTGGTCCTACAGTGATGAAGCTTATAAGTCCGGTCTAAGTTTGATTGTGCTTCCTTTGTATTTAAATTGTTTCTTTTCTGCTGTTTGCAGTACTTTCTTCTGTATTTGAGAATTCTGGAATTTGAATATGATAGTTCTTGGAAGTTTTCATCCTGGGATCTCTTTCTGATGGAGTACTGTGTTTTTTTCCCATGACTATTTTTTTCTTGATCTTGCTGATTTGGACAGTTTCCCCTGATAATTCCCTGAGAGATATTTTCCAGGATCTTTTTTGATCTAGGCTTTGTGTTATATCAATAATTCATACATTATCTCTCCTGGATCTATTTTCCAGATCATTTATTTTTCCTAAAAGGTACTTCACATTTTTTCAGTTTTTTCAGTTTTTTACTTTGGGGAAAATAGAAGATTTAAGGCCATTGAAATAGCAAAGAAATTCACAGATCTCTGGGATGTCGAAACTGCTCAGGATTTTATATGGCAAAATATTGTTTCAAAATATATTTGCCAAAATTAGTAAAAGAATCAGTAAACATCCTGAGGACACACTTGATGAAGTCAGAGAGAGAGTAAGGGGGGGGTGAGAGAGAAAGAGTGAACAAGCTCAAAGCTAAGAATTTTACGCTCAGTGAGTGAGTGAGACTATGAACCGAGCCAACCAGATCTATAAAGGTCACCCTGGCTTACTGTGCAAAGCTTGCCATCTCTCTAGAGGGCAAAAAAACTGAGTGGAATTTTAGTAGGTAAAACCTTGTTACAAAGAAACCCCTCAGTGGTCCACGAAAAAGCAGCAGCACCCCCCTCAAAAGTAGGGGTGCCTAGGCACAGCATGTCTTACATAGTTCATAATCATCACATACAACACAAAAGAAAATACACAGAATCTACCTGGCCATCTGGGGTGAAAAGAGTGCAAACAAAGTAAGAAGGTTTTGGCTAACTCCAATATGTTCTGTTCGGAAAATATAGCCTGTCTCACCTCATAGATGACCATGCAGATCCAGAGAGATTCAGTGACATCCTGGCTGTCTCACCATAAATGTCGCTGATTATTAAAGACTTAGAGATTGAAGACAGAAGATTTAAGGCCACTGAAAAAGACGATGGAATTCACAGCTCTCTGGGATTTTAAAACTGTTCAAGATTTTATGGCAAAATATTATTACAAAGTTCAATGGCCAAAATTAGTAATAAAAGCAAGCTTTGTACACCAAAATATGCTAAAATACTAAGAACAATAAAGAAATAAAAGATTACCTTCAGAAATAAAAATGTATTAATTCTATGAGAAGACATGGTATAAATTTTAGATAATTCAATCTCAGAAAAAGAAAAAAAGCCTTTTTTTCTTAAAGAAATACAAAATAAACCATATAGCAAATAAATTAAAAGGGAAACTCTTTCAAACTCTAAAAGAACATTTTTTTTATGTTTTTTGTTTCCAAGGAAAATGGAGTTAAGTGGCTTGCCCAAGGCCAGACAGCTAGGCATTTGTTAAGTGTCTGAGACAAGATTTGAACACAGGTACTCCTGACTCCAGGGCCAGTGGTTTATCCAATAGACCACCTAGCTGCCCCTTCAAAGAACATTTAATATCCACACTTCATAAATTTTCTATATTTTTTTCTGTGTAAGGCAAACATTTTCTTAATACATAAATCAGGAAGAGTAATTAAATATGAACATTATAAATTTTTTTTCCGTCAATGAATATTACCTCAGAAATTGTAAACCAAATCCCATCAGAGTACAATGATCCAGGGAATCATTCAATATGATCAACTAGGACTTATACCAGGGAACCAAGAATAGTTCAACATTAAAAAATGAATTTAATGTAATTGTATTAAACCCCAAGAGCACAAATTATGCAATAATCTCAATAGAATGAAAGTCTTTCACAAATATGACAAAAGTCTATGCTAAAAACCCTAATTTCATAATAAGGAATCTAAACTGAAAATGAATTATCCTTTACAAATATAATATATTCCATTGAAGACAGGAGTGAAGCAAAGATAGACAACCGTCCCCTGATTATTTGATATAGTAATGGAAATATTAGTGAAAGCAATAACAAATAGAAGTTGAAACAATGAAGTGGTAAAGAGGAGTTAAAGTATCCTTGTTTGAAGATAATGTGATGGTTTAATTAGAAAAGATCAAGTAATTTGTAAAAAAACTAACTGAGAAAATTAATAGTCCAAAAAGTTCTGGGCTGCAAAATAAATCATCAAAAATCACCATTAATGTAATATCATTATACGAACAATACAAAGGAAAATGAACAGATAGGAAATTCCTGGAAGAAATAGCTACTAAATGCATAAAATATCAGGCATTCAACCCCCCAAAACACACAAAAATTGACTTGGATGGATACAAATATACAATAATAATTTATAAATGAACAATCCAGATCCCTGGAGGAATACTCAGTGCTCAAGACCAGGCCACGTCAACACCATTAAAATGACAATTAATACCAATATTATATGATGATTTTAATGCTATGACAATCAAATTATCAATTTAATACTTTACAAAACAACTACATTGGGAAAAGTAAGATATGTAAAATATCAAGTGAAATCATGAAGCAAAAAGTTTCAAGTTAGGACAGTGGAGTAAAGAATTTGAAGACCTCAAACTATGCTATATTATTTTCTTCTCCCTAAATTAAAATATATATTCAGGATCATATCAATCAGAATATCAAAATTGGTGAAGAAAAATACAAAGGAAGGTAGCCTAACCATACACGACTTAAATTTATATTATAAAGCAGCAGTTAACAAAACAATTTGGTACTGGTCAAGAAATAGAGTGGTGGATCAGGGAAATAGAACAGGCACAAAAGAAACAGTAGTGAATGAATAACAGTATTCTATTGGTTAATAACTCCAAAGATTCCAGATTTTTGACATAAGAACTTTCGATTTGCTAAAAAGCAAATTGCTGCAAGTACTGTCAAATAGTATGACTGAAATTAGGCATAAGCCAATATCTCACAGCTTATACCACAATAAAATTGAAATGGGTATAAGCTGATGACTTAAAGGTTGATAATGTAGGCTAATTAGGAGAATAAAGTTTATCTTATCTTTAAAATCTATGGAGAGGGTAGGATTATATGACCCAACACAAAGATAATGTTATAAAATGTGTGAAATGAATTGTTTACATTAAAGTAAAATGTTTTGCGTAAAGTCATAAATTGGAAGCTATGCAGAAATCTGGGAAACAATTTAGCAATTCTGAGAAAAGATGCATTCTTAAAATATATACAGAGAACTGAGTTAAATTTATAAGAAGTCAAAGCATTCCTCAGTTAATAAATGGTGAAAGGATACAAACAGGCAGTTTTCAGATGAAGAAATTTAAGCTGTTGATATATGAAAAAATGCTCTAAGTCACTATTGATTACAGAAATCTCAATTAGAGTAACTCTGAAGTTACTATCACATTGAGTAATAGGACCTAAAAGGAAAATGGTAAATGTGGGAAAAGTGGGACAGTAATTCATTGTTTGTATGAACTGATGCAAACATTCTGAAGAACAATTTGGATGTGTGGCCAAAGAGCAACAAATCTATGTAAACTCTTTGATCCAGCAATACTACTACAGGATCTGTTTCTCAAAGAGATTATAAAAAAGGGGGAAAGATCTACATGTACAAAAATATTTGTAGCAGCTTAGTTTGATGTAGCAAAAAGTTGGAGACTGAGGGGATATCCATCAATTTGGGAATGGCTAAACAAATTGTGGTATGTAAATATGATGGAATATCATTGCTCTGAAAGAATTTATGAGAAGATTAATTTCTGAAAAACCTGGAAAGACTTACATGAACTGATGCCGATTGAAGTGAGGAGAACCCGGAGAAAATTGTGCACATTAAGAGCAGCATTAATTGATGGTCAACTATAATGGACTTAGCTCCATTTAGCAGTGCAATAAGCAAACATCATCAGTTGTCACATTTTGTAATAACCACGGGAACAATGTCTCAGTCTTGCATTCTCATATCTGCACTCACTGAACCTCATTGTTTCTCTTCTTGTCTATTATAATAATCTCCTCAATGGTCGTCTATCTCAAGCCATTGTCTTCTCCATTCTATCCTCCACTTAGCTCCTGAAGGACCAATGATGGTGTTTCTGCTTATGTCAATCCCACACTCAAATCAATGTATTTTTGGAATAGTATATCTAGTGTAAAATCCTATCAGAGTTTTTATTGACTGTCATTGATTTTCATAAAACCTAATTATCTAGTGAGATCATATATTATTCATTTGTGTTTATTTTCATCCAGGCATATCTGTCTTGGGGTTTTAATTCATATATGACTTGACATTTGATTTCTCTTCCTTAAGCTTTTATAAAGACTATTACTCCAAATGTGGAACCCGATCAATCCTCACCTTTACCTCTTTGAATCCACTAGTTTCCCTGGCCACCTTGTCCTACTTAAGGACCTTCTTAAGTGCTGCTCAGAAAACTAGCAATTTCTTAATATTTCATTCTTAATTATCAATATTAATTTTATACATATATAAATACATACACACAAACAAACACACTACACATGAATATACATTCTAATAGGATTTAAATTCCTGAGAGGCATAGGCCATTTAAATATTGGCCTTAAACTTCCAGAACCTAGTCTTTAACCTTCTAAGAATCTGGGGGACTAATGAGTACTCAACTTGTTCCCTCAGGGCCGTTAGGAAAATAGAGCAGGTTTTCCCTGACATCTTCTGGCCAGAAAGAATATTGCCACAAATGAAAAGTTTAGAATAGAAAATAGTTAATCCAGAGAGAAGTCTTCAGTCATTATCATAAACAATTACTAGTATTATTTTTCTGACCCATTCCTCACCATATTTTTCAATACATTTTTAGGTTGTGACAATTCAGTCACTGTGAAAAGAGGCAGAAAGGGAGCCAATAGATTACATGCAGTGTAAATAGCAATTCAGACTTTATCATGTCCTATTTCACTCTTAATTCTATCACAAAAGAAGTGATGCAGATCGAATAGAAGTATAAAGAGAGAGCATTGTGTACATTTTAGCCTACAGTGCACCTCATCTCAGGGTGAAGCATTAATGCTCCCCAAGACAATATTTTTGAGAAACTGGTCAATGAAAATTAATTATCTTTGCTTTGGACAAAGCTTTTTGGAAAAGCAATCATGTGATTGAGGTATTACCAGGATTAAATCAAACAACAGGTGAATCCTCTGGCCCTTGTACTGAGAGATACTACAAACACCCTAAACCCTGTAATAAGCAGAATCAGCCTTTGAATGAAATGTCTGCTCTAGGCACTGTATAAAGTAGTAGAAATGGGGTTGGACTGTGCTTCCTCTGCCACCAATTCCTACCTTTGGACCAAGTTTTCCCTATGTGTCCCACTGTGGCGCTGCATTCTGAACAGAGCTGTCCCTCTCTCCTTTCAGTCACTGACACTTCTCAAATGTATGGTCTCCCCCTGCTGTCTTGATTCCCTCCCTATTCAACTTTTGATTAAATGCCTAAATAGAAACATAGGATCAAAGACCTAAAGGTAGGCATGCAAGGGATCTCAGAAGGTTTGTATTCTATGCCCATCATTTTCCAGAAGAGGAAACTGTGGTCCAAGGATTTCAAATGATTATTCTCTTATTTATTCTAAAGATAATTGATCTATATCTGATAAGGGTCTAGGGGTCCTCTAGTTTAAAACCTTAATTTAAAGAGAAAGAAAGGGTGGTCTAGGGCATGTCCATTTCATAGTAAAGATCTTAGCTGGAAGGAAGTCCTGGGTAATCTTGTCAAATCCACTCACTTTATAGAGTATAAGACTAAATCCAAGACTGCAGATGAGTCTTGCCTGAGATCACACAGCTATCTGGGGCTAAGGCTGGATTTGAGCTGATGAACTGGGCCTCTGCAGTTCACAGTGTAGCCACTGCTGCCTCAGTGCTCTCACTGGTCTAGATATTGCAAAAGTGAAGTGAAAGTGATGAGTGGTGTCTTTTAAATGAAACTGAATTTTCCAAAAATATTAACTTTCTTTTTTACTAAACATTCAAGAGATACACATTGTCCTGAATAGAATTCTTTGGCTTCTTATCCAAATCAAATCTATGTAGAATAAGTGAATTCCTGGAGCCCAGCTTTGACTTTATTTAACATGAGAGACTTGAAGAAATTTCATAAAACCTGAGGTTATGATGTAACAATGCTTCTAAAAATCACCAGGTAAGATCATGGGAAAATGTCTCTAGGTACACTATCCTGGAAACAGCTCACATCCTGGAATGCTCATACGTGCTTCAATGTTGGCCGAGAGCATCAGGATAATGCCACTGTCCTACTATTTTCAGAAAAATTGCTGTCAGCCAGTGGTTGTCATCAGCTCCTGAGCTAACTCAACACACCCGACAACCGGATCTAAATAATATGAGCAGAGTCAACATTCAGATTGTCTATGAAACATCAAGTAAGGTGTCCTTACTTCCCATTAAAACTCATTCATATGATTTCTGTCCTACCTGAACAGATTAAATCTAAGTGACCCAAGATAGCATTGGCTGTCATTTTCCTGTTATCAAATCTTTCTAATCCATTGACAATGAATCTACTCTACTTAGAAAAGAGATTATATGATTTTCCCCATAGTGTAATTTTCTAATATTAATTCTATGCTAAGAGATGTCTTGATGGAAAGACACTGCCCAAGAAAACCTCATCCTGACTCTTGGGACTGATGGCCAAACTTTTTAACATATGTGAAAGTCAGAGAAGAAGAGAAAGCATAAAGACTAATCCCTTAAAACTTTCAGACAGAAGCCTTAATGAAAAATAAAAAAAAAAATCAATGCCTGAGGTCAAATCTTGCCTCAGACACTGTTTTAGGCTTCAGTCTTTTCCTCCTTATATTTAGAGCATTGACCTTGGTGATGTAGAATTTTTTTTAGTTATAGTTAATTAAATATGTATTTAGGCAAGTTATTCTCTTTCCGTTGGCCTGTTTCTCCTTCTGAATAATGGCGGTAAGAAGATTGGCAGGGGAAGGATGGTCTCTGAGTTCTTTTCCGAGTGTGGGACCTGTGTCATGAACTGAAAGTTACTACTGGGGGGGGGGGAAGGAAGTGAGAAATAGCCTAATCACATCATATTTCAAAAGCTTAGCTGTGCAAAATAGGAAGGGACAGCTTTGTGCAGAATGGAGTGCCATGGGAAAGCAGTTAACTGGCAGAGACTGAGAACCTGGTTTAGTGACCTAAATACCAAAAACATACCTTTGTTTCCCCACAAATCCCTGAAAACACATCACTTGGTTCAGTAATCTTACCCCTCCACCTTCCCAATTCTTTACTGATTTTGGTGTGTAAGCTCTTCAAGGATGTTTTTTTTCTGACATATATGTCCTCAATTCCTTTTAGTCTGATTCTAACTCTTTATAGCCTTGCTTTGACCATATCATTCAATTGAGAGTGCCTTTACTTCATGTACTTTCACCTAAGGGATAGTATGGGGGTGGGAAACCTGAGTATGAGCAGCTTGAAGGGCATTCTACAATTGAGGGACAGCAATCACAGCTGTGATGACCAGACAAATTCCCAGACTATGGGAGAGAAGGAGTCAGCACAGAGCTGATGATATGGTCCAGGAGTCAAGCTGCCACATTGTCCTTGGAACCTGACAGGAGGGATAGAGTCAGCGAAATGAGTTGAGTCAACAAGTGGGTAAAGGCAGGAGCAGGCTGATGGACTGTCAGCTGCTTAGACTTATTTTTATAGTCTCAGAATCATATGAAACAAGCGAACTAAAATCATTTCCTTGGTTACAAAAGTGTACAATTTTCATCATTAATCATATAGTTCATATTGTTACAAGTTTGATCATGTAGTGATTATAAGTGTGATTGTCAATCATGTAGTTCATTTTCTTGTCCCTGCTCAGACCGTGATGACCTCAACCTGCCTGTTGCCTAGTTTGTTGCTGCATAGTAAAGTTATTAATTAAACAGAGCTTTCCTTAGAATAATCTTTGATATACTTTGTTCAATGGAATGCTTCTATATTTTTGTGCCGCATATGTAATGTTTTTCGATATGCTCCCTTGACAACCTATAGTGAGAGTAGTTATGTTTATCCACCCATCTGTTGACTCCTTCAATACCCAATTTTTCTTTCAGCCCTTGTTGGTAGACACTATGGTTTTATGACATTTTATTCTTTTCCAATACACTAAGGCTGTTAGGGTTCACATGTTGGTTACCTATACTAACTATTCTCTCACCATCTTTATCATATATTTCTGTGTATGATAAGGGGTTCAAAACTGTTAATTTCCCTGGAATTTTGTCACACCCATCTTGCATCTGGTTTCCCTGTATATATTCTGACATCTCCCTGGAACTCCCAGTGCTGTATCTTCCAAAGATTTCAAAATGTTGAAGCCTTTTGTATGTCTCAGGGAGAGGCAGTCCTGTTAAATTTGGACAGAGTTCACAATCTGTTTTATTCAAGGAATTTCTCTAAAACCCTTCCTTTATAATCATTGCACTATTAAGATGAGTAAGTTTTGCAATCAATAATAGACCTATAAATATGGGTATACATGGAATCCCTATATATATTGAAGAAGGAAATGTTCCATCAGGCAGTGTGACTGCCTTGAGTTGTCTTGCTGCGACTGTGTCAAACAGCTTAGAGACCCTGGCTTGCAAAAATATGGCAGCAAAAAGTAAAGGAAACCTGCTATTATGGGCACTGGGGGGTGGAGGGTGGAAAGGGAAGGTGGAAAGAGGTGATGTAACTTCTTTTTTTAGTTTTTCCAAAGCCATGGGGTTAAGTGACTTGCCTAAAATCACACCGCTGGACAATTATTAAGTGTCTGAGGTCAAATTTGAACTCAGGTCCTTCTGACTCCAGGGCCAGTGCTCTATGCACTGAGCCACCTAGCTGCGTCACATGTAACTTATAAATATACAAACGAATGAATGTTGAAAATTTTTCTGAACATATAATTTTAAAAATAAAATAAAATATTGATTGGGGAAAAAACGAAGAAAGAATCAATTTAGAAAAAGCAATGGGGGAAACCAGGATGAACAACATAGAGATGAAGAAGAGTATAAAATTCTTCTACATGTAGAACAAAAGAAGAAAGGGATTTTTAAAAGGAAGTCTACATTAAGGATTTAGAGTAGAAAAGGGTAAATGTGAAATTCTTAGAAATATAGGTAGATTAAGTTCAAAGGGCAAAGAGGATGAGGGAGGGAATCTGTGGGGTAGGTAGATTAAAGAATAGGAGGGCAAGGTAGAGGCTAGAAATAAATTAGGGCAACAAGGGATAGGGTAAATAGGACTAGACGGATGGTGAAGAAAAATAAGATGGACAGAAATACACAAGAAGTAAATTTGATATAAATTAAGAAAGGGATGTATTTACCCATGAAATAGAAGCAGATAGCAGAACTATCAGGTCTACTTTAAAAATGTAGAGTTGGACCAGTGCAACAGAGTAGACATTCACTACCCAGTAACAAAGGACATTAATAATCTTGTGTTTGAGAAATTTAAATATTTAAGTATTAGGACTAAAAATTAATTATTCAGTAAAAAGTGTTGAGAAAGCTGGAAAGCCATCTGGCAGGTTTGGGGCTTAGACAAATATATTAAACCGTGATATGGTCCAAAAGTTTACAGGAAGGCAGATATCACAAGAAAATTAAAAGAACATGGAACATATCTCTCAGACTCATGTTTAGGAAAATAATATGAAGAAAGATAAAATAGATGACATTGCTGAGGCCTCACTTTCTCCTTCAGAGTCACCTAGTCCATAGCCTGATGTGCATCTGATTGGAAATGAACTTGTATGACTTAGCCTTTTTGAGCCAAAGTCTTCAGTAGGTCTCAGTTCTGAGTGAGGCAAAGCCCATTCTGTAATTAAGACCTATGAGGAGAAAGAAATGATGCAGAGAATGGCCTCTTTTACGTATTAATATAAATCAATCTGGAAGGAGTAGAACCTCAGTGTTTCTGAAAAAAACCGCTGCAACGGCTATTTACATTCTTCACTCTGAGACAGTTACGGGCCAAACAGTGACCACGTGGGGTTGGCCAAGTGACCTATTGTTGATAACTATATGGTTTAAACATAAGCTTGCATAGGTGTGTATGCATACTTCTAATTATAGACTTCTCTAGTTTGGACAAATGACAGGGAAATAAAATAGATTTACAAGTGTCCAGAAGGGAACAATAGAAAACTTAGAAAGAAACACAGAAAACATGAGCTGCTTGGAAAAAAACAGTGTAGGTCTTATTTCAAAGGTTTTTGAAATCCAGTTTTATTTTTTAAATTGAATCCTTTCTTACATTATTCTATGAACATGGAAATGTTCTTTTAATCACTTTATATTTAAGTTTAAAATGACTCAAAGTAAAAACATAAGTAATAATGTTGGAGAAATTAAAAATATCAAGAAATTCTTTTTATAGTCCAATGCATTCTCCACTCAGCTCAAAGTAATTTTCCTAGAGTATAGGACTGATCATTTTATCTCCTCTCATTTTCTCTCACCATATACACTCTATATAACTCAATAAACCCCAGGATCAAAAATGAAATTCTTTGCTGTTCAAGGATCTCAATAATCTGACTCCTCTTTCCAGTCCTCCTAAACCTTAAAGCCCTTTTCCCCTTCCTAACTCCCAGAATTATTGGATTCAGCAACATTGTACTCTTTGCTATTTCACTAACAAGAAACTCCATCTCTCACCTCTGCCCATGTTCCCTGGTTGCCCTTCATGACTGGGATTCACTGTCATCTTCATCTCTACCTCTAGGTTTCCCTGCATTCCATCAAAGAGCACCTATAATACCAAATGATACAGGAAACATTTCCCATTTCTCTTTAATTTTTGTGGCTTCTGACTATTAATTCTTCATATATCTTCTTGGTATATAAATATCTGTATTCACTCCATGAGTGCAATGAAAGGGGACAGCTTTAGGGTAGCCATGATAGAAAATGCAATCTGTAGCCATAGAGGGAACTATGGAGTTGAAATGAAAAATCAAACATTATTATCTTCAAATTTTTTTTCGGTTTTTGCAAGGCAAATGGGGTTAAGTGGCTTGCACAAGGCCACACAGCTAGGTAATTATTAAGTGTCTGACACTGGATTTGAACCCAGGTACTACTGCTTCCAGGGCTGGTGCTTTATCCACTGTGCCACCTAGCCACCCCACCCTCAATTTTTAAAAAGCTGTCTTCTCTATTATATAATTTGTGCTTTATGTAATATTTTATTTCTTCCTTTTGGATATTTTTTTTTACTCTCAAGACTTTCAGTTCTGTTCTATGCATATCATGGAAATAAATGTAAAGACTATCAGACTGCATTCTCTTTGGGGAGGGGAGAGGGAAGGGAGGGAGGGAGGGGGAAAATTGCAAATTACAAAAGCTTGCAAAAATGATTGGTAGAAAAATAAAGGTATGTTGGAAAAAGCAAAAAAAATCTCTTAAACTTCTTTAATAAATAAAGCTTAGTGTTGGTTTTATGAAAAAAATAATAAAATAGATAGATTATTGGTTTATCCAATTAAAAAAAGAAATAATAATATCAATTTACTTGTCTCCAAAAAAGAAAGGATACTCACTACAAATGAGAAGGAAATAAAAGTAATAATTTAGAGCTATTTTGCTCAACTGTGTGCCAACATATCTAACAACTTAAGAGACATAAATGGATATTAACAAAAATATAAACTGCCCAGATTCATAGAAGAGGACCTAAAATACATAAATAAATCCACTTCAGAAAATAACAATTGAAGAATCATCAGTTAAATTTCTAAGAAAACTCTCCAAAGTGAGTTGAATTTAAAAGTGAATTCTACAAAATACTTAACAAATACTTAATCCAATTCTTCATAAATTATTTGAGAAAATAGTTAAAGAAGGAATTCTGCCAAATTCCTTTTATCCCAACAATATGGTTCTGGTACCTAAAACAGGAAGAGCCAAAACAGACATAGAAAACTATAGACCAACCTCCCTGGTGAATATTGATGCAAACATTTTAAATAATCTTTTAGCTAAGAGATTGCTTCAAGTTAATACTAACATAAAAAATCATATTCTGGTAGCATTTATACAGGTATGTAAGGATGGTTTAATACCAGGAAAACAATCAGTATAGTAGAATGCATCAATACCAAATTTAACAGAAATGATATGATTGCCTTATCAAATGTTAAAAAAAAGACTTTGACAAAAGACAGTACCATTCTGTTTAAAAAGACTTAGAGAACATATGAATAGATGTACTTTTTATTAAATTGGAAAACAGTATGTAATTAAAACCCATCAACATCCATTATATGTAATGTGTGTAAATTAGTTACATTTTCAATAAAATTAGAGGTGAAACCAGGATGCACATTATCATCACTATTATTCAATTCTGTATTATATTTTTTAATTTTTTTTGCAAGGCAGTAGGGTTAAATAGCTTGCCCAAGGTCACACAGCTAGATAATCATTAAGTGTCTGAGGCCAGATTTGAACTCATTTACTACTAACTCCGGGGATGGTGCTCTATCCACTGCGCCACCTAGCCGCCCCTACTATAACTTTTAAGTTTTATTACTAAGAGAAGAAAAATGAATTGAAGGTATTAAATAGGAAATGAAACAAAACTCTTATTCTGTGCAGAAGACGTGATGGTATACTTACAGAATCCTACAATAAGAACTAAAATCTACTTGAAACAATTTAAACTTTAGTAAAGTAGAAGAATATAAATAAGTTTACATACATAATCAGTATTTCTCTTTATATAGACTACAAAGTCCAACAGAAACAGAAAGAGAAATTCCATTTAAAGTAACCACAGACAATACATAAATCATGGAAATCTTCCTGCCAGGACATGCTCAGAACTGATATGAACACAATTAAAAACTACTTTTCACACAAAGTCAGATCTAAACATTTAGAAAATGTCAATTGCTCATGGTTAAGTCAAACTAATACAATTAATATGATAACTCCATATGAAAGAATTACTTATTCCTTGTCATACTAAAGTACCAAAAAACTGTTTCACAGGGCTAGAAAAAAATAGTAACAAAATTCATCTAGAAAAACAAAAGGTCTAGCATATCAAATAAGAATTAAAAAATACAATGAATGGGGGCCTGGCTGCACCTATTCTAAAATTATTTTAAAGTGGCGATCAACAAAACTGTCAGGTACTACTTAAGAAATGAAGTGATGGATCAGTGGAATAGATTAGATACAAAAGAAACAGTAGTAAATGGCTATAGTAATCTACTATTGGATAAACCAAGAGACGTTAGCTTCTGCAATAAGAAATCACTCTTTGGTAAAAATTTCTGGGAAACGTGGAAAATAATATGGCAGAAACCAGGACAGACCAATATCTCACACCCTAAACCAAGAAAAAATAAGAATGGATATAGGATTTAGGCATAAAGGATGAAACCATAAGCCTATTAAGAGAACCAGAAATATCTGTAAGATCTATGGTGAGGGGAGAATTTCTGACCCTAAAAGAAACAGAGTACATTGAGGTTTGCAAAATAGATGATTTTTACCACATTAAATTTTAAAGGTTATGCAGCAACTGAAGCAGTCAAGATTAAAATGAATGAACAAAGCTGGGAAACAATATTCACATCTAGTTTTTATGATAAAGGACTAATTTCTAAAATGAATAGAAAACTGCATCAAATTCATAATAATATAGGTCATTCTCCACGTAATAACAGGCAACTTTAAGATGAAGAAATTAAAGATATTTATAGTTATATGAAAAAATGTTCCAAAGCATATTGATTAGAGAAATGCAAATTAAACCATCCCTGAGAAACACCTAACACCCTATAAGATTGACCAAGATGACAAAAGAGGAAAATGGTTAATGCTGGAGTGGATATGGGAAAACTGACACAAATGCACTCTGGGTGGAGTTATGAACCAATCAAACCTTTCTGGAGTTTAAGGAGACAAATTTGGAACTATGCCCAAATCACAATAAAGCTGTACATATTTATCCAGCAATGCCACTGCTAGTTATATTTCTTAAAGAGATCCTAAAAAAAAGGTAAAAGGCCCAAATGTGCAAAAAATATTTAAAGATTTTTTTTTGTAGTGGCAAAGAATTAGAAAATCAGGAAATTCCCACCAACTGGGAAACTGCTGAACAAGTTATGCTATGTGAATGTAAAATCATGAGGGGTTAGACTTTAGAAAAGCCTGGAAAGATATGCATAAACTGATATTGAGAGAAGTGAAGAGAATCAGCAGCACTGTCATGGTGGGGCCCGAAGGAAGAGAGAGTGCTAGAAAAATGTGGAACTCACAAATTTGCAAGTGGATGAATGCTGAAAACCACTTTTGTACTAAATTGGAAAAGAGAAAATATTTTTAAAATAGAAAAGTCACAACCCAGTTGATGAACGGCCAAAAGATATGAACAGACAGTTTTTCAATGAGTAAATTAACCCTATATATAATTACATGAGAAAATCTCTAAATATTGATTGATTAGTGAAATACAAATTAAATAAATTTGAGATATCAATTTTTACCTATCAGATTGGCTAATATTATACATGCTTTCCAGCAGAGGGAAAGTGTAAGCAATATGACTGTGGTGGAATACTGTGATGGGTCTAAGAAATGATGAGCAGTTTGATTTATAAAAAAATAAGGAAAGACTTGAACCTATGAAGGGAAAGACTATCCACCTTCAATTATATAGCTTACAAGTGCAAATATGCAAAGCATGATCATAAATTTATGTATGTGTTTGTATGTATAAATATATCTACACACACACAAACATATATCATTTTATTGTAACCTTCTTGAGGGAGGGTGTTAAAGGGAAGAAACAAATACAAAATGCCCAGCATAGCACATGGCACATAGCGTCGAAAATCCAGATTGTTTTGAAAACAATGTATAGAATTTTTTACATAGGTTTTTGAAAAATGTAAACTTTTATTTTTGTAAAGAATACACTGCTATGTTCTGTTGTATAAAAATTTTTTGTATTTAAGTGTAAAATGAAAAAATAAAACAAAAATAAGAAATAAACTTTGAAGACATTAAAAACATAAAATAAAAATCTCAATGTTCTCCATTTCATTTTCCACTTAACCACAGGCAAATTTTAGTAAAGTACAGGGTTTAGCACATCACCTCCCTTTACCTTCTATCACTATATATGCTCCTTCTTTTCACCTCTAGGATTAAAAACAAAATCCTTTGGTGTCCAAAGATCTTAATATTGATACACTTTTCTTTACTTTTTAAACTTTAAAACACTTGTCCTCCTACATCATTGCCGCTACTACTTGATTCAGTAGCATTTAATGTTTGCTGTAACATGAGCAAAAATGCCCATCTTTCACCTCTGCACATTCTCTCTGGTTGTGCTGCAAGCCTGGGATTCTCTGCCTCTTCATCTCTGCCTCTAGACTTTCCTGGATTCCATCAAGTGGCACCTAAATTATCACCTTATGCAGGAAGCAGTTCCTATTTCCCTTTAATTCTACTGCCTTCCCACTGATTGTTATGTCTGATTCATTCTTTATATAACTTGTTGGTACAGATAGGTATGTTTCTGTATTGTTTGTATCCTTCCCTATTAAATTGAAGGTGGAGCTTCAATCATATTTCTGAAATTAAAATTGCAAAAGTATGAATTTTGGGGGGTATTTTTTATGCAAGGCAATGATTGGGGTTAAGTGATTTGCCCAAAGTCACACAGCTAGGTAACTATTAAGTATCTAAGGCTGAATTTGATTTCAGGTCATCCTGACTCCAGGGTTGGTTCTCTCTCCACTGATAATCGCCCCAAAGTTATGTATTGTTGTTTTTTTAAAGAAAATGTATAATTGGTAGATCCTCAGTTCAGTAGTATGCTGGTTATAATGTTTGAAGCAGTCTTTCTTTTTACATATAATATGCATATCTATACACACGTATTTATATATGACTTGATTAAGGTTTCTACTATCATAAAGGGTTCTAGCCCACAATTCATAGCAATGATAATAATAATAATAATATTGATACAGACTGTACCCCTTTTTTAACATCCCATAAAACCAACTGACTTCCACAGAATGCACTTCTTATTGCTTTTATCTTGCGTCTATAGCCAATCTTTGGGTGAAATTCAATCACAGTTGAAAAAATAATGTTGAATTTCAATTGATTGAATTTTAATCCAATAAATGAAATGTCATTATTTCAGATATGTGATCAATTGTTTGTCTATTTCTCCTCAGTTCAAAAATTTTTCATTAAGCTAAATGTTCTTTCAGCTTTCATTAGGGAATGCCTTCGTGATGACTCATTTTTAATGTGTACTTTTCCTTGCAGTCTTTTCAACATTGTTTAATTCTTTATTATTCTACAAAAATCTAGAAAGCCATTTAAATCAATTTCATGTTTATATCATTTGAATGATTCCATTTTCTTCCTTCTTTCCCTATTCAAGTCTGTCCTTCCCAGGGTAAGTTAGAGATTTCTGATCAATCAAAATAATTTAAAATAGTTTCATCATTCCTTCAGCTTGAGAAAATATATGAATTCGTCTGTGCAATTATATTTCCTGATACCATATTCCTAGGAAGAGCATTTATTATTTTATTAAATTAAATCTTTATTCTTATCTAACTTAAATTTATTTGAAATCCATATTTCCAGTACTCAAGTGTGTATGACGAAATGACTTACTTTTGTTCTGTCTGAATGTTGGTTGATGGTGACTGCAATTTAAATGAATTTGCTCAAAATTCTTCAAGAATGCCAATTAATGAGGTAGTTAGGTGGTGCAGTGGATAGAGCACTGGCCCTGCTCAGCTGGACTTGAGTTCAAATCCATTCTCAGACATTTAATAATTGCCTACCTGTGCAACAGTGGGAGAGTTACTTAACCCCATTACCTTAAATAAAAATAAAAAAAAATGTCAGTAAATGAAGTTAAACTTTTCAAGAACTCAGTGTCAGTTAATTTCAATCCTAGAGTCAGGAATACCTGAATCAAAATTTGACCTCCGATACTTACAAGTTTTTGACCCTGAATTAGTCATTTAACCCTGTTTGTCTCATTTTCTTCATCTATAAAAATGAGCTAGAGAAGAAAATGCCAAACCACTTAGGTGTCTTTGACAACAAACCCCAAAGGGAGTCATAAATAATAAACAATGACAGAAATGAATGAAAAACAATAATAACAGCAATCTATTTATGTAACATAATTAGAATATAAATGAGTAAAAATTCATATGTAATGCTGGATAATTCTAACATACAGTGGTTGTGCCTCCTAAAGAACAAAGCACTCACTTAAGCAACAGTATTTGACCAGTTTTAATGGTTTCAGTGTTATTCTTTAGCAGTAACTCCTAGTTTGGTTTGATTATTTAAAATTAGATTGATGATAAATAGAATGAGATTTATTTAGGGACATTGAAATATTATCTTTCTCAATTTGAAATTGATGGGATGTCCTTCAATTGGGGAATGGCTAAACATGCTATGGTATATGAAGATTATATAATACTATTCTTCTGTAAAAAATCATGACCATTCAGCTTTCTGAAAAGCATGGAAAGTCTTGCATGAACTGATGCTGAGTGAACTGAACAGAACAGAACATTAAATACACTAAAAGAAACATTATGAGAAAGATCATCTCTCCTGTTCTCAAGAGTTCAGTGATCAAAGACAATTCTGAGGCAACCTATGGAAACTGCCATACACATCCTGAGGGGAAAAACAAACAACTATGGATTCGGAATGCAGAGGAAAACACACTCCGGTACATTTTTAAGAGAATCTTTTAGATTTTTTCTTCCTTTCTCATGTTTTCCCTTGTAGTTCTAGTTCTTCTTTCACAACTTGACTTAAAAAGACATATGTTAAACATGATCTGATTTTAAAGGTACAAACCATATTGGACTTTTGCAGTCACGAGCAGAATGGTGGCAATGGAGGATGTTGGAAAAATATGGAACTCAAAAATTTGCAAAAGCATGAATGTTAAAAACTGGCAAACTAATAAATGGGGGAATAACGACATTTTTTGTTTTAGTTAGGGAATTGCCAAATGATAATCACAATCAGGGATTGAACAGTGCCAAATGATGAATTTAGAAATAACTTCTAACAACTTCCTTGCTATTACAAGCAATCTTTCCAGCACTGAAGACCAGTCCAATAAGAACAACATGCAAAAAATGTTAACTTCTAATAGCATTGTGGCTTGGTCAGATGCAAGGTATGATACTTTTGACCTCATTCAGGGTTCCCTAAGCAAAGATACTGCCATAGCCTTCTCCAGCTCATTTTATAGATGGGAAAACTGAGGCAAGCAAAATGAAATGACTTGGTCAGGGTCACATAGCTAGTTCTGATATGAAATTATGAAGGTGAATCTTCCTTACTCCAGGTCAAAAACTTTCCCCATGGACTCCCTAAACTATCTGTAGACATAGCAACTACTTAACAAAGGCTTCCTATCTGATTGACTGACTTCATATCCAACGTGGAAAATTCCTGAAATCTGACAGTCATGTCCTAGAAACCCATGGAGGATGTGACTAGGTTTTGGTACCCTATGGTCTTAGGCAAATTTTGAGGTTTTTATTCACAAATATACTTGTAAGTGAAGTGCAATGATTTTCTGTGATGAGTATCTTTGAAATTTACTCTTTTGAATGAAAGTATTAATGAGCAATATTAACATTTAAATGTGGGACAAATGACATGGTAGTGTGAGACATGCTCAGTATTAATATTTAGATGTGGGTTCAGTGACACTATAGTGTGAGGCCTACTCAATATGAATATTGAAATGAGGGACCAGTGACATTATAGAGTGAGGCTAGGAAATATTGATATTTGGATGAGGGACCTATAACACTACAGTGTGACATTGACTGAAGGAATAGAGTCACCATATTGTCCACTCCCCGCAATGTTAATATTTACACTAGGGACCAGCGAAAGTATACTCAGAGTCCTGATAAATATTAAAAATTTGATGAGGGACCAATGACACTGCAGTGGGTGGCCTGCTCAATATTAATGCTGAAACAAGGGACCAGATACACTGAAGTGTTTGATCTTCTCAGTATTAATACTTAGATGAGGGACCAGTGACACTGCAGTGTGAAGCCCACTCAACATTGATATTTACATGAGGGATCCGTGGCAATGCAGTGTGAGGCCCACTAAATATTGATATTTAGATGATGAACCTGTCACACTACAGTATGAGGTATATTGAGGGAAAAGTGACATTGCAGTATCAGGTCTACTCAAAATTAATATTTAGATGAGGGTCCAGAGACACTGAAGTGTTTGATCTGCTCAGTATTAATACTTAGATGAGGGACCAGCGACACTGCTGTGTGAGGTCCACTCAATATTGATATTTAGATGAGGGACCAGTGACACTGCAATGTGAGGCCCATTCAATATTGATACTTAGGGGAGGGACCAGTGTCACTGTAGTGAGAGGCCCACTCAATATTGATATTTAGATGAGGGACCAGAGACACTGTAGTGTGAAGCCTGCTCAACATTAACATTTTGGTGAGCTACCTGCAACATTTATTGTGAGGACAGTTTGATATGAATGTTGGAATGAGGAACCAATGGGACTGTAGTGTACAGGCTGGAAATATGGCTGTTTGTGTGAGGGCCCTGTGACTCTGTAGTGTGAGGTCTACTGAGGGACCAGTGAAACTTTAGTTTACAGTCTGGAAATATTGCTATTTGTGTGAGGGCCCTGTGACTCTGTAGTGTGAGGTCTACTGAGGGACCAGTGACACTTTAGTGTACAGTCTGGAAATATTGCTATTTGTGTGAGGGACTTGTGACTCTATAGTGTGAGGTCTACTGAGGGAACAGTGACACTGTGGGGTCAGTTCTATTCTATATTAATTTTTATATTAGGGATCAATGACACTGCAGAGCAAGGCCTGTTCAATAAGAATATTTAGGTAACAGACCAGCCAAACTGGAGTATAAATTCTGGAAATATTGATATTTAGATGAGGGAAATGTGACACTGTAGGGTGAGGTCTACTGAGGGAACAGTGATAATGCAGTTTCAGGTCTAATCAATATTTATATTTAGATAAGCGACCAGTAACACTCTAGTGACAGGCCTTCTCAATATTAATATATAGATGAAGGCCTAGTAACACTGTAGTGTGAGGCCTGCTCATTGCTGTCTCTGATGTTATTTCTTCTCCAACTCTTTCCTATCTGCTGTGAGAGAGTCTGAATTCCTATTTAACACTGAAGGAAGTCATCACTTGATTTACCTTAGCATTCAAGTTTCCTTTGTTTCCCTTCTAGCTACCTGGTTAACAAAAGACCTGCCAATATGAAAAAGCCCAATCAAATTGTGTATTGAAAGGGTCAAAATATGATACCAGTTGCAGTGCCTGCCATGATCAGAAAAAGACAGGAGCTCAACTGTGTTTTCAGTGAACTGGAAGATCCTGGTTGGACGTATAATGTCAATGTAAATCTGCCTATCTACCAACTTGATCCTTAATTATTTAATAAAAAATTATTAAACCTCTACTAAACTCCCACTATTAATCCAGTTGTGTCAGATGCGAAAATAAATATAATTTCAAACCTTATCTTGGAAGAATGTTGACCCTCTTGGAAAACTCCAATTCTTTTTAGATAACAAATAACACTACCTTCTGGAGAGCTGATTAAACATGCTCTAGGGATTTATCAACCACCTTGCAAAAGTCCTGGAAATTTAACAATTGGTTGTTGTTGGAAGCTTTTAGGATCTGATTCCAACTGAGATGACTTTCTCCATTACATTTTGACATTTATTTCATAAATTATCTTAAATGACGAGATCCACCATATTCTTGTTTTTCCCCACTTTTGCTCATGGGGAATTAGTGTTACTCAGGATGAGGAACTGTATTCAGAAGCTTGGTCCATTTTCACTTCACTGCTGTTATATCTTAACCATCATCATGTCTTTTGTGACAAGATTAAGATTGTAAAGGATGAGGTAAATGGTGACTATTAAGTCTGAGTATCTATTTCATCTGATAGAGCTCCTCCCATACTTAAGTAAATAAATCGAAGATTTCACTTGTCTCCATTCTAACTTTCTAAGAATCAAGTGATTTCTCATAGGGCAAAAATTCATTAAAAACAGGATTTTAAATGGGAGTAAATGTAATACAAGTGTTTGGACACACGATGGCAGTCTAAAATTGTAATGACGGAATTGGCCACAAGAGGGCAGGGGTGCCTCAAAAAGCACATTAAATGATCTGCAATGTTGGTTCTGGACACCAGATGTCAACGAAAGACCATGCTATAAAACTAAAGGTGAATAATTGTTCAAAAAAACCTCTCTTAAGCACATACTATATTTCAAGGGGTTGCTCTAGGTTTGATAATACAAGAGAAAAAACAGGCACTCTGGAGCATTAAAAAAGATAGATCCAATGCCTATAAAAAAACATCAACAAAAGGCAGGGGAATGGGATGGTATTCTAATAATTAGAAGAGAACATATTAGCAAGTCAATTAACATTTATTAAGTTCCGGATATGTGTCAGACACTGTGCTATGTGCTGGGTTTGGAAAAGAGGGCAAAAATGTCTCTGCCTCAACTAATTAATAAACTAATTAGATTATTAAGAAATAAATTTAATAAAGGTATCTAAAGGTTAAATAGTAATTCATTTGGAGAATAAGGGCATTTGAGTTGAAATGGATTTGGGATAGATTTCAAGTTAAAGATAGCATGTTATCTTAAACTTTGAAAAAACATGGGAGACAGAAGTGAGAAGTAAGGAAGAGCAGCATTCTAGCATCTTAGAGTGATAGAGAAAATGAATGGAATCAAGAGATGGGGTATCGTTGTTATGGAACAACAAGGAGGCCATTGAAAAAAGAAAAAGCAGAAGGGAGTAAGGTGTGAGACAATAGGAAAGATAGCAGACTGCTTGGTTATAGAGGGCAATGAATGCCAAACACAGAGGATCTTATACTTAATGCTTGCAGTGTTATGGAGGCACTATTTTTTAATTGAGTAGGGGATGACATAATTAGATACATGCTTCAGGAAAGGTTGCTGGGTGAATGAAAAATGTACTGGGATGAGGAGAGAATTGGGGAAAGGCATACACAAGAACAAAGTCTCACAATGTGAGAGTAGTACATGTAGGCATAGGACATGTAGCAGGAGAGTCGTGGCTCCATGAGAGGAGAGAAGGAGGAATATTATAGAGATTTCAAAAAACTGGAAACAAAAGAATTTGAAAACAGATTTGGCACATGGATGGAGAGATTGTAAATAGTTAAAAATAAAACCTATTTCTTTAGCCTGAAGAAGTGAGAGGATAATAGTTGTCTCTTTTGTAATATAGATGACAGCAGGGAATTTAAGACTGCTGTGAACACATAGAAGTTGATAAAATCACAAGGGAAACAATATAAAAAGAAAGGAGAAGAGGCAAAAAGATGAAGTTGTGTGTGATACCAGGAGTTTGAGGATGTTAATAGAATGAAAATCTTCTAAGGGAGAATGAGGAACAGGTAGGTTAAGAGGAGAAGAGCCAGTGGAGAGAGGGAGATGAAAAAAAAAACTAGGAGAATATCAAAGAAAATGATAATTGGAAATGTCAAAGGAATGCAGACAATTTGGGAAGACTGGGAATTGAGAAGAGAATATTGCAACTGCTCATAAGAGTTCCCTGCTGCTTTTGAAGACAACAGTATTGGTGCAATGATAGGGTCAGAAGGCAAATTTAAAAGATGACTGACAAGCAAGTGAAAGCACCATGTGTAGATAACACTTTCAAAGTGTTTAACCACAAAAAGCAGAAGAGATATGTTGAGAAGGGAATTAAGTCAGTAGATTAGGAAAGACTCAGAATTATTGGTATAATGACAATGACAGAGGTTACAGTCTGTTGGAAAATACAGAAAGGAATAGGATTGCAAGAGTAGGTAAAGCACGTGGTCTAGTAAAGATGTAAGGACCCGTTATCTAGGGATACAATGTTGAAAGAGAAGACATTGGATGAAGGCATAGGTGTGTTTTAAGATGATAGATGATAAGTAAAAAACTGAGGTCAAGATGAATGACCCTAATTGTTTTTGCAAAAGATGAAGCAAGTTCTTCATCTGAGGACTTAGGAGCCCTTTTGAAAAGAGATGGAATAGTTTGGAAGAAGTACCATGAAGAGTTGATGAGAGAGCTATAGCGGATTTTTCAAACAGCAATGAGGGTGCAGTTAGAGATGCAAACCTAATTTGGCAGTGGATTCAGAAGAAATAGTTTTGTGAATTTCTCAGCCTTCAGTCAGCAGCACACGTGGAAGAGAAAAAGTGGAAAATAATGGACAAAGGATCCCAGTCTGAGGTGTGGCAAAGCATTATAAGTGAACTCATCATCAGCTTAAGAATTCAAGAGAGGAGAAAATTATAGAATTGAGTGGTTCACCAAAGGAGGAAGATGGGGATAGAGTTACCAAAGCAGGGGTGATGATCCAGGAGAGATGTGAGAGGTAGATGGAATGGAAATCACATTAAGTGTGAAGAATAAGGTTTAGTAAAGGAAGTCATAGAATTTGAAACATAATAGAGAAAATAGATTTGGCTATTCCAGAATATGGAGGCAGGATTTTTTTGGAAACTGGAAAAATCAAGGATATTGCCATTATTGGAGTTGGCTAATGTGATCTGCAGTGGTAGAGCAAGGGAAGCAAGTCGCCTGAGGAACTTTGTGGTCAAGTGTGTTAGAGGGAGAGTCCGTATTTAAGCTGAAGTCTATTTGTATGAAGTCAAGCATTGGAGAGGGGAAAAAATGAGCCATTTATATAATCAACTGAGAAAGTAAGGGGGAATGATCAATATATATAGACAACTGCTATCAAGATTCTAATTGGGTTTTAGATTTAAAAAAAACCTTGTACCTCAAAGAAAAAAACCTCAATAAGGGAGAGATTTGGGAAGATATAAATAGTTCAAATTTCCTTTTCATACATGTGAATTGAAGGGGGTTGTGTGAAGGAATAGCCAAGACTAGACAAGGTGGTTTGAAGGGACAGTGGATGCTTGATTGAAAATGATTTGAATAGTTGAGTATAGAAATAATGAATTAAGTGATGAAGATCAAGATTTGTCCAATCACACAAAAGTATTCAGAATTATTGGAATATGTACAACATGACAATGCATGATGAGAACCCTAGATATGTAAACCTTAAAAATATAGGGTTAAAATAAAATGGCATGGGGGCGGCTAGGTGGCGCAGTGGATAGAGCACCAGCCCTGGCGTCAGGATTACCTGAGTTCCAATCCGGCCTCAGAAACTTAATAATTACCGAGCTGTGTGGCCTTAGGCAAATCAGTTAACCCCATTGCCTTGCAAAAAAAAAAAAATAAAAAAAAAAACCTAAAAAAAATAAAATGGCAGAAAATATAGATAAGACATGAAGTTTTATTCTCTCAGATTGTCCATTAACCTATAGGTAGAGGGGAAAATTTCTGTAAAAGCAAAGGACAGGAAAAATCATTGATCTCCTTGGTGGTCTAACAATGAAGGCTGCACAATCCTAATTTGTCCAATTGCTCCTTAGAGACTATCATTCTTATCTGATGAATTGCTACATCTTCCTAGAATTTAAACATCATGAGGGCATCCTGATCACTGTCTTCCTAGTTTATAATCAATACAGGGGAAATAACCACAAATCTTGTATTTTTACTTAGTGGCATAGGTGACTGGGACATAAAGGCCAAGTATTGTTAAAAGGAATCAACTTTTTTTACCAAGAATATTGTTGTGAAAAACTTTTTTATAACATCATCATCATTATTATTATAATTACACTTAATCATTTATCCCATTTTGATTAGAGAGGACATCATTACATCAGGGATAGATCAACTGAAGATGTCTAGAAGAAAAGAAATGAGGGGTGTATTGGAGGGAGAGAGAACATATCTTGGTGGCCTAGGATTGCTGGAAGATCAGCAAGGCAACATAAGGTCTTATGAGGAGTGTATGACTGGAAGATGCACTTACAGATCCTTGAGGAAAAGTACATAGATGAGAAGAGGACAGTCCCCTTTGATTAAACAGCCCTTAGAAATAAGAAACACAAAAGAGTGAAAGTAAGCAATAAAAATTTTGTTCATTTCTTTCTTCTGGAGACATCTGATGTCCTTCTGTATCTCCAGGATTCTCTTAATTACCAAATGTTTCCACATAATTGAGATTACTGGTAGATTTCTTCCTTTCTAGTAACGAAATATCTCAAGACAAAATGTTATCAAGTAAAAACATGATTTTAGAGCATTGTCCATTTGTCAGTAGTCACAAAGAGAACATAGTTATAGATAAAAAATTTGAGCACTATACCAATTTTTAAAGACTCAGTTAAATCCTTGGCATTATTGTTTTATTTCCCCCATCTGGAAGTTGCTGTTCTACTAAGAAAAATAACTTTCATCATGATAAAGTATCATTTTGGGATCAGTATATATATATATATATATATATATATGTATATATAATAGTTGATTTAAAAATGATTTTAATATTTTGCCCATTTTAAAAAAGAATCAGAAAAATATTTAGCCAAAAATGAATTCCTCTATAAAAAATAGCAGAAAGGAAAACAGAGACTGCAGGTCATCTTCCTTTTGATAGTTGACTAACATTCTTTTCCTTTAAACAGGAATTAAGATGGTTATGTTAGATAATCATATACTGATGTCACAAAATTTTTATCATATTTGCCTAAATATCTCCTTAACATTTGGAAACGTTAGAGGATCTTAATTCTCAGAGTAACACAAAGTTGAGAACAGATGACAACACTTTCTACTAGCCTGGTTGTCTTTCAGAATTAGATAGATGTAAGCATGTTATTTTTTTGTCTTCTTCACATGGCATGATTATAGGAGTTTAATACAAGGAATAATGGCATAAAAAAAGGAAAACATTCAGTTTTTTTTTTTTTTTTATTTAGCGGTTAGGTAAAGCTATGCGGATGAGCAAATACCTCAAATCGGATTTTGTATCTTACAGGTGAAACTTTTTCAAATGTCTTGTTTGAGGAACTGGTTTAGAAATGTCCAGTCTCAGAAGCTGTTGAGCAATCGTGTTTTCAACCTTTGCTTATGAGCTTGTTTCCCACACTATGTCTAAATGCTATTGGGTTTTATACCTTATAGGCATTGTTTCAATCTTAGTTTCAAGCTCAAACAAACTCAGATAGAAGGTCAATTTACAAGCTCATGAGCACTTTATTAGCAATTTCCTGTAATCAGAAAGAGTTAGTCTTAAACTTTTTAGTCTAAAGGATCAATATATGCCACATGGTGATTATAGCCTTACAGAGGCATCAGTAATATATTCTCACAGAAAAACTCACAAGTAATTCTATTGCTGCACATGAGGACTCTGCTTATAAACAAAATATAAATTTGGGATTTAAAAATAGTCCCAATTGCATCTGGAGCCAGGATTTATAAAAATAAAAAAAAAATATAGTATAATATGTTTAGCTATTAACCTAGTTTAAAAATAGACATAAACATCATTATTTGTACAAAAATATTTATAGCAGTTCTGTTTGTGGTAACAAAGGACTGCAAATCAACTGAATGGTCTTCAGTTGGAGAACGGTTGAACAAATTGTGGTATATGTATGTTATGGAATAATATTGTTCTATTACAAACCAAGAGGGATGGGATTTCAGAGAAGCCTGGAGAGACTTTCATGAATTGATTCTGAGTGAGATGACCAGAACCAGAAGAACACTGTATACCATACCAGCAAAATGGGGTGATGATCAACCTTAATGAACTTGTTTATTCTATTAGTGAAATAATGAGGAACAATTTTAGGCTATGTGAGATGAAGAATATCAACTGTATCCAGAGAAAGAACCGTGAAGTGTAAAAAAATGTTAAATATTAGTGCCTTCGATATTTTTTGAAAAAAGTTGACTTATGTACTACATGATGTCATTATCTCTAATATTTTATTTTTTCCTCAGAGTTATGATTTTTCTCACAACACACTCAATTTTGATCCATCTGTAGCATGGAAACATTATAAACATTATCAGACTGCCTTCTTTGGAGAGGGTGAGGGGCGGGTTTAGAAAAATTGTAAAATTCAAAACCTTGCAAAAATGATAGGTAGAAACTATATCTTATTTAATTTTATATATTTTTTATTTTTATATATTGTATATGATTGGTAAGCAAATAAAATATCTATATAAAATAGAATTAAATGCAAATCTTTGCTTTCAGATTCCTTTTAAAGAAAAAGAAAATTTTAGGTACTTTAAAAGTTTCAACAGGTTTTACAGATTTCTAATTTTGCAAAACTGTCTTAAGAACAATTAAATTTCCAAATCAGGTAATACATGAATTATTCCATTTCACTAAATGTAACATTTTCTTTTCCAAACCTTGTTTCTTTGAACAATAATAAAAACAGCATAGAGGTATTCTTATCTTTAACCTATTGAAATAATGACTTTCCATATTTTGCTTTGTAAGTTTATTTACTTCCATTCAAATATGCTCATCATTATGTAAAAACAACAAATGAGATAATTTAGGAATTTGAATTTTATATACTGGTGCTAAAATTCAAAAATATCAAGAGAATTAATTTTAAAAAATGCATTGGAAGACAGCTTAGCCCTACCAAGAGAGCTTAAATTATATTTTTAAGTATCAGTCATCATAACTGGCTAAGAAATAAAGTTGTAAATCAATGTAATAGATTATACATAAAACAGATGGCAGTAACTGTATATTAAACCCAAAGATTGCAGGTTCTGGGATAAAAATTTTCTCTTAAGTAAAGTGGAAGATCGTATAGCCAAAACTGTTCATAGACTAATATCTCCCACCTTATACCAAGACAAGGACAAACTGGGTGCAGGATTTAAACATCAAAAGTAATATTATAATCCAAATAGGAGAACAAGGAATAGTTTACATGTCATCTCTATGGGAAAGGGGAGTAGCTTATGACAGAAGCAGAAGTAAAGAACATTATAAAAAACAAACTGGAGGGCTAGGAATTGAGCGAAGCTTGTAGGGATTTGCATGAACTGAAGCTGAGTGAGATAAGCAGAACCAGAAAAACACTGTACACCCTAACAGCAATATGGGGGTGATGTTCAACCTTGATGTACTTACTCATTGCATCAGGGCAACAATCAAGAACAATTTGACTGATGTATTGCCTGTCTTCTACTTTAACTTACATAATTATATCATTAGATGAAACTATCTTCTATATTCAAATATACTTTTTGGTAAGAACAAACTTATGAACTATGCTCAATTTTGTATAAAGCTTTAGCACAGAATATTTTTGACAATTATTTGCAAAAAATGTTTCTAAAAATTCTTTTATTATTTACAAGATTTTCTTTGTACTTCAGTTAATAATCTTATGAACTTTATAAACTAAAACTAAAATAATCTTACAAAAGCTTTCTTTGGTATATAATTTTGGATGATAGAATACTCCTACGTAATGATTATTACTTTTAGGAAGGGAAAATGGCACACATTTCTCCAACTGAGAAGAATACTGGAACCTTATTATTGCACAAATAGTAAGATAAAATCGATTACAATTCCAATATGCAAAATGTTACTAATTACAACTAAGGACCATATGCATTTGTGATTTTCATTACAATGGAAGTAACTGTCAGAGGGTGGGGGGAGGGAAGTAGGATTAGAGGGAAAAATTGTAAAACACAAAATAAAATCTTTAAAAAACTGGATATTTTTGTTTACATTAAATTGAAAAGTTAAGCGATTTATTTTACTTAAATTTTCTTGATTCATTCATTCTGTTTGTCATAAACAATATCATTTAGCAATCCAAATGTTTAGTTTATGAGGCAATGATCCTAGCTGTAACAACAATTTATCAATTTTTTCTCAATATTAGGACATTAAGAACACTTAAAATTCTATGATCACATTTATGCATTTTAAAACTTAAAAATATCATGGGTCAGCTAGATAGCATAGTGGATAGAGTACCAACCCTGGAGTCAGGAGGACCTGAGTTCAAATTCAGTCCCAGACACATAATAATCACCTAACCATGTGACCTTGAGCAAGTCACTTAACCCCATTGCCTAGAAAAAAGCATAAAAATATCTTAATTTAATACAGAATTTTAGATTACCTACCATATAAAAATCAGCCCATAAATTATAGTTTCCTAATAAAAAGAGATCATATAGCCTAAACTTCAAATTTTTAAATTTAAGTAGTCTTGTTCCTTTTCCCTTTAATTCTAAAAATTTTTTGTTCTGAAATCAAACCTAATCTGGTTTGATTGCACATGGTGAATTAAGAAGCTGCTTTTCTACTAAAGCAATGTGTGGGTAACAGCAAAAGGTTTCCTATAGTTATTTATCATGAGCTCTCTCCTAGTTTAAACTTGATTCACTGACTGATTTTTCATGGCAAACAATTATCTTTGTGCAGTTTTTCAGAGAAATAAAATCATTACACCTTTCTTTAAAGGAGCAAGAAGTTAAAATCTTAAAAATGACTACATCCTAAATTAGACAATAATCTACTATTTGTTAATAATTTTAAATTAATCTTTTTTAGATGATTAAATCCAAAACCCAAATGAATAAATGGAGTAATTTGTTATTTTAGATCTTTTATTTCATTTAGACTGGGACTAGAAATGTCAAATAGAGTTTTAGATTAATAGTTAAGCATTCTAAGATAAATATGTATTATATGTATAAATATATATATATATATATATATATATATATACCTATATCTATATCTTTATTTAAAGCAGGTAATATTAACATAGAACTTTTTCAGCTCCATCCTTTATTCAAAAACCCAAAGCTTGATTTCTCCCTGAGACTCTGCCCAACTAACCGTGCTCAGGTTCATGGATGCTAGGATTCAATCAACTCCAAACATGAGCATATCCTAAAACATTTCAAGTCTGGTTTCCACACTCCAAGAAAGATTTCACAACTTAATTTTGATTTATAATTCTAATACTCATGCAAAAAACACATACGTACATACATATAATATGTGTGTGTGTTTATATATACACTAAACTTTAAAATCAAATTACAAACATTTCCAGAATCTATTCAGATTTTAGTCAAATTTGGATAAATCACTCCTCAAAATATATTTACATTAATTCCTGTCTTATATGACAAGGACTAGGACTTTTCTTTTAAAATTTAAAATGTAGGGTTTTAAAATGGAATTGACTTAGTATATAATTTGTAGTGAAATTTTAAATCTCCACAATATAGCTTTTGAATCAAAAGGTCATTTTTCATAATATAATCCTTAATTTTCAACATGTATGGTGTCTAAAATACAAATTCAAAGCTAACTCTCTATTATTTTTGAATCTCATTTTTGTTTAGGTTTTTGCAAGGTAATAGGGTTAAGTGGCTTGCCAAAGATCACACAGCTAGGTAAGTATGAAGTGTCTGAGGGAAGATTTGAACTTAAGTCCTCCTGACACCAGGACCAGTGCTCTATCCACTATACCACCTAGCCACCCGTAAATCTCATTTTCTTAAAAGAAATTTTCCTTTAGAGAGAAAACAGTGGGAGGGGGAGAAAGAGGACAGACTCCAAATGAATGAGAAACTGCTTTGCAGCATGATTACCAGAGGTAAAATTTAAAAATGAATAGCTCTTCCTAACCAAGGTAAGAGTAGGAAAAATGGAATCTCAAAACCATAAATTTTGTATTAATATGATCCAAGGCACTTAACTTGCAGAAATTCTAACCCCCCCCCCATTTTACAGCTGAAAAATAATCAAAGGGTAAAAATACCATTTAGGTGGAAGTCACTTTCCTGCTAGAGGAGTAGAAAAAAAAGCAGAAATTGCCAAATCAGGACAGAGAAAATACAATAGACAACTGCCACAACCAATGAAGTAATAGAAAAAAACAAAACAATACAACAAAAAACCAAGCTAGGTATTTAGAAGAACAACAAATAGGCACAGGTATCTGAATAGATACACACAGACAAAAAGGGAGATTTACACAAAGTGTCACATGTCTGGGTGCTGAAGACACAACTCCCAAAACAAAGGACACGGATAACAAAAGGGCAACCCCTGATTTGCTTTCACCCTAGAAGACCCCAAAGACACACAAATTGAGGGCACCCTTGAAGGAATTCAAACTATAGAGGAATGCGTGACGTCCTTTGGGTACCTTAAGGTCAAAACCAAGAAAATTGCTGCCCTCCAAAAGGAGTCAAGAGTTCACATTAAACTCCAAGTTCATTTCCAGAGAATAGTTGCTATAAATGGCCCCTGACTATAAAACCTTAGCCTGGAGTACTTGAATTGCTTTTATTACTTTTCCAGAAGGAAAGAACAATTTCCCTAAGTGGGAAAAATCCCCAAGATGTGACAATGTCCAGTCTTATATACAATTTGAGAGGCTTTCTTCTCTCCCCAGAACCAGCCACTGGACTAAATCATTAGGGGTGCTGTCTAATCAACATGCCCACTCAACACCACTCTTTAATATGTTTACCCCATCCATGTCACCCAAAGTATGTTATGCTGATGAGCCTCAATTGTTACGGGGGAATGTATAGTAATATGCCTGGGCCTCATAAAGTAAGTTCCCTTGCAGAGGTTAGAGACACTAGGTCAACTCAGGACTAATGGGATCTGGTTTTTAGCCTCCCCTTAGGTGAGGTGACTTCATGTCAGGTGAGGGATTTGAGAAATGTAGATGTTTGTTTTCCACAAGAATGTGACTCAAGACTGTTATTTCAAATTACAAAGACAGCCGTCTCCCTGTTCACTGGGGTCTGCAGTTTCTCTTCACTCCCCTGTGTTGATTAGCATAATGAGCAAAGCCGGGAAAATACATGGGGGTGCGTGTATCAATTAGATTGTGACTCTGTCCAATGGTTGGCCCAAAGGGGGAGGAAACAAACATTTAAACTGTATATAAGACTCAGCATTGTCATAATTCAGGGGACCTTAAGAGAAAAGATCCTTTTTTTCAAAGATGCATTAATAAAAGCCATTTTAATCACTCAATTAAATAATTATAATCATGAGCCATTTATAACTCTTCCATCTTAGTGATTTCCTTTATCACCTTTCCCTTTGTTTCACCTTCACATTCCTGCATGTAGGCTGATGTATTTTCAGTCTAATCAATAACCCACAACTCTAGTCTTTTGTTCTGGAGCATATCTGAGTTTTTTTTGGCTAACACCTTATAATTCCTCACAATATTTCAACTTCATACAAAGAAAAGTTTTGAAAATGGAGTTGAAAATTGGTAGACTAATTCTATTTTAAGATCAGTTTTGGCTTGGCTCTAAATCTGTCTAGCTTTTCTTCGAGATTCCATATCCAGTTTTGTTAAAAGGGCGTCTACCCCTTTACAAAACAAAATTGTCTAATCTCATATCTGTCAGCTAAAACATGCGTTTGGAATAGAGCAAAGATTTGAAAATTAAAGACATCTCTCCTTCCCAAGATCATGTACTGTTGGAGACCAAGGACCTGTCCCCTCAAAAAGTCCTAAAAGTGCACCCCCTAAAATATATAGGGCTAAAATTAAATGACAGCAAATATAGGTTAACCTTGAAGTTTTTTTTTTTCTCAGAGATTACTTTGACCTACAGGTAGAGGACATCTGTCCAAGATAGCCACCATTAACTGAGAGAGAGCAAAAGAATATGGGGAATCATGAACCTCCTTGTTGACCTGACAATGTATACTCTTATATTGCTCACTTGTGCCTCAGAGACAATGCTATCTGATGAATTGTTATCTCTTCCCGGAATTTAAGGTTGATGGTATGACATGTCTTCCAACATACTGATCATTATCTTCCTCAGTTTCTAATTATCATAGAGGGAAATACCCAGGTCTTGACTTTTCAGCTAGTGGTTAAAGTGAAGGAGACATCAAGATTGAGTACTGGTTTTTATTAGGTTTTTTTTTTTTTTGTTTGCAAGCCAATGGGTTTAAGTGGCTTGCCCAAGGCCACACAGCTAGGTAATTATTAAGTGTCTGAGGCTGCATTTGAACTGGGGTACTTTTGAATACAGGGTCAGTGCTCTATCCACTGTGACACCTCAATCCCCAAGATTGAATATTGTTAAAAAAAATCAGCCTTTTTCACAGAAATATAGTTGTGAAATATTTTATTTTTATTTGTAATATTAGTGTACTTTGTCAATGAGAATATACATTACGGAATAGAATGTGCCAGTTTTCGTCACAAATGAGACTGATGATCTGATTGAAAACATGTGCAGTATGACGTAGGAAGTTAATGGTCAGATTCCTCGAGATGAGAAGAGGTGACATGATGTCTCAGTCAGGAAGGAAATCAAGTATTCTAAATGGGTAGAGGTAAAGAGAAAATTATTTTTAGTCATGAATGACTCTCTTTGCAAGGGAAGATGAATAAGAAAAGAATTTTCATAAATGAAGAAAGAGAGGAAACTGTCCTTTGGGCCATTAAGTAATGAAGAGTTATATAATCTATGATGGAAAGCTAGAAAGGAAGAATGTAGCCTGGTTATGAATCTTATTCCATAACAAAATGGGTTCATGCATGATACTATAGTTCTAGGAGTATTACGTAGTTGATTGAACAGGGGATGATGTGAACAGATGTGGCGTGTGGAAAACTATGGAACTGAGCTGAGTAGAGAGACATAGTGCAGGTAAATCAATCAGAAGATCACTGCCATTGTCCAAGTGAGAAAAATGAGGCAGTATGAATCAGTGTAAGAAATAATTGCCCTACCAAGAACTCATGACACTCATTAGAAAGTAAAGATGTGGGAAAGAATCAAGTGTTTTGCTTTCACAAGGGTGAGAAAGGGTACTGCCAGAATTTCACAGATGTTTGTGAGGATAATACATTACAAAAGCTGGGATCTCCAGTCTTTGTGTAAACTCAAGAGATACCAACCTGTTTACATGAAGAAGAGAGTTAAGACAAAAGGAAAAGGAGAAATAACTTTGCAGAGGTTGAATGGGAGTCTGTGCTATTGCCCTCTGCTCCTGGAGAAGGAAGTAGCTATTCTTGCTCATTAGTATAGTGAACAGGGTGGGGAAAAGGTATGGGGGCAAATTTATCAATTAGATTTGTGACCCCAGCCAATGATTGGTGAGAAGGGGTAGGAATAAAGCCTTTGAAAGTGCATATAACTTCTAGTATTTAGGGATTCTGGGGCCTCTCGCCCCTTGAAAGAGGTGTGCTTCTTTATTAAAGTATCTTAATGAAAAAACCCTTTTAATCACTCTGAACTAAATGTTCCCAAGCCATTTATAACAAAGGGGATCCTTTACAATATCATTTCTGCAAGAATGGATGACCCCAAAATAAGCACACTCTTCAGACAAGAAAGCAAAATCTTTTATTCTCTGTCCCTAAATGCAAGTCCCTCCCCTGGTTCCCCATTGGCTGGGTATTTGTTGACCTCAGCTCTTATTTTCTGTTGCCCTTATTTAGGTATATGATAGTTCCCTTCGCAATATGACAATCTATATCTAATGACAGAACTGTTTTTGCCAGTTTGTCAGCTTACTAGCCAATGGCCTATTTCTATCTTATGTGGAGACTTTCTCTTTTAATACCTGTCAATTCAAAACTGAGGCTCCATTTCTTGAGTCAAATGCAATTATTGTGGAAACAAAATCTAGACACTTCTCACAACAGTGAGTGAATTGAGCATTTACTAAACATGTATCATATGTTAGGTGTTCTGTTAAGCAATGGAAATATAAAAAAAAGTCAAATCAATGACATTCCCTGCCTCAAAGAGCTGACTTTACAATGAAAGATAAATGTGATGCCTGTCCTTAGTCATCTCCTGAAATGGAGGTTTTGAAATTTGTGACTCTGCTCTAAATCAAGGTGGAGGGAAGGAGGTGATTAAGGATGCATTCTTTCAGTATCATTTCATAGATAGATGCAAAGATATTGAACTTCTATTGAGTTCCTTTTAAGAATCAAGTATTGTGTTAATGGATTCTAAAAGTAAGATAAAATAAACAAATCTCTTCCCTAAAACAATTTACAATTTAATAGAGGAAAAGGTCACATGAACGAGGAGTAGGAAGTGGTAGAGATGGGCATAGTTTAGAGTTGGTAGTTCTTTCCTTTCTGAGAATAATAAAAACCTGCATTAAATATTCAGAGATCAGTCTGGAAAAGCATCAAAATAACTAGGTTTAAATAAAAATACAGATCAGTTTTAATAATCATAAAGACTTTCAGTACATATATTTAGGACATGCCAATATAACAAAAATATCATTGCTCCTCAGATTAATTTTCTAATTTTATCCTATAATAATGCCAGGATCAAAAAGATACTTTGCAAGACTACTTGAATAACAAAACATTTGGAAGGGAAAGCCTTGGGATATCAAAAAAAGATCCACTGAAAATTAAGAATGAAAAGGGTTATATTCAAAATTGAAACTACAATATTAAACAGTAGACAGAAAAATTAAAATCATTTAAAAAATATAGATCAATGTAACTAAACAGTCAGAACAAGTTCACTGGAATGTCATATTCTGTGTTTACTAAACCTGAAACCACAAATGGTCCAGGAATGAAGTCCTTTTTTGGTAATAACTATTTTAATAACCAATAAACAGTTATGGAGAAATTGCAATTAGACAAACAGTATATACCATATTGGACACTAAATTTTAAATAGATTTATGACGTTATTAAAAAATGTCACAAATAGAAAAATAGAGTCTTTATCTCATTCAGTTATATGGAAAAGATATATTTCTAAGGTATTCTGCAAATATCAAGACATTATTTTTCCTGCCATACAATAGCTTAGTCAAGATCAAGAGATCTTGGCATGGATTTTCAGTTTCAGAATTAAATTAAAAGCTATTAGTCTCCAGGGAAAAGCTTTACTAATGCAAATGGATGATTTATAGCCATTCATGATATAGATATGGCATCAAACAGATAGGAAAGTTGAGTATCCTATTAGATCGCTATATTGCAATTTGTAAACCTTTTTCAGCATGAAGTACATTATTCTCTATGCCACTACTGGAAGCACATGCCTTCTTTTTTCTTGGGCGTCATTCAAGTTAATACACAGGAAAAAAAATAGATTCTTAGTAATCATCAGGTATCATGGAATGTTATGGAACCTGTTGAATCTCCATTCTTAGAAATCAAAGCTCAACTCTTTAGGGTAGAACTAAGATTAGATTCCACCCATGATGTTATAAACAGATATTCATCTGTTTCTATTTTAGAATTGATTTTTACCTTTACTCTAGATTAAAAAGACACTAGAGGGTGGCTAGGTGGCACAGTGGATAAAGCACCAGCCCTGGACTCAGGAGTACCTGGTTTCAAATCCGGTTTTCAGACATTTAATAAGTACCTAGCTGTGTGGCCTTGGGCAAGCCACTTAACCCAATTTGCCTTGCAAAAACCTAAAAAAATGACACTAGAGTCATGCCACATTTTGGGAGATACCTATCTTTATGAGAAGTTTTTAAAAATTAAGGGGAAAATGTCTCCTTATATTATGTTTTTCCATATAAGGCATCCAATGACTTCTGGTCCAGAGCCTGTATTATTGAAATTTAATTACTGAAAGGGAAGGAAGGAAGAAAGTAAACATGAGAAAATGGATATAAGGAAAGAAAGAAGCAAGGAAAGAAGAAAAATAGAAGGAAGGAAAGAAGGAAGGAAAAAATGAAGGAAAGAGTATAGAAAGAAAAACATAAGTTGATCCAATCTGTGCTCTGGTTCTATTGTTCATTATCTGAAGGTGTGTAGCATGGTACATCGTGATTTCACTGGAATCATATTTGGTTACTGTTTTGAGATCAGGTTTGAAGTCTTACCAATTTGATTATCTTTAAAATACAGTATTATTGTTCTTGTATAAAGTGTTCCTTTTGTTTACTCCCTTTGTATTGCATCTGTTCATACAAGTTTTTCCCTGGTTTTCTGAAAGCATTCCTTTGGTCATTTCTGACTTCGCAAGAATAGTAGCTTTTCATATTCACATACAATAACTTTTTATGTTATTCTTCAATTCATGGACATCTTCTTACTTTCTAATTCTTTGCCACCACAAAATGAGCATTATCAAGTATTTCTATATATAAACATTCTTGTAACACTAGGAAAAAATAATATAGCTCTATATTACTTTCCAGAATGTTTGGAACAATGATAGTCCTACCATGCTTTCTAGAAACTTTTTTGCTAAAAATTATATTTAATGATAAAATATGTATGTGTATATGTGAATATATGTGTAGTCTTCTTGAGGAGGGAAAAAAATTTAAAAATTATAAAACTGATAAAAGCAAAGAAAAGTTGGAAAATTTATAACACATTTTGTAGTATTTATAATATAGACTGTTTTGAAAAGAAAATTTATTGCATTTTATTTATAATCCTCTCCTATTTTCTACTGCACACATGACAATGTTTTCTTTTCTTTAACTTTAAAATTAAAACAAAAAGAACTTTTAAAAATAATAAATAAAGTGGAGGCTAGGTGGCGCAGTGGATGAAGCACCGGCCCTGGAGTCAGGAGTCCCTGGGTTCAAATCTGGACTCAGACGCTTAATAATTATCTAGCTGTATGGCCTTGGGCAAGCCACTTGACCCCACTTGCCCTGTAAAAAAACATAAAAAGAAAGAAAGAAAGAAAGAAAGAAAGAAAGAAAGAAAGAAAGAAAGAAAGGAAGGAAGGAAGGAAGGAAGGAAGGAAGGAAGGAAGGAAGGAAGGAAGGAAGGAAGGAAGGAAGAAAAAGTAGATTTAGTGACTTATTAAAATCCTTCTCTGCATTTTTGAATGAAAGGTGATGATTTTTGTCAAACTTTTTATTCATGTTGATAGCTATTTTCCTAATATTTAACTACAAATAAGAAATGATGTAGGTATTGTTGGAAAACTGAGAGATGAATGTTCTGTTTTGAATTGATTTACCCTTTTTCTATATAAATTTGGGAACCTTTCTCTGTTTGACTTTTATGCTTTTTCTTTCGATTAGTTTATGAACTTAGATTGTAAACAGCAGATTCCTAACCAATGAGGATAGGGGTCGGGAGGAATAGTGTGTTAGGATAAATGGGTTTTGGATTCCTTGATTCAGGGCCTCACTCTCTCTCCTTGTTTTAAGGCATAGTGGGGTCTGATTCCCGAGAATTGAATAAAACTTTTCTCTTCATACCACGAGAAACCTCTGAACTTTATTCAAGTGGGTAAATTCATCCTGGAAAGCAATTATTTTGAGATTAAGGGGATGCCCATTCAATGGAGAAAACTCCATCCACTGGGAAACAAACTGGGGTATATAATTGTGATTTATAAATAATAAAGAGAGCAACGTTACTTATAAAATAGTTCATTTCAATTACATTAAATTTGAAAGATTTCATTAAAGTAATACAAATTTAACCAACAGCAGAAGAAAAGCAGAAAATTGGGAAAAAGTTTTTATAGACAGTTTACCAGATACAGATTTCACACCTTATATATGTAAAGAACTTTCTCAAATGCTTAAGTGTATGAGTGATTTAACCATTGGTAAGTGGAAAAAGAATATGAGCAGGTAATTTCTTATTGATGAAATGAAAGCAATTTATAGATACATGGAAAAATGTTTTAAATCACTGTAGATTAGAAAAATGCAAATTAAAAACAGAAGTAGCATTCAACAGATCTTCAAGAAAATATAAAAAGATAGAGAGGGAAAAGACAAATGTATGAGGACAATAGTACTTTTAATTGAACTTCATTATAGAAATTCTTGTTTCAATTCATCAAAAATGAAATTGAATAATGAAAAAAAAATGTTAAAAGATCATAGAGTGTGTTTGGGAGCAAGTGATATATAATCATCATTAGATATTACCATCATTACAATTTGTAGTATTCTTATTTAGATCCTACAATTTCTCATTCATATTTGCCTTTATATTTTTCTCTTTGTTCAAGACTTTGAATTTCAGAGTTTCTATACAACTCTGGCTTTCACATCAAGAATTTTTGGAAATACTCTATTTCCTTTTTTTGGCAAGGCAATGGGGTTAAATGATTTGTCCAAAGTCACCCAACAAAGTATTAATTTTGAGTGTCTGAATGCATATTTGAACCCAGGATCAACCGACTCACTGTGCCATCACATGGCCCCTTGTTCTCTATATCTTCCAACTCTCAAACCCCTTGTATACACAGTTTTTCTGGGCATATTTCTTGTTTACACACTTTTATGTTGTTGTTTTTTTCCTTCTGAGGTGTGATGCTGTACCATCTCCATTCTTTTCTAATAGTAGCAGTTAAATTTTGTCTAATGCTCATTGGCATTTTTTTCCCTAATTTCTGTCAGCTTGAAATATTTTGTATTTAACGTGGAAGCTTTAGATTTATATGAAAATATTTCTGAGATGTTGGTTTTGAGGTTTTATTCAGAAGATGATGAATGAATTATTTTTATTTCTATTTTGTATCCAGATTTTCAGATATGTGATCAGATATGAGATTTCTCGAAATGCTTCACACTATTATTGATCATGATTTCTTTATAATTTGTTTATTCTTCTACTTATCACTATTAGATTTGTTTTCCAGTTTAGGTCAGTAGTCTTTGCTGTGAAATACCTTATATTTTCATGTATTAAATATCTTGCTTTTGTTTTAATATTTTTTTTTGGCTCATGTAGTTGTTATCTTCTTATTTAGATCATATTAATTGCTAGGAAAAGCAGGTATTTTGCACAGTGCAAAGAAATGAGTTCAAATCTGGTCCCATACACTTATTGTGTGACTCAGTTTATTCATCTGTAAAAAGAGTACACAAAGATACCAGCTAACCATTCCAGTATCATAAAATTATTCCGTGAAATTTATTTGCCCGTGATGCCATCTACAGATATGAGTCTGTCTACATTCCAGAACTGATTTCTACTTTTCCTCTAGTTGAAAATGACACTAGAGTCCTGAACACTTTTGCAAGTTACTTCTATTTTTGAGAAATTTTCAAAAGTTGTTGTGAAATGTCTTCTTGCATTATGTTGTCGCATATCCAGCACCGAATGCTTTCTGCTGCAGTAGTGGTATTACTGCAGTGGAATTATTGCGATATAAGGAAGGAGAAACGGACAAAAGGAAGAAATGATATAAAAAAAAGAAGGGAAAAAAAGGAGATTTGGAAGGGAGGAAGGGAGGAAGGAAGTAATAAAGAAAGCATAAGTGAAGATGATTAAATATGTATTCAGAATTCATCAGTTCATTAAGTGAAGCATGGTAGCATGCTAAATGATGAGCCTTTTGGAATTGTAGTTTTTACTCTGTTGATATGTTTGAAGTATTACATGATGGGTTATCTTTAAAATACATTGCTGCTGTTAATATAGAAATTATTCTGAGTCTTATTACATTTCATGTCGTTTCATACACATTTTTCCATTTTTTGCTCTAACTAGTCAGTTATTTCTCAGTTGATGGGCATCTCCTCAGTTTCCAATTCTTTGCCAGTTCAAAAGAGCACCTATGAGTATTTTTACGTATAAAGATTTTCCTTTTCCTTCTTTGAACTTTTTGGAGAATAGAACTAGTAGTGTTATCACTAGGTAAATGAATGTACCCATGAAAATAATTCTTTCGGAACAGTTCCAAATTTCTTTCCACAATGTGTGCCCCAATGACAATTACAGAAAAGCAAACAAAAAAACCCCAAAATTTTAAACACAATGTACAATATTTATTATATGAGCTTTCATGAAATAAAAATTCATTTCTTTAGGTTTTGAATCTTTTATTATCTGCATTGTCCATGGTATTGTTTTTTCTTTTCTTTTCATGTTTTGTAGTTCAGGTTAAAATAAGAAAGAAATATTTTACAAGGCAATGGGCTTAAGTGCCTTGCCCAAGGTCACACGACTAGGGAATTATTAAGTGTATAAGGATGGATTTGAACTCAGGTCCTCCTGATTCCAGGGCCAGAGATCTGTCCACTGTACCACCCAGCTGCCCCTAGAAAGATCTTTAAAAAGTAAAAAGAAATAAAAACAAGAACAAGGGTGTTTTGTAATTATGAAAAATATTTTCTGAATTTCTTGATAAAATATAATGTTTTTGTAATTTTTATTATATGGATAATTATTTTCATGATATTTCTAATATTTAATGATCAGTGACAAATGTTGGAAGTGATATGTGAAGACTAACTCATCAATGTCCTGTTGGTTGAGTTGTGAACCGATTTAACCATTATGTAGAGAAATTTGGAACTATGCACATAGAGCTAAAGAAACATGCTTACACTTTAGCCCAGAAATATTACTATGTTTTTTTTTATCACAAAAGAGATAAAAAAGAAAAAAAGGAAAAGGACCTATCTGTGCAAAAGTATTTATATCAAATCCTTACCAATGGCAAAGAATTGGAGATTCAGGGTATTCCCATCAACTGGCAAATGACTGAAGAAGGTATTCTATAGAATTGTAATGGAATACTATTTTACTTTAACAAATGGTAAAATGCTCTCAATAAAAAAATCTGGAAAAACTTATATGAACTGAAACAAAGCAAACTATGGAAAATCAGGAGAATATTTTACAAAGTAGCAACAATATCATATCAATGATCAACTATGAATGACTTAGCTATTCTCAACAACTGAGTTGTACTTATGATGAAAAATGATATTCATCCCTGGAGAAGGAACTGAATATAGACTGCAGCACATCTTTTTAAACTTTCTTTTTTCTTCCTTCCTTCTTTCTTTCTCTCTCCTCCTCTCTCCTTCCTTCCTTCCTTCCTTCCTTCCTTCCTTCCTTCCTTCCTTCCTTCCTTCCTTCCTTCCTAACTTCCTGTATTCACTTATTATTTTTCTTGTATTTTTTACATTAACTTTTATAACATGACCACTATGGGACTATGTTTTCCATAACTACACATGTATAGCTTATGTCAGATTGAGTGTCACCTAAAAGAGGAAGTTCAAGGGATGGGAGAGAACTCAAAAACTTTAACATGAAAGTTCAAAATTGTTTTTTTTTCATCTAATTCAGTCAAAATAAAAGACTAAATAAAATTTTGTTTTTCAAAAAGGAAAACAATTGAGACTAAAGCAAATGCAACTCACAGCTCAAAAATATGCTTCTCAACAGTATACCTGGCAAGTTATAATCTGCTTTATTTAGGTAAAAATATGTGATTTATTTAATCACCTCTATGCATGAAAATCAAATAATCATGATAAATTCCACAATTTCATGTGAAAATAGATTTTTTGGGCTCTTTAAAATGTTGTAGGCAAAGCACTTCCAAGTTTCAAATCATCACATGAAAATTATACAAAACTTAACCATGTGTCTATGCAAGAATATATTACATTCAGATGAAACAAGGAGCAATATTTAAACCTTCCTTTGTAGATCCACAGTACAATAAAAATACTCCTTAATTCAGGGATTACAAACACAAAAGAAATAATCAAAATGGAGTCTTAATAATGAAACCTGAAAACTCAATTTGTAATAGTAAAATAATAGGAATCAAATGATAATTATGTGAAAGAAAATGATGATGAAATGATATGCCAGAATTTCTGGGATACTGCTAAAGTCATCCTAAGAAAAGAATTCATATTTCTACAAACAGCCATTAACAAAATAGAAAATGAGAAGTTCAAAGAATTAGAATATGCAAGTAAAACATTGAAAACCAAAGAAAGCAATCAAGGTAAAATAAGCTTCAGAAATAGATTGAAATTAGAAGCAAAATAGATATATTAAAAAACTTAAAAAGAAAATGAAATCTAAAATTATTTCTTGGAAAAGGCAGTTAAATTGTTAAATCATTTTCTAAGCTAATTTGTAAAATGAGGACAGAAATTCAAATCAAAAATAATAAATGAATGAAGGGAAATCACAACAAAACTAGAAGAAAAAAAGAATAATCACAACATATAAAAAGTTTCATGATAACACAACTGAGAAGAAAAAAAAGAAATAAAGGAAACAATGTTGGAATATAAAATACTCAAATTATCAAAAGACAAGATGGGCTTAATAAATCAATTTCAGAAAACAAAATAGAACTCTGTATAAAGGAACTTCCAAGGAAAAATGTCCATATCCTTTTGAATTAATAGAAGAATTCTACCAAGGTTTTTGAAGAACAACTTTCCCAACACATTCTACCAAAACAAGATATACCAACCCTTACCAGGACATTTTATGAGACAAATATCTTTTTTTTTAAATTGACTTAATTCTCTTTATATCTTAGAAATGAGTCCTTTGTCAGAAATACTAGTTGTAAAGATTGTTTTCCAGTTTAGTACATTCCTTTTCGTCTTTGCTACCTCGGTTTTGTCTGTGCATAAGCTTTTTTAATTTAATGTAATGAAAATCATGTACTTTGATATTAGAGATATTCTATATATCTTCCTTAGTCATAAATTGCTTACCTTTCCAAAGATCTGACTGGTAAAACTACTCCTTGATCTTCTAGTTTCTTTATAATATTGCTTTTTATGTCTAAATCCTATATCCATTTGCATCTAATCTTGGTATAGGATGTGAGATGTTGGTCTAATCTAAGTTTCTTCCATACTAACTTACAATTTTCCCAGCACTTTTTAATCGAAGAGAGACTTTTTATGCCAATAGCTGGACTCTTCGGGTTTATGAAACAACAGATTACTATAATTGTTTCCTCCTATTGCACCTAGTCTATTCCACTGGTCCACCACTATTTCTTTTTTTTTTCCACCACTATTTCTTAGCCAATTCCAGTTTTGATGACTGATGCTTTTTAATATAATTTTATTTCTGTTAGGTTAAGCCACTTTCTTTTGCACTTTTTTCATTGAATCCCTGAAACTTCTTGACTTTTATTTCTCCATATGAATTTACTTAACAACATTTTCTAACTCATTGAAGTAATTTTTTTAGAATTTTGATTGTTAGGGCATTAAGATCTAGTTTGGTTTTGGTAGAATTACTTGACCTTTTCATGAACAGTTGATGCTTGCCCCGTAATTTAAATATGATTTGATTTCTGTGAGAAGTGTTTTGTAATTGCTTTCAAAAAGTTTCTTAGTCTGTCTTGGCAAATATACACCCAGGTGTTTTGTATCGTCTGAGGTTACTTTGAATGAGATTTTTATTTCTAGCTCTTCTGGCTGTTTCTTGATATTCATATATAGAAATTTGAGGATTTATGACAGTCTATTTTATATCCTGCAATTTTGCTAAAATTACTAATTGCTTCCAGTAGTTTTTTTTTTGGTTTATTTCTTTGAATTCTCTATGTATACCATCATGTCATCTGCAAAGAGTGAGAATTTTTGACTCTTCCTTCCCAATTCTAATTCCTTCAATTTCTTTTTCTTCTCTATTTGCTGAAGCTAACATTTCTAATACAATATTGAGTAGTAGTGGTGATAATGGGTATCCTTGGTTCACCCCTGATCTTACTGGGAATGCTTCTACCCTCTCCCCATTGAATATAATGCTTGTTGATGGTTTCAAATAGATACTGCTTATTGTTCTAAGGGATTTATTTATTCTAAGTCCATTGATTCCTAACCCCCCTAGTGTTTTTAGTAGAAATGGGTGTTGTATTTTGTCAAAAGTTTTTTCAATATCTATTGTTATTATATAATTTTTGATAGGTTTGTTGTTGATATAATTGATTATACTAACACTTTTCCTAATATTAAACCAACCCTGAATTCCTTGGATAAATCCTACTTGATCATAAAGTGCTATCTCAGTGATAACTTGTTGCAATCATTTTCCTAATATTTTATTTAAGATTTTTGCATTCATATTCATTAGGGATATAAATCTATATTTTTCTTTCTCTGTTTTCACTTTTCCTGGTTTAGGTATAAGCAACAATTTGGTTTCATAGCAAAAGTTATGCAGAGTTCCATCTTCCCCTGTTTTTCCAAAGACTTTATAAAGAATTGGAACCAATTGTTCCTTAAATGTCTGATAGAATTCACTTGTGAATATATCAGGTCCTGGAGAGTCTTTCTTAGGGAGTCAATGATGGCTTGTTGAATTTCCTTTTTTGAGATAGGGTTTTTGAGGTATTTAATCTCCTCTTCATTTAACCTGGGCAACTTCCATTTTTGTAAATGTTCATCCATTTCAATTAGATTGTCCCATTTATTGGCATAGAGTTGCCAAAGAAATTTGGAATTATTACTTTATTTTCTTCCTCATTGGTAGTGAGTTCACCTTTTTCATTTATGATACTAGCAATTTGGTTTTCTTCTTTCTTTTTTTAAATCAAATTAACCAATGGTTTATCAATTTTATTGTTTTTTTCATAAAACCTATTATTGGTTTTATTTATTAATTCAATAGGTGTTCTTGCTTTTGATTTTATTAATATCTCCTTTAATTGTTAGAATTTCTAATTTGGTATTTAATTGGGGGTTTTTAATTTCTTCTTTCTATAATTTTTCATTTGCTTATTTAGTTCATTGATTTCCTATTTCTCTAATTTATTCATGTAATCATTTAAATATATAACATATCCCCTTATAGCTACTTTGAGTGAATCCCATACATTTGGTATGTGGTTTAATTATTGTCATTATCAAGGACAAGGTATTTAATTCTTTCTATAATTTGTTGTTTGATCCACTCATTCTTTAAAATGAAGTTATCGGAGTAGCTAGGTTGCGCAGTAAATAGAGCACTGGTCTTGGAGTCAGGAGTACCTGGGTTCAAATCTGACCTCACACACTTAGTAATTACTTAGCCGTGTGGCATTGGGCAAGCCACTTAACCCCATTACCTTGAAAAATCTAAAAAAAAAAATAAAATGAGGTTATTCAGGTTCCCATTATTTCTGGGTCTTTATCTCCCTAGCACAATATTGCATAAGATATTTATTGCATTGTGATCTGAGAAAGAAGTATTCATTATTTCTACCTTTCTTCAACTCATTATTAGGATTTTATGCACTAGTACATGGTCAATTTTTGTGTAAGTACCATGAACTGCAGCGAAAGGGGTATATTCCTTTCTAACCTCATTCATTTTCCTCCATAAGTCTATCATATCTAAGTTTTCTAAGAATCTATTTACCTCCTTATCTTCTTTCTTGTTTACTTTGAGATTCAATTTGTATAAATCTGAGATTGGGAGAGGCTGAGGTCTCCCATTAGTAGAGTTTTGCTGTCCATGTCTTCCTGTAGTTCTTTAAGATTTTCCACTAAGAATTTGGATGCTATCCCAATGGGTACATATGTATTCAGTATTGAAATTGCTTTATTATCTATGGTACCTTTGAGGAGGATATAGTTTCCTTCCTTAATTCTTTTACTGCTATGTATTTTTGCCGCTGCTTTGTCTGAGATAAGGATTGCTACCCCTGCTTTTTTTCACAGCAGCTGAAGCAAAATATATTTTGCTCCCACCTTTTACCTTTACTTTATATGTATTTCTCTGCTTCAAATGAGTTTCTTGTAAGCAGCATCTTGTAGTATTCTAGTTATTAATCCAGTCTGTTATTAGCTTACATTTTAAGGAGAGTTCATTTCATTCACATTCGAAGTTATAATTACAAACTCTTTATTGTCCTCCATAATATCTTCCTTCTGTTATTATTTTTCCATTTTCCCCCATTATCCATATTCCATAGGATTTTGTTTCTGAGTCCTTTGCCCTTTACCTTTTTCTATTTTCCCTTCCCTTACTTGTGTTAGTTCCCTTTTTCTTCTCCTCCTCCCTTTTTCCATCCTCTCCTCCCCCTTTACCCTTTTAATACTTGAAATGTAATTTGTTTTTTAAGTTACCTGTGTGTCTGTGTGTGTTTGTGTGTTTGTGTGTGTGTCTGTTTCTGTAACTTAATTTTAAGCCAAGTGTGATGAGAGGAAGATTCATTTGTTTCTCATCTCCTCCCTTCTTCCTCTCCATTACTATAAGTCATTTGCACCTCTTAATGTATTGAGATTTAACCCATTCATTCCCCTCCTTAGTCCTGTCTCCATCCTGTCCCCCTTTTTAAAGAGGAAGTACTTTTAAATCATTCTATAAAAGTGATAGAAAATCTTTAGTATCCATTACATCTGGCTAAGTATATTCTCTCTACTAGAGTTACAATTCTTGAGAGTTATTAGTGTCTTTCTCCCAAGGAGGGTTATAGCCAGTTATATCCTATTGGATAGCAGTCTCAAGGCTACGTCATGAGTGTCCATCACCTCTGGATAAGTATATTCTCTCTAATAGAGTTAAAATTCTCAAGAGTCATGAGAATCTTTTTCCGTTGCTGAGATATAGCCATTTTCATCTTATTGGATAACAGATTTTTTTTTCTTGACCACCTCTATATTTTTTACTGTTTTATGTATCTCGTGAACCACCTGTTTGATTCCAAATTTTCTATTTAGCTCTGTTCTTTTCATCAGGAAAAGTTGGAAGTCTTCCATTTTGTCAAATGTTCATATTTTCCCCTGAAAGCGAAGACTCAACTTTGCCGGATCGTGGATTTTTGGCTGCATTCCAAGTTCCCCTGTTTTCCAGAATATCTCATTCCAGGCCCTTTGATCCCATAATGTTGATGCAGAGAGACCTCTGTAATCTTTACTGGGGTTCCTTGGTATTTAAATTGTTTCTTTTTGTCTGCTTACTGGATTTGCTCCTTTATCTGAGAGTTCTGGAATTTGGCCAGATTCTTCCTTGGTGTTTTCATTTTAGGATCTCTTTCCAGAGGGAATCGATGTATTCTTTATTTTTAACTTTTTTTTTAGATTTTTGTAAGGCAAATAGGGTTAACTGGCTTGCAAGGCCACACAGCTAGGTAATTATTAAGTGTATGAGACCAGATTTGAACCCAGGTACTCCTGACTCTAGAGCCATTGCTTTATCCACTGCGCCACCTAGCCACCCCCCATGTATTCTTTCAATAACTATTTTGCCCTCTGGTTTCATGATATCAGTGCAATTTTACATCATTAAATCCTCTAACATTAAGTCCATGCTTTTTTTCATTTTCAATGTTTTAAGGAAGATGTATAATTCTCAGGTATTCCCTTTGTGATTTGTTCACAAGGGGAGTGATTTTACTTATGAGGTGTTTTACAATATCTTCTATTTTTTCAGTTGCTTTGGTTTTGTTTCACAGACTCTTGATGTCTCACATGAAATCATTAGCTTCCACAGACTCCATTCTTTTTTGTAGAGAAGAATTTTCTTCATCTACCTTTTGCAACTCCTTTTCCAATTGGAAAATTCTATTTTTTAAAGAGTTTTTCATTTGACCCAGGGAGTTTGAGAGAATTATTTTCTTTTTTCCTTTGACCAACTGTATTTTCCAGTGATTTCTTTTTTTGTTGGAATGTGTTACTTTTCTCACCCAAATTTTCTAATTGATTTTTAAACTGCTTTCTTATTTTTTCAAGGAAGTCTTTCTGTGCTGGAGATCAGGTGCTATTCTCCTCAGATGTTATAATTCTCTCTGAGTTAGTGTCTTTTACTTCCAAGGAATTTTTCTATAGGTCCTCCTTTGATCTGGCCTTTCTTCATTATCCTAAAACCTTGTGTTGAAGAGGGGCTTGTTCACAAGGGTTTTACTCACTGAGTATAAGATCTCAAGCTGACTGGTAGGTTGTGCTAGAGGTTTTGCTAACCAAGTGCAATATCCCCAAATGGCCAGTAGGTAGTGCTGATTACTTTCTCTGGAATGTCTGTGACCTTGATTGAGACCCTCTGCCCAATATCCCCAGATGACCAGTAGGTAGTGCTGATGACTTTCTCTGGAATGTCTGTGACCTTAATTGAGACCCTCTCCCTTAGTCTAGAGGGAGTGGTTGAAGCTGTTAATTACTTCAGTCATTAGTGGGCTATAACCTAGGGTGAGGTTATCACTCCCTATTGTCCACTGGCTTGGTTCTGCTGATCAGTCTTAGCCTGGGGCAGATGTAGTCTGTAATTGTGTTTCTTATGGGAAGAGGCTTTAGCTTAAAAGGAGTTGTGGACTCTGAGTTTCTCCTGACTAATCATGCTCAGCAATAGATGACTACAACTGTTCTGCTCAAGAACTGTCCCTTCAGTCCTACCTCCAAGTTCCAAATGGTGAGCATCACAACCAAAGCCTCTGCTCCCTACTTGACCTAAGCCCACATGATCGACCATGCTCTAGCCACACCACTGATCAAGCTGGTATGGGTCTCATGCACTTAGTCTCCCATGCTCCAGCACCGCCACTAATCAGATTAATCCATGACTGATCCAGGCTCCCAAGCTCTCACTGGTCTCCTGCTCTCAGCAGAGTCTGCCCTCTGTGCCCAGGCTCACCAACAATCTGAGAAAACAAATCCTGAGGTGGATGTTCTCGTGGCTTTTCTTTCTGGGTTTTGTCAATTGGATTTCTGTTAAGAGGTTTGTTTTATGTTATTTATAAGGGAAGATAAGGAGACTTTAGACCTGTGCCTGTTGTCTCTCTGCCTTCTTGGAAGGAACGCAGTGCTATTTTCCATCACTAAATCTTGAAATATTTGTCCAGGCTTTTTTTATCCTCAAGTTATTCATGAAGTCCATTGCTTCTTGAATTGTCTCTCCTAGATCTATGCTTTAAGTGAGTGGTTTTGCGGATGAGATATTTTACATTTTCTTCCATTTTTTGGATATTTTGATTTTGTTTAACAGATTCTTGTTGTCTCATTAAGTCATTTGTTTCCACAGATTCCATTCTTATTGTAGAGAAGAATTTTCTTCATTTACCTTTTGCAACTCCTTTTCCAATTGGTCAATTCTATTTTAGAAGGAGTTTTCCATTTGCCTAGTTATGGTTTTGAGAGAATTATTTTTTGTTTGCACTTGTTCCAATTTTATTTGCCAAGGATTTGTTTTCTTGTTGTGTGTTATTTCTCTCTTGAATTTCTTTTCCCAGTTTTTCCAACTGACTTTTAAATTCCTTCCTGATGCATTCTAAGAAGTCTTTTTAGGCTGGGGCCCAGTTCATACTCTCCTCAAAAGTTCTAGGACTCTCTGTGTTAGGATGTATGCTTTCAAGGTAGCTCTCAGTGGACCCCCCCCCATTCTGCTGGCTTTTATGTTGGGGGAGGGGCTGGTTCACAGACTTTTGTTGTTAAAATTTCTAGAGGTTTTGCTCACTGGGTTTAGTAAAACCAAGTAGCCCAGACAGTAATGGATGTTGGAGACTTTCTCTAGAGCATCTGTGACCTTGATTAGTGGCCCACTCCCTTGGTCTGGGGTGGGTGGGGAGGGGCAGCAGAATCCTGGTTATCCTGCAACAATATGGGCTGGAGCCTTGGGCTAGATAGTTAAGGTCCCTATTCAACTGAGAGAGATCTTCTGCCTACACCTGAACCTGTAGGGGCTGGGAGGGTTCTTACTGTATTTGTTCTGGGAAGAGTCACTTTCTCCCACAGGTATGGGGGGGAAGGGACTCAGCTGGAAACCCTGGGACTTGGCTGAAAAGACAGGGCTTGCTGCCTTGTTCTTCCAGACCAACTGAGCTGACCAAATTCATGTCTAGCTGAAGTCTGGAACTCTCCCTCCAGCCTTGATGGAGCTCCCCTGCCTGCTTCTCACACAGCCAAAGCTTCCACAGCTGTTCTCAGATTAGTTGACAGGTCTCAAACTGCTGACCCAGTAGTGTCTCTCTGTTCTCTGCCCTCCCCCCTCATCCATATACCCCTGAGACAGACCTTGTTGGCAGATGTTCTTCTAGCTTTTTTTCTGGGTTTAGTCCATCCAAATTCAGTTAAAAGGCTTTATTCATATTAGTTCTGAGGGAAGGCCAGGCTACCTTAGGACAGTGACTGGCTTCTCTCTGAAATAATGGCCAGAAGTCTCTCATAAGTAGAATGAAATATAACTGTGTTGAAAGAAAATATGTATGTGAAGACAACTTAGAAAGGTCAATGTAAAATGCTGCAGAGTTACGTAAGCAGAGAAAACAATATAAAAATGAAAACAACTATGTAAATAGAAAGAACAACTGCACAAAAACATTAAAAATGAATATTATAGAAGTATCAATATCAACAAAGAATGCAAAACAATATTACAGAATACCCTTAGAATCCCAGTTTATGAAGTTATGACAACCACAGTTGTTACACATTATATAAGTATTTAGAAGTTTCCAATGTGCCAATTTTTTTCTGACACTTTTGTTTTTTTAAAGAAATACAATTTAATACAGGAGACAAATATTTAGGTGAAGAAGGTGATGGATCCTGGCAATAAGAATAATAATGTAAATAATATCAAACACCAATAAATATTTTAAATTTGTAAAAATCAATTCCTGACTCTGAATTAATAGATTCCTAGGCGACTGCTTTACATGATAAGGTTAAAAAAGATATGTGACCTAAATAAAAAGTATTTTACAAGAAAATTTTAAGAACACAGAATATATTACTCTTTAGAATCATGGATATATGACTAACAAATAATTAAGAAAGAGAGAGCAAAATTAGGTGTAAAATGTACGCTTTCAATTATACCATATTAAAAATTTTTGAATAAATAAAAAAATAACCATGGAGGAAAGCAAAAAATTGAGAAAAAATCCTAGACACTTTATCAGATTAAGTTTCCTCTTTAAAATAATTAAATAACTTTTGTCAAATCTATATGAGTCAATCATCAATTGACAAGTGGCCAAAGAATATGAAAAAAACTTTTTAAACAATTTTTCATTAGAAAAATACAAGTTGCAAAATCATGTTAGCATTATATACAAACATTTAGATAAACAATTTTAGAAATTAGTAATTTTTGGTATGAGAAATTAGGATTAAGGGAAAGAGATACATCAGAGACAATTTTAATAAAGTCTCCATCAGATTATAACAGGTTGTTTTTTTGTGCATTTTGTTTGGTTTTGATTTTTTTCCTTCCTCTAGATGGGGATAATATAGTCCATAGCCAATCTAATACAATTGTCCTAGCTCTCTGCACTGCAGAGAGGAGCTGCTTCCATCCAGGTTGTTCATTTCACATTGTTCTTGTTCTCTTGGTTCTACTCCCTTTGCTCAGCATCAGATCCCATAAGTCATTCCATGCTTCTCTAGAATGCAACCATTTATGGCTTCTTATAGAAAATAGTATTTTATAGTATTCATGCACCATAACTTATTTATCTATTCACCAATTTATGGGTAACTTCAGATACTTAATAGCTTTGTGACCCAAGGAAAATTAGTTATCTTCATTTACCTCAGTTTCCTCATATGTAAATCAATATGGAAAAGCAAATATCAAACGAATCTAGTATCTTTGCCAAGAAAACCATCCAAGGGATCATTAACAGTCAGACACTGCTGAAAAATGAACAAACAAAAGGATGTCTAGTAGAACAGCTTAAAGTCAATTTTTTTTTCTATTTGAAATTTTGTTTATAGATGTTTTAAAGTCATTCATTTGTTCTAAGTTTGTTGCTTTAATATCTCTAACAGGTTTTTTTCTGAGGGAATTCTTTTTTATTTGCTCATTCTTCAGGCCCTTCTTCAGGATTATGAGCTTTTTATTAGTGCTTGGATCTTTTATGTTTGTGGAGAGACTATCTGGGCCCTGCTCGTGTCCTCCTGGGTCCTATTGTTGCTTTCAAGGGCTTTTGAACAGAATTATTCCAATATATCAGGAACAGCACCAGCAAACTCTCCTCATTCTCAAATCTGACTTTTCTGAAATTCTTATTAACACTCTGTGGTCCTAAAGGTAATAAATTTACTCATCTCGGTTTTGGAGGTTTCAATCTAGTTCAACTCCTAAGGACTCAGCCCAGTATCAGGTAGCTGCAAAGACTGCTAGATAAAAGGGGATAGGTCTGACTTTCTGGCTTTTGTGATTGAGTGACAGTCTCTAGGAATGATTGGACAATGGATCTCTGAAAATTTTCTGCAGATGGGGTAAGGACATCACACATGTTGCTTGCTTCTGTATATGTTCCCTGTTGAGGATCCATGTCTATGCCCATGAGGACTTCTTATCATAGACTGCCACTCCTAACCTGGTTCTGTGACATAGCAATGAATAGCAGGCAGCAGAACCTTCCAGTGGGACCATGAGTCTCCCACGTGAGCAAGATATGCATAGGCCTGAGAAGTATCTCATAGCATAGCTATATACAGGGTCTCAATGAATCTCCCTTATAGTAATGTCAACATCATTTACTATTGACAAGAGCCTGTCTCCATTGCCTCTAGACCTTTGTCTAACCTGCCCTGTACTAGTGCAACAGCCTAGACATACACTACTCAGGAGCAAAAGGCATTAATAGGTTTGTGTTGGATAAATGGCAAGATTTACGTTTGGGGAATAAGAATTCATTATTCGAAAGAAAACATTGAGAAAACTGGAAAACAACCTGATAGGTATTCGGCATAGACCAATATATTAAAACACGATATGGTCAACATAGTTACATAAGGGGAGATATCAGAAGAAAAGAACATGGAGCATATCTCTCAGAACTGTAGATAGGAAAATAACGTGAAGATGTAATAGATAGCACTCTTGAGGCCTTACGTTCTCCTCCAGAGCCATCTAGTCCAGTGGCCAGATATGGATGTGACTGGAGATGGCCCTGGATGCAGTGGGAGACATTGCTCTTTTTAAAATAAGATCTTTAGGGTGGCTAGGTGGAACAGTGCATAGAATCCAGCCCTGAAATCAGGAGCAGAGGAGTTCCAATCTGACCTGAGACACTTAATAATCATCTTGCTGTGTGGCCTTGGGCAAGCCGCTAAATCCCATTTGCTTTGCAAGTACTTAAAAAGGAAAAAAAAAGATCTTTAGGTGTCTCAGTTTTGAGTGAGGCAAACCCTATTATGTGATTAAAGTAGAAAAAGGAGAAAGAAATGCTTCTCATAATAGGCTCTTTTATAAAGTCAACAAAAATTAAATCTTGAAGGAATAGATCCTCAATGTCTCTGGACAAAACAGGAACAATTACTATTTACATTCACTCTGAGTCAGTCAGGAACCAAGCAAAAAGCAAGTAAGTTTGGCCTGGGAATTCTTGTTTATAACTATGTAGTTTATAGATATGCATGCATATGTTTTTTTTGTTTAGTTACATGCATTTCATTATAGACTTCTATAGGGTGGGGAAAAGAAAGGAAAATAATGCAGAATTAAAAGTTCCTAGAAGAGAACAAAACAAAACTTAGAAGGGAACACAGAAAGCCTGGATTGCTTTGAAAACACATGGAGGTCTTATTTCAAAGCTTTTCTGAAATCCAAAACATCCAAATTTATGGTTTTGTATTGAATCCTTTCTTTTATTATGAACATGGAAGTACTTTTTTTCTTTCTTCATTTTGTATTTTATTTCAAAATAGATCAAAATAAGGGGGGGAGGAGCCAAGATGGCAGTGTGAAGGCCGCATTTCCTGAGAACTCTGACCCCCCCAAACACCCCCAAAACAAAAGATGGCTCTAGCCAAAATTTAGCAGGCCAGAACCCACAAAAGTGGGTGATATATTTACCCAGTACCAGACAACTTTGAAGTGCTGCATGAAAGGTGTTTTTCACCAGGACCGGGGGTTGGGAAAAAAAGCCATGGAAAAATCCAGTGCAGCCAGAGATCACTGGGAACAGCTTGAAGGGTTGGTAAGAGAACTCTGCTGCACCTGGGTGAATGTGGAGTGTGGAGCACGGCCACAGAATGTGCAGCAAGAATCAGGAAAAAGCTGCCTCCACCCCCGAAATATGGTAAGGGAAGTCTGCAGAGATTTCCCTGCTCTCACTGGGGTAGGACACTGCTGTGTGCCTACACTCATATATTGCAATTTGTGCTTCCATACTAAGATAGCTGGATCCCTCCTTATAGCCCCAGGACAGAGGGCAGTGCTGTGGTCCTCTACATATCAAAGCACAAGCTAGACAGCACAAGACCTTGGAGGTATAAAGGTCCCTGTGGGGTGTCCCCCAAAAAACAACCCCAAAGCCTTGGAAGTGCTGTAAATTAATCTTGGGCTGAGGAAATGAGTAAACAGCAGAAAAAGATGGATCTGACCATAGCAAATTACTTTAGTCCCATGGGTACTCAGATTATAACAAAATCGAAGCTTCCGTATCCAAATTCTAGAAGAGAAATAGAAAATGGGCTCAGACTAAGGATGAGCTCAAAAATGTTTTTGAAAAGCAATTAAGGGAGGTGGAGGAAAAATTGGGAGAAGAAATGAGAACAATGCAGAAAAATCATGTAAACCCAATCAAAAGCTTCATGAAAGATATACCAAACATACTGAAGAAAATAATACATTAAAAACCAGTTTAGGCCTAATGGAAAAATCAAAACAGAAGGCAAATGAGGAGAAGAATGCTTTAAAAAGCAGAATTGGCCAGCTGGAAAAGGAGATAAAAAATCTCTCTGAAGAAAACTCCTTCAAATGCAAAATGGAACTAAAGGAAGCTGAGGACTTTGCAAGAAATCAGGAAGAAATAACACTGTTCCAAAAATGCCAAAAATTAGAAGAAAATGTGAAATAACTCAATGGAAAAACAACCGATCATGAACAAAGATCCAGAATAAATAATCTGAAAATTATTGGACTTTCTGACAGCCACAACCAGGAAAAGAGCCTAAACTCCATTTTTCAAGAGATGATACAGCAAAATGGACCTGAGATGCTAGAAGATGAGGGTAAAATAGAAATCAAGAGAATTCACTGGTCACCCCTTAGAGGGATTCCAAAAGAAAAACTTCCAGGAATATTATAGCCAAATGCCAAAATGCCCAAATCAGAAAATTCTAAAAGCTGCCAGAAACAGACAATTCAGCTACTGAGGCTCCATAGTCAGGATTATACAGGATCTGGCAGCATCTACATTAAGGGCTCGTAGTGACTGGAATATGATATTCTGGAAGGCAAAAGATCTTGGTTTACAACGGAGAAATCAACTACCCAGCAAAACTGAACATCCTCTTTCAGGGGAAAACATGGGCTTCAATGAAACAGGGTGCTTTCAAACATTCCTATCAAGACGAGCAAAGCAGAACAGAAAGTTTGATCTCCAAGTACAGGACTCAGGTGAAGCATAGAGAGGTCAGACATGAAGGACTAACTACGAGGAATTTAATGATGTTGAACTGTTTGTATTCCTGCATGGGAAGAAGATAGAGATAACTCATGTGAACTTTCTCATTTATATGAGCAAGTAGAAGGAGCACATACAGACAAGGCACAGGAAGGAGTTGAATATAATGGTATAATATAGTAAAATCATGGAATCAGTGGGTGATAAAAGAAAGCACTGGGATGAAGAGAAAGGAGAGGAAGAAGAGGCTAAGATATTTCATGTAAGAGTCAAGAATAAAGCTTCTTCAATGGAGTGGAATGTGGAGAGGTGAGGAGGTATGAATTTGCCTTCATTCTCTTCAGAAATGTCTTAGAGAGGAAATAACCTAAACACTGAAAATAGTATAGAAATCTATATTTCCCTGGGACAAAATGAGAGTAAAGGGATGGGACAAGAGAGATGTGGGGAAGGAAGGAAGGAGCAGGTGCTAGAATAGAGGGAAGACCGTGGGAGGGGTTACTCAGAGACAACCCAATTTTGAACAGGGACAGGGTAAATGGAAAGGGAGAATAGAAAAAAAATGAGAGTGGGAAGGAATAGAGTGGAAGAAAAAACAGCTAGGAAGAGCTACCATGGGAAAAATATTGAAGCAACTTCTTTGGTGGACTCATGATAAAGATGGCAATTTATCCCAGAGGCAGAGCCATTGGAAGGTGAACAGAGACTGAAGTAAATTTTTTTCACTATTCTCAAAATTTCTCATCTTTTGGGAGCAAAGGGAGTTTATTTTTATTCTAACAACAAGATTGTTGTAATAATACAAAATAAATAACCCCCTTAAAAAGTAAATGAAGAGGGGAAGGAAAAAATAAAACAACTAAATAAATGTTAGCCTAGAATATCAAATTGTTCTAGAGATTCTTACTTCTCTTAGCATAATTAAAGGGTCCAATATAATTGAAAAGATTGCACTTAAAGGATATGGGTATAGTAGGGTCTTCTCTCCATTGAAGAGGTCCAAGACAATAACACTCTGTTTGAGACAAAAACCCCTGATGAAAATCAGATGTGTTCCCTTTAAACTGAAATGTCCAATTATCCTTTGACACACTTTACCTGTGCTGTGCTGAGGAAACTTAGCACTTTAACTAATGAGGGCATCATAAATTGGGATGTCCTGTTTCAGTGTCTCCCATAACTTACAATCATTTGTGAAGTTCTCAAGTGAGTCCGCCGAGCCTCTCATCTCTTTCTGATGGAGTACTGTGTTTTTTTCCCCCATGGCTATTTTTTTCTAGAGCTAGCAGATTTGGACAATTTCTCCTAATAATTTCCTGACAGATATTTTCCGGGTTCTTTTTTTGGTCTAGGCTTTCTGGTATATCAATAATTCATAAATTATCTCCACTGGATCTGTTTTCCAGATAGTTTGTTTTTCCTAAAAGTTGCTTTACATTTTCTTCATTTTTTTCAGTGTTTTTTATGTTGTTTGCTGAAGATAGAAGATTTAAGTCCACTGAAACAGCAAAGAAATTCGCAGCTCATTGTGATGTTAAAACTGCTCAGGATTTTATATGGCAAAATATTGTAACAAAATATATTGGCCAAAATTACTTATAGAAGCAGTAAACATCCTGAGGAGAAACTAGATGAAGTGAGAGAGAGAGAGAGAGAGAGAGAGAGAGAGAGAGAGAGAACAAGCTGAACGATAAGAATTTTGCCCTTCATGAGTGAGACTATGAACCAATCCAACCAGATCTGTAAAGCTCACCCTGGCTTATTGTGCAAAGTTTTCCAGTTTTAGGGGACAAGAACACTTATTGGAATTTCAGCAGGTAAAACCTTGTTACAAAGCAACCCCTCAGTGGTCCATGAAAGAGCAGCAGCATCCCTCTCAAAATTAGGGGTGGCTAGTCACAGCAGGTCTCTCACAGTTCATGCCCACACAGCAGGCTCCTCACAGTTCAAACCCAAGATCCATACCAAAAAACAAAATACACAGAACATCCCCTGCCATCCGGGGTGAAAGGAGGGAAAAGGGAAAATAATGTAAGAAGGTTTTGACTAAGTCCAATCTGTTCTGACTTGGAAAAAATAACCTGTCTCACATGACAGATGTCCATGCATATCCAGAGGGATTCAGTAATATCCTGGCTTTATCACCATAAATGTCTCTTATTATTAAAGACTTAGAGATTGAAGACAAAATATCTAACGCCACTGAAAATGCGAAGGAATCCACAGCTCTCTGGGATGTTAAAACTGTTCAGGATTTTATTGTGACAAAATATTATTACAAAGTTCATTGGCCAAAATTAGTAAGAAAAGCAGTAAGCACCCTGAGGACAGGCCAGGTAAATTCAAAGAGAGACAGAGACAGAGAGAGAGAGACAGAGACAGAGTGAGACAGAGACAGAGTGAGAGAGAGAGACAGAGACAGAAACAGAGACAGAGACAAATATAGACAGATAAAGTGAGAGAAACAGAGAGAGAGAGGGCATGCAGCCATTGGGCTTGATTTAATCAGGGCACATGGTGAGGCCCACAGTGCCCCTCATGGGTTAAGGAAAAGCATGAGAAAGCCTCATTCTTTTGGATGGAAGGCAGGAAGAATCATGACGTTTGAGGGGGCAGAGCTTCCTATTAAATACCCTCCTGGGGTATGTTAGATAGAGGGTGGTGCTTGGGGTGTGGTCTTACACCTTGGACCAGATGTCTTCCAAGGGCAAGCCATGCACTGGTCCCTCCTATTCCAAGATACCCAAGTTACAAATTAAACACATCATTTCCAACCATGCCAGCATCTAGGGCAAGGTTATGTGAAAGGGAAAAGAAGGACAATTTACAAACAACAGTGTCCAGGGAAGACAGGATTTTAGGAGTGGGGAACTTCTACCCATTTAACAGATTTTGTTTTTGCTCCATTCCTAGTTCTCTACATCACATTGGTATCTATTTGTCCAATTTTAATTTTTATGGTATTACTTTCTTCAGTTAACTTTTGTCTTTCCTTTTCCATGTGTCTAGATTTACTTTTTGATGACTTTCATTCCCTTTCTAGTTGGTTGATGTGAAAATTAGATGAGTTGCATTCCTTTTCTATTCATTGGATTTTATTTTTTGAAAAGTTACATTCTTTTTCCGTTCAGTTATTGTTTACTTTTAAAGAATCTGATTTATTTGGTCAATATTTTATAATTTTTCTGTATGGCTCTCATTTCTTTTTTTTTTCCCATTTTTCTGCTTCCCCTATTTTTTGGTTATTAAGTTCTGTTTTTAGGTTTTTTGCAAGGCGATGGAGTTGAATGGCATGCCCAAGGCCATACAGCTAGGTAATTGTTAAGTACCTGAGGTCTCAGGTACTCCTGAATCCAGGACCTGTGCTCCATCCACTGCCCCACCTAGCTGCCCCATTAAATTATTTTTTAAAATCTTCTATGTGGTTTTGAATTTAAATCTAATTCATAGATTCCATTGAGACTGTCCATGTAGGCAAATTTTCACTGCTTTCTTCTTCTGAGGTGGAATTTTCATTATCTCTATCTACATAGAAACTTTCTTTTTTTTTTTTTGGAAAGGCTATGAGGTTAAGTGACTTGCCCAATGTCACGCATCCAAGCAAGTATTAATTGTCTGTGCTCAAATTTGAACACAGGTTCTCCTGACTCCAGGGCTGGTGCTACCTGGCTGCACTCCTGCATAGTAGCTTCCTACGGTTAGCGGTTTTTTTGCCATTTTGTTCATTTTAATGTGTTGAACTCTGCACCAAGCATATAGGGAGTATTGACCCAAGCTTTTTGTGTTGGTGATAGGGTCTGATCCTTGACTTATTGCTGTCCAAGGTGTTGCCTATGCAGGCGAGGCACTGCCTATGTAGAGATTTGTTCCCTCTTTTATGTCCAGGCTCTGCCTATGCAGTGGTTTGTGACCAACCCAGTCCTGTCTTTTGCACCAGAGATTTCAGTGTTCAGACTTTGCCTGGAATTGGAAGCAACCATGATGGCTTGCTATCTGACTGCCAGGACCTGTGCTATTGTTAAAATGCTTGGATCTGGACTTCACTATGACTTAAAAGTCTCCTGCTAGTTTTCCTACTCTCTGACTTAGCTGGGCTTCACTTCTTTTCCCCAGAAGAGACAGACCGTTACTGAAGATCCTCTGCAATGTCTACAACTGAAAAGTTGTTTTCATCTTGTCTTTTTTTGGTACCTTTAATGTATTCCCTAATGTTGTATAGGGAAAAGCTCTGTGAGCATGCTATCTTCACGCCCCCATCTTGTTTATGTCCCAAAATACTCTGAAAATAGAAAAAAAATAATAATTAGAACATTTTATACAGAGAAATATGCTAAATACTAAGAACAATAAAGAAATGAAAGATTACCTTCAGAAAGAAAAATGTATTAATTCTATGAGAAGACGTGGTGTACATTTTAAATAGCTCAATCACAGAAAAAGGAATAAAAGGACTTTTTTCTCAAAGAAATTCAATAATATTCATCTAGCCAATAAATTAAAAGGAAAGCCCTTTCAAATTCTAAAAAAGCAGTTAATATCCACACATCATATATTTTTCTATATTTTTTTCTGTATCTCATTTCATAAATGAGTTAGAGTAATTAAAGATGAAAATTATAAGCTAATTTCCATCATTGAATATTACCTCAGAAATCCTAAATAAATTCAAGGCATTCCTCAGTTGATAAATGGTGAAAGGATATAAACAGGCAGTCTTGAGATGAAGAAATTTAAGCTGTCTATATATGAAAAATGCTCTAAATCACCACTGTTTAGAGAAATCTCAATTAAAGCAACTCTGAGGTAACTATCACATTGGGTAATATGACAAAAAGGGAAAATGATATATGGGGAAAAAAGTGAGACACTAATGCATTGTTTGTATGAACTGATCTAAACATTACGGAGAGCAATTTGGATGTGTGGCCAAAGGGCAACAAATCTATGTAAGGTCTTTGATACAGCAATAATACTACAGCATCTGTTTCCCAAAGAGATTATAAAAAGGGGAAAGAGCGACATGTAAAAAATATTTGTAGCAGCTTTTTTTGATGTAGCAAAAAGTTGGAAATTGAGAGGATATCCATCAATTTGGGAATGGCTGAACAAATTGTGGCATGTAAATGTGATGGAATATTATTGCCCTGAAAGAAATTATGAGCAGATCAATTTCTGAAAAAACAGGAAAGACTTACAAGTCCCAATGCTTAGTGAAGTGAGGAGAACGAGGATAAAATTGTTCATGTTAAGAGCAGCATTATGTGATGGTCAACTATGATGGACTCAGCTCCATTTAGCAGTGCAATAAGCAAATATCATCAGTTGTCACATTTTGTGATAACCACAGGAACAATATCTCAATCATGCATTCTCAGCTCTCTACTCAGTGAACCTCATTATTTCTCTCCTTGGCTAATGCAATAATCTCCTCAATGATTGTGTGGCTCAAGTCATTGTCTTCTCCATTCTATCCTGCACTTTTCTCCTGAAGGAACAATGCTGCTGTGTGTTTCTGCTTATGTCAATCCCATACTCAAATCAATAGAATTTTTGATTAGTACATATAGCATGAAATCCTAACAGAGTTTTTATTAACTTTGTCATTTATTTTCATGAATCCTAGTTATCTAATGAAATCATATATTATTCATTTGTGTTTATTTTGATCCAGGCATATCTGTCTTTGTGCTTTAATTCATAAAAGAATTTACATTTCATTTCTCTTCCCTAAGTTTTTTATAAAGACTGTTATTCCATTGTGGAATCCATTCAATCCTCACTTGTGCCTCTTTGAATCCACTATTTTCCCTGGAAGTTCAACCAACATGCTACCTTGTCCTACTTAAGGACCTTCCTAAGTGCTGCTCAGAAAACTAAATTTCTTAATATTTCATTCTTAAATGTATACACACACACACACACACACACACAAACAGAAAGACTATGAGAGAACATACATTCTAAGAGGATTTAAATTCCTCAGAGGCAGAGGCCATTTAAACATTTGCCATAAACTCCCAGAACCTAGTCCTTAGCCTCAGAAGAAAGTAGGTGATGAATGGGTACTTAACTTGGTCCCTCAGGGCCATTAGGAAAATACAATCGGGTTTCCCTGACATCTTCTGGCCAGAAAGAATATTGCAGCAGATGAAAACTGTGGAACAGAAAATAGTTAATGCAGAGAGAACTCTTCAGTCATTCTGATAAACCAATACTAGTATTATTTTCTGACCCATTCCAAACCATATTTTTAATAGATTTTAGGTTATGACAATTCAGTCACCGTGAAAAGAGCCAGAAAAGGAGCCAATAGATTACATTCAGTGTAAACAGGAATTCAGACTATATCATGACCTATTTCACTCTTAATTCTGTCACAGAAGAAGTGATGCACATTGAATAGAAGTAGAGAGACAGCATTGTATACGTTTTAGCCTTCAGTGCACCTCATCTCAGGATAACGCATTAATGCTTCCCAAGATAATAATTTTGAGAAACTGATCAATCAAAATGGATGATCTTTGCTTTGGAGGAAGCTTTTGGAAAAAATATCATTTGACTGAGATATTACCAGGATTAAATCAAACAACAGGTGAATCCTCTGGCCCTTGTCCTGAGAGCTGCTACAAACATCCTTAACCTTGTAGTAAGCAGAATCAGCCTGTGAATGAAATGTCTACCCTAGGCAATGTATAAGGTAGTAGAACTGGGGTTGGAATGTGGTTCCTCTGCCACCAACTCCTACCTTTGGACCAAGATTTCCATTTGTGTCCCACTGTGGCACTGCATTCTGCACGGAGTTGCCCCTCTCTCCTTTCAGTCACTGAGAATTCTTAAATGTGTGGTCTCTCCCCGCTGTCTTGACTCCCTCCCAATTCATCCATTGATAAACCTCTTAATAGGAACATAGCATCAAAGATCTAAAGATGGGGATCTAAGGGATCTCAGAAGTATTGTATTCCATTCCAATCATTTTCCAGAACAGGAAATGGAGGCCCAAGAAGGTAAAATGATTTTTCTCTCATTTATTCCAAAGATAATTGATCTATACCTGATAAGGCCCTAGGGGTCCTCTAGTTTAATGTCTTAATTTAAAGAGGAAGAAAGGAAGGCCAAAGATCTTAGCTGGAAGGAAGTCCCAGGTAATCTTATCAAATCCACTGAATTTATAGAGTATAAGACTGAAGCCAATATTGCAGATGAGTGTTGCCTGTGATCTCACAGCTAGCTAGGGGCTTAGGCTGGATTAGGGCTGGGAAACTGGACCTCTGCCATTCAAAAATGTAGCCACTGCTGCCTCCTGTGCTCTCATTGGTCTACATGTTGTAAAAGTGAAGTGAAAGTGATGAGTGGTCTCTTTAAAATGAAACTGAATTTTCCCAAAATGTCAAATTTCTTCTACTAAACATTCAAGAGATACCCATTGGCCTGAATGGAATTCTTTGGCTACTTATCCACATCAAATCTATGTAGAATAAGTGAATTCCTGGAGCCCAGCTTTGTTTTTTTGTTGAAATGAGAGACTTGAAAGAAATTTCATAAAACCTGAGGTCATGAGGTAACAATGCTTCTAAAAATCACCAGGTAAGATCATGGGAAAATGTCTGTAAGAATCCTATTGTGGAAACAGCTCACATCCTGGAATACTCACATGTACATCAATGTTGCCCTAGAATATCAGGATAATGTCACTGTCCTACCATTTTCAGAAAAATTGCTGTCATCTGCTCCTGAGCTAACTCAACACACCCGACAACAGGTTCTAAATCATATGAAGCAAGAGTCAAAATAGAGATTGTCTATGAAACATGAAGTAAGGTGTCCTTACTTCCCAGTAAAACTCATTCATATGATTTCTGTCCTACCTGATCAGATTAAATATAAGTGACCCAAGTTACCACTGGCTGTCATGTTCCTGTTATCAGAGCCTTCTTATCTATTGACAATGAATCTGCTCTACTTAGAATAGAGATGATATGATTTTCACCATAGCATAATTTTCTAACATTAATTCTATGATAAGAGATGTCTTGATGGAAAGACCGTGCCAAAGATAACCTCATCCTGACTCTTGGGACTGATGGCCAATCTTTTTAGCATATGTTAGAGACAGAGTAGAAGAGAAAGCGTAAAGACTATCCCCTTAAAACTTTCAGAGAGAAGCCTCACTGAAGAACAAAAAAAAAATAAGTGCCTGAGGTCAAATCCTGCCTCAGACACTGTTTCAGTCTTCAGTCTTTTCCTCCTTATATTTAAAAGTTTGAACTTGATGACCTGGAATGTTTTTTTTTTTAGTTATAGCTTCTTAAATGTGTAATTGGGCAAGTTATTCTCTTTCCCTTGGCCTGTTTCTCCTTCTGAATAATGGGGGTAAGAAGATTGGCAGGGGAAGGATGTTCTCTGAGCTCTTTTCCAAGGCTGGGACCTGTATAATGAACTGAAAGTTACTATTGGAGGGGAAGGAAGTGAGAGATCGTGTCTAATTTGTCATATTGAAAATATTGCCAGTAAAAAATAGGAATGGACAGCTTTGGTCAGAATGGAATGCCATGGGATGGCAGTTACCTGTCAGAGACTGAGAACCTGGTTTAGTGACCTAAATATTAAAAAAAAATACCTTTGTTTCCCCACAAATCCTTGAAAAACCTTCACTTGGTTCAGTAATCTTACCCCTCCACCTTCCCAATTCTTTACTGATTTTGGTGTCTAAGCTCTTCAAGGAGGTTTTTCTGAAATATATGTCCTCACTTCCTTTTACTCTCATTCTAACTCTTTATAGCCTTGCTTTGATCATATCATTCAATTGACAGTGTCTCTACTTCATGTACTTTCACCTAAGGGATACTATGGGTGTGGCGAAACCTGAGTATGAGCATCTTGAAAGGCATTCTACAATTGAAGGACAGCAATCACAGTTGTGCTGACTAAACAAAGTCCCAGACTATGAGAGAAGGAGTTAACACAAGGCTGATGATGTGGCAGCAGAAGGTACAGGAAACTTGTTATTATGGGCACTGAGGGGGTAGAAAGGGAAGGTGGAAAGAGTTGATGTAGCTTCTTTTTTCAGTTTTTGCATGGCTATGGGGTTAAGTGACTTGCCCAAAATCACACCGCTAGGCAATTATTAAGTGTCCAAAGTCAAATTTGAACTGAGGTCCTCCTGACTCCAGTACCAGTGCTCTATCCATTGAGCCACCTAGCTGCATCACATATAATTTATAAATATGTAAGTGACTGAATGTTGAAAATTTTTCTTAACATGTAATTGTAAAAATAAAAAAAATACTGATTGGGGAAAAACGGAAGAAAGAATCGATTTAGAAAAAGCAATAAATGAAAGACGGAAGAACAACATACAGATCAAGAAGAGTAAAAAATTCTTCTGCATGTAGCACAAAAGAAGAGAGGGACTTTTAAAAGGAAGTCTTTATTAAGGATTTAGAGCAGAATAGGATAAATGTGAAATTCTTAGAAATATAAGGAGAGTAAATTGAAAGGGCAAAGAGGATGGAGTCTGTGGGGTTGACAGATTAAAGAATAGGGGGAAAAGTAGAGGGTAGAAGTAAATTAGGACAACAAGGGATAGGGTTAATAGAACTAGATGGATGGTGAAAAAAATAAGATGGAAGGAAATACACAAGAAGCAATTTTGACAAAAATTAAGAAAGGGAGGTATTTGCCCATAAAATAGAAGCACATAGTAGAACTAACTGGTACTAGTTTAAAAATGGAGAGGTCGAATAGTGCAACACGGTGGACATTCACCACCCAGTAACAAAGGACATTAATAATTTTGCGTTTGAGAAATGTAAAGATTTAAGTATTGGGAATAAGAATTCATTATTCACTAAAAAGTGTTGAGAAAACTGGAAAGCCATCTGGCAGTTATTGGGCATAGACCAATATATTAAAACATGATATGGTCCAAAGAGTTATAGGAAGGGAGATATCACAAGAAAATTAAAAGAACATGGAACATATCTCTCAGACTCATGGATAGGAAAATGATATGAAGAAAGATAAAATAGATGGCATTGTTTAGGTCTCACTTTCTCCTGCAGAGTCATCTAGTCCATGACCAGATATGGATCTGATTGGAAATGAATCTGGATCACTTGGCCTTTTTAAGCTAAGGTCTTTAGTAGGTCTCAGTTTTGAGTGGGGCAAAGCCCATTCTGTAATTAAGACAGATGAGGAGAAAGAAATGATGCAGAGAATGGCCTCTTTTACATATTAACATAAATCAATCTGGAAGGAGGAGATCCTCAGTGTTTCTGGCCAAAACAGAAGCGACTGCTATTTCCATTCTTCACTCTGAGCCAGTTAGGGGCCACACAGTGACCAAGTAGGGTTGACCAAGGGACCTATTGTTGATAACTATATGATTTACAGATATGCTTGCATATGTGTGTATACATACTTCTAATTGTAGACTTCTCTAGTGTGGACAAATGAGAGGGAAATAAATTAGATTTAAAAGTGTCCAGAAGGGAACAATAGAAAACCTAGAAACACAGAAAACCTGAGTTGCTTTGAAAACACAGTATGGGTCTTATTTCAAAGGTTTTTTAAAATCCAAATTTATTATTTTATCGAATCCTTTCTTACATTATTCTATGAACATGGAAATTTCTTTTAATCATTTTATATTTAAATTTAAAATGACCCAAAATAAAAAAATAAGTATTAATGTTGGAGACATTAAAATATTAAGAAAGTCTTTATATAGTCCAATGCATTCTCCACTCAGCTCAGAATAATTTTCCTAAAGGACTGATCATTTCACCTTCTTTCATCTTCTCTCACCATATAGAATCTCAATAAACTCAATAAACTCCAGTATCAAAACTGAAATTCTTTGCTGTTCAAGGATCTCAATAATCTGACTCCTCTTTCCAGTCCTCCTAAACCTTAAAGCCCTTTTCCCATTCCTAACTCCCAGAATTATTGGATTCAGCAACATTGTACTCCTTGCTATTTCACTAACAAGAAACTCTATCTCTCACCTTAGCCCATATTCTCTGGTTGCCCTGTACTACTGGGATTCTCTGTCATCTTCATCTCTACCTCTAGGTTTCTCTGCATTCCACCAAAGAGTACCTATAATACCAAATGATATTGGAGACATTTCCCATTTCTCCTTAATTTTTGTGTCTTTCCACTATTAATTGTTCACATATCTTCTTGGTACATAAATGTTTGTGTTTACTCCATCAGTGTAATTAAAGGGGACAGTTTTAGGGTAGCCATGATAGAAAATGCAATCTGTAGCCAGAGAAGGAACTATGGAGTGGAAATGAAAATCAATGATTATTATCTTCAATTTTTAAAAATTGTCTTCTCTATTACATAGTTTGTGCTATCTGTAATATTTTCTTTCTTCTTTATGTATATGTTTTTTTTTCCCTCTCAACACATTCAGTTCTGATCTATGCATATCATGGAAACAAATGTAAAGACTGTCAGACTACTTTTCTGTTGGAGGAGGGGAGAGGGAAGGGAGAGAGGGAGGGGGGAAATTGTAATTTTCAAACCTAGCAAAAATGTTTGGTAGAAAAAAATAAAGTTGTGTTGGAAAAAGCAAAAAAATCTCAAGCTTCATTAATAAATAAAGCTTAGAGTTGGTTTCATGGAAAATTAATAAAATAGTTAAATCTTTGGTTTATCCAATCAAAAAAAAAATTAGAATATCAATTTACTAGTCTCCAAAAATAGAAAGGATACTCACTACAAAGGAAAAGGAAATTAAAGAAATAAATTAGAGCTATTTTGATCAACTGTATGCCAACTTATCTAACAACATAAGAGAAATGGATGAATATTAACAAAAATATAAGCTGCCCAGTTTTATAGAAGAGGAAATAACATACCTAAACTCATTTCTGAAAAGAACAATTTGAGAAACATTAGTAAAATTTCTAAGAAAAAATCTCCAAAGGGAGTTGAATTTACAAGTGAATTCTACAGAATACTTAATGAATTCTTGATTCAATTCTTTTTAAATTATTTGGAAAAATAGTGAAAGAAGGAATTCTGCTAAATTCCTTTTATGACAGCAATATGGTGCTGGTACATAAAACAGGAAGAGCCAAAACAGACTTAGAAAATTATAGACCCACGTCCCCAGTGAATATTGATGCAAACATTTTAAATAACCTCTTAGCTTAAAGATTACATCAAGTTAATATTAAGATAATAAATCATGATCTGGTAGGTTTTATAGAGGTATATAAGTATGGTTTAATATCAGGAAAACAATCAGCATAACAGAACACATCAGTACCAGAATTAGCAGAAACAATATGATTATCTCAATAAATGTGAAAACAAAAGCCTTTGACAAAATACAGTACCATTCCGATGAAAAAGACTTAGAGACCATATGAATAGATGAACTTTTTTATTAAAATGCAAAACAGTATCTAATTAAAACTATCAACAAGCATTATATGTAATATACATAAGTTAGCTACATTTGTAATAAAGTTAGAGGTGAAACAAGGATGCACGTTATCTTCATAATTATTCAATACTGTACTATAACTTTAAAAAATTTTTTTTTTTGCAAGGCAGTAGGGTTAAGTGGCTTGCCCAAGGCCACACAGCTTAGTAACTATTAAGTGTCTGAGGCTGGATTTGAACTCAGGTACTCCCAACTCCAGGGCCGGTGCTCTATCCTCTGAGAAACCTAGCCGCCCCAGTATAAGTTTTAAGTTTTATTACTGAGAAGAGAAACGAATTGAAGCAATTAGAACAGGAAATAAAACAAAACTCTTATTCTGTGCAGAAGACATGATGGTATCCTTAGAGAGTCCTCCAAAGTGAACTAAAAACTACTTGAAACAATTTAAACTTTAGTAAACTAGTAGGCTATAAATAAGCTCATATACATAATCAGTATTTCTATATAGCCAACAAATTTTAACAGCAAGACACAGAGAGACAACTTCTGTTTTTAAGTTACCACGGATAATACATAAATCTTGGGAATCTTCCTGCCATGACAAACTCAGAAACCATATGAACACAACTGAAAAACACTTTTCACACAAAGTCAGATCTCAACAATTGAAAAACTGTCCATTGCACATGATTAGGTCAAACTAATAGACTAAACATGATAATTCTACATGAAAGAATTACTTATTCCTTATCATACTAAATCACCAAAATAACTATTTTTCAGGGCTAGAAAAAATGGTAAAAAAATTCATCTAGAACAACAAAATATCTAGAGTATCAAAAAGAATAAAAAAAAATACAAACAAAGGTGGCTTGGCTAAACCTAACCTAAAGTTATTCAAAAGTGGCAGTCATCAAATCTCTCAGGTACTAGCTAAGAAATGAAGTGATGGATCAGTGGAATAGATTACGTACAAAAGAAACAGTAGCAAATGGCTATAGTAATCTACTATTGGATAAACTCAAAGACTTCAGCTTCTGCAATAAGAAATCACTATTTGATGAAAATTTCTGGGAAAAGCAGAAAATAGTATGGCCGAAACTAAGCACAGACCAACATCTCACACCCTATTCCAAGAAAAGATAGAAATGGGTATGGGATTTAGGCATAAAGGATGAAACCATAAGCCAGTTAGGAGAACAAGGAAATAATCTATCTGTAAGATCTATGGTGAGGGGAGAATTTTTGACCAAACAAGAAACAGAGAACATTGAGGATTGCAAAATAGATGATTTTGACTGCTTTAAATTACAAAGGTTATGCAGCAACTTAAGCAATCATGATTAAAAGGAATGAAGAAAGCTGGGAAACAATATTCACATCTAGTTTTTCTGATTAAGGACTAATTTCTAAAATGAATAGAAAACTGCTTCAAATTCATAATAATATGAGTCATTCTCCATATGATGAATGGTCAAAGGACATGAACAGGCAAGTTTAAGATGAAGAACTTAAAGATATTTATAGTTACATGAAAAAATGCTCCAAAGCATTGTTGATTAGAGAAATGCAAATTAAACCATCCCTGAGAAAAACCTAACACCCTATAAGATTGACCATGTTGACAAAAAAGGAAAATGATTAATGTTGGAGAGGATGTGGGAAAACTGACAGTAATGTACTCTTGATGTAGTTGTAAACTGATCAAACCTTTCTGGAGTTTGAGGAGAGAAATTTGGAACTACACCCAAAGCACAATAAAACTGTACATATTTATCCAGCAATACCACTGCTAGGTATATTTCCCAAAGAGATCCTAAAAAGGGGAAAAAGACCCAAATGTGGAAAAATGTTTACAGGTTTTTTTGTAGTGGCAAAGAATTAGAAAATCAGGAAGTTATCACCAACTGGGGAATTGCTTAACAAGTTATGCTATGTGAATGTAAAATCTTGAGGGGTCAGAATTTAGTAAAGCCTGGGTAGACTTGCATGAACTGATATTGAGTGAAGTGAACAGAATCAGCAGAAATTTACACACATTAACAGCAACATTGTGTGCTAGATCAACTATCATGGATGCAGTGACCAAAGACATCCTTAAGGGGATTGTTATGGAAAATGACATACACATCCAGAAAAAAAAAATAGAACCACTCCCACCCCAAAAAAGAAATACAACTAAAATAGCTATATTGTCTGTATGTAAAGCAATGAATACTATATTCACTTTTTAAAAAAAATCTTTTTGGTGTTTTCATTCTTCCTCATGATTTTTCCCCTTTGGTTATAAATCCTCTTTCACAAGGTGGCTAGTATGGAAATAATGGTGAACAGCAATGTACATTTACAATACTTATCAGAATCTTTCACTGACATGGGGAGACCTGAGGAAAGGGAGGGTGGTAGGAAAATATGGAACTCAAAATTTGCAAGTGGATGAATGTTGAAAACTAATTTTGTATTCAATTGGAAAAGAGAAAATATTTTTACAAAAGAAAAATCAAAACACAAATTATGAATGGTCAAAAGATATGAACAGAAAAGTTTTCAGTGAGTAAATTATCCCTATATATAATTATGTGAGAAAATCTCTAAATATTGATTGATTAGTGAAATACAAATTAAATAAATTTGAGATATCACTTTTTGCCTATCAGATTGACTAAAATTATACATGCTTTTCAGAAGGGGAAAGGGTAAACGATATGACTGTGGTGGGATACTGTGATAGGTCTAAGAAATGATGAGCAGGTTGATTTATAAAAAATAAGGAAAGACTTGAACCTAAGAAGGGAAGGAGTATCCACCTTCAGAGATATACCAGACAAACACAAATATGCATAAAATGAACCTACTTATATGTATGTATGTATGTATGTATAAATATATCTACACACACATATATATCATTTTATTGTAACCTTCTTTAGGGAGGGTGTTAAGGGAGAGAAAAAAATATAAAATGCACAGCATAGCACAAAAGAAAATGTAGAAGATCACATAGAAAATCCAGGTTACCTTGAAAACAATGTGTAAAATTTATTACATAGGTTTTTGAAAAATGCAAATTTATATTTTTGTAAAGAATCCACTGCTATGTTCTGTTGTGTAAATTTTTTTTTTTTATTTAAGTGTAAAATGAAAAAAAATTAAAACAAAAATAATAAATAAACATTGAAGACATTAAAAACATAAAATAATAATCTCAGTGTCCTCCTGTTCATTTTTCACTCAGCCACAATGAAATTTTAGTAAAGTACAGGGTTTACCACATCACGTTCCTTCACCTTCTCTCAATACACATGCTTTCAGTAAACCCCTTTTCACCTCTGGGATTAAAACCAAAATCCTTTAATGTCCAATGATCTTAATATTGACTACCCTTTTCTTTTGTTTTTAAAGTTTAAAGCACTTGTACTCCTACCAAACTCCCGGTACTACTTGATTCAGCAGCATTGACCTGCTTGCTGTAACATGAAGAAAAATGCCCATCTTTCACCTCTGCACATTCTCTCTAGTTGTCCTGCATGCCTGGGATTCTCTGTCACTTCATCTCTGACTGTAGACTTTCCTGGATTCCATCAAGTGGCACCTGAATTACCACCTTATGCAGGAAGCAGTTCCTATTTCCCTTTAATTCTACAGCCTTCCCACTGATTGCTATGTCTGACTCATTCTTTATATATCTTATTGGTACAGATAGGTATTTTTTATTGTTGTTTGTACATCTCCTTCCGTATTGCTTTGAAGTTGGAGCGTCAATCAAATTATTGAAGTTAATGTTGCAAAGGCATGCATTGTTTTGTTTTGTTTTGTTTTTTGCAAGGCAATGGGGTTAAATGACTTGGCCAAGGTCATGCAGCTTAGTAATTATTAAGCATGTGAAGCTGTGCTTGAATTCAGGTCCTCCTGACTCGAGGATTGGTTCTCTATCCACTGAACCAACTAACTGCCCCAAAGTTATGCATTGTTGTTGCTTTTTAAAGAAAATTTAAAACTGGTAGATTCTCAGTTCAATAGTATGCTAGGTAAAATATTTGAAACAGTCTTTCTTTGTAAAAATAGTATGCATATCTACACACACATAAATATATATATATATATATATATACATGACTTTATTAAGGTTTCTACTGACATAAAGGATTCTTACCCACAATTCATAGCAATTATAATAATAATAATTATTATAAAGGCCATACGTTGTCGGGGGTCGGCCCTGACCGCCTGGGTGGATAGGACCTCCCCGGGAGTGAGGTCAGACCAACCCAGAGAAGACACGGCTCCTTAAGGGGAGCAGTGGCTTCACCTGGTTGGCCTGTGTCGCTTGCTCCAATCGGGTGGTAGGTTCTGCCCTCGGGGCAGATTGGGGTGGCAGCCCGGAAATAACTCCCTATATTATCCAGAGCCCTGAGCTATTCGGGGGATCCCTCTGCACCTAATAAAACATATGCCTCCTGAAGACGTGTCTGCCTGAGTCCCTCCTCGCTGATCCCCGGGGGAGGGAAAAACCAGGGACGCCTGAAGCAGTGCCCACTGAGGAGCTCACTAGGGTGTCCGGGGAAGAAGACCCCGGACAGAACTGGCCCCCGAACAGGGACACCCGAAGACCCCGCCGAGTGAGGTAAGCCTGTTTAAGTAAAAACAGAAGAGGCAGACACCCTAGGTCCACGGGACACCTAGAGGGAGTAAACATGGGAAAAGGAATGTCTAAGCATTTACAGCCAGAGGATTCAGGAGTATTAGCATGTCAAGTACATGCACTAGTAAAGACTCATGGCATAAGAGTCCGTATAAAAGACTGTAGGGAATGGGTGGAAAAAATATTGGTTGTCTCCCCTTGGGTCTCCCACACCGGCATTGACCCTCAGAAGTGGAGAGTGGTAGGAACTCAAATGTCCTCTTACAACACAGAAAAACCTGGCTTTCTATCGGACACGGACTTTGTGATTTACTCCGTGGTGGCCGTGGCTCGTGACCCGCAGCCCCCACTGGGAGCCGTGCCCGGAGAAACACAAACAGGGCCCTCCTTACTAGGGGAACCTGAATGGCCCCCGCCCCCAGATGAGGGGCTTGACGACCTGAGGGAACCAGCCCCCAAATACCCTTGGGAGGAATTGGCTGCCGCGAGTCGGCTGCCTGCCCCGGTAAAAAGTGAAAGTAAGATAGTGAAACAAACGAATATACACACAGAGAAGCAAGGGATATGCGGACCGGGTGCAGATGGCTGGAGACATGCACTGATGACAGGAAAGGAAGGGTCTGGGGCGACCATCCCCAGCCAGACACCCCGCCGGACTCGGTTACAGCAGGCCATTCATAAGGCTTTGGAGGAGGGGGAGGAAGTAGAGGAAGAAGACCTAGACTATCTTACTTCCTCAGCAGCTGCTTACCCAGTATTTGTGCAAAAAGAAAACGGCCAACAGGTTAGAGTTCGCCGCCCAATACCGTACAAATTTATCAAAGATCTCAGAGAGGCAGTCCATAATTATGGGCCAGGATCTGCCTATGTAAAACGGCTCATAAGTTCTAACATCCAGACCGCCGCCTGGCTCCCCACAGATTGGGACGAAACTTTACAGGCGGTGTTGGAGTCATCTCATTACACCGCCTGGGCTGCCTACTGGCGGAGAGAGGCCAGGCTACAGGCTGAGATCATAGACCCAAATAACTCTGACTTAATCACTAACCAACTCACTGGAGGTGGCCAATTTAACACTGTGGACGCTCAATTACAACTTTCTGAATCCATTGTCAGGGCAGTGCAGATAGCAGGACTAAACGCCTTGAACAAATTGGCTCGAGCAGCTGCGACTCCCCTGCAACAACTGAAACAAAGAACTAGGGAGTCTGCTGTAGATTTTATCAGCAGAGTGCAGACCACCGTGGAAGGGAAATTCGGGACAGGGAATGCAGCACAACCATTAATCATTCAGTTGATAAAGGGAGGACTAACTCATTCAAAGGGCTTGCTAGCTACTCTGCCTGCTGACCCCTCCTTAGAGGAGATAATTGATAAAGCCCTAGATGAGGAACCTCCCCCGGACCCTCTCCAAACCTCTATTAATCTCCTCGCTAATGCTTTACAAACCACAAACTTAGTGCCTAGATCAAAGGGTAAAGGAAATTGTTTCCGATGCGGAAAGACCGGTCACTTTCAAGCTGAGTGCCGTAACTCCCAGAAGAGTGCAATGAAGTGCTTTGTCTGTGGTAAACCTGGTCATATAGCAAAGCATTGTAGGCAGAAAAACAAAAACCAGAAGTATAGCAATGATGGGCCGCAGGGAAACGGGAAGAGGGGTCAAGAAGCTGAGGGCCCGACCCCAGGGCTGATCTGCTAAATCCCTCGGTTACTATTCCCCTCTCAGAGAGCACAGAATTGAGCCCATGGACTACGACTACTGTTAAAGCCTCCCCTAGGGACTTCCACCGTTTAGTGATTGGAACTGCTCTCGCTCCCCAGGTCATTGTCCACACACAGCTCCTAAGCCCAGGCCAGACTTCTATAACTGTTACAAATCCCCATCATTACCCAATAGAGCTAAAAGGCGGTGAGCCTGTTGCTCTTGCTATTTCCCTCCCCTGGATAGATAAGGATTGGAGAGAGCGTACCCATGAGGACACATTTGTGGCCTGGACACAGGCTATATCAGCCCACCATCCCACTTTACCACTTATAGTGGAGGGAAGAGAGATTGTAGGTTTAATTGATACAGGTGCTGATGTCTCGGTCATATCAAAAAAAGATTGGCAGCCCTGTTGGGAACTTTCAAAGACTCCCCAAGACATCACGGGAGTTTCAGGAGGTACTTTGGCGAAAAGGTCCCTAAGATTTCTAAAATGGAAAAGTGATGATGTGGCAGGGACTTTTCGCCCTTTGGTACTTACTATTCCTATGTCCCTATGGGGGAGGGATGTTTTGCAAACCTTGGGCTTGTCCCTAACTACAGACACAGCTTTAAACCACTAGGGGTCACTGGAGGGCCGCAACCCATACTGCTGACGTGGCGATCTGACAAACCGGTTTGGGTAGATCAGTGGCCCCTCACCAAAGAGAAATTACAGGCCCTTGCTAATATAGTACAAGGACTTTTATCGGCTGGACAAGTAGAGCCATCCACCAGCCCATGGAATTCCCCAGTTTTTGTAATCAAAAAGAAAAGTGGGAAGTGGAGAATGTTAGTAGATCTAAGAAAGGTTAATGCCACCTTACAACCTATGGGTACCACCCAGCCTGGGTTACCTTCTCCAGTTGCCATTCCAAAGGCTTGGCCCATAACTGTTATAGATATAAAGGATTGTTTTTATAGTATACCCCTTAACCCTGTCGATAGGCAACGCTTCGCCTTTAGTGTACCTGCTGTAAATTATCAAGAACCTGCTCAGCGTTTTCAGTTTAAAGTCCTTCCACAAGGCATGGCAAACAGTCCCACTCTATGTCAGGTTTATGTTGCACAGATTCTGATGCCCATTAGGCGAGAACACTCGGGAGCCATTATTATTCATTATATGGATGACATATTAATTTCTGCATCTCACCGGACTGATGTCTCGCTTATTTTACAAAAGATTACCTCAGCCCTAGCAGCATATGGATTACAGGTTGCCCCTGAAAAGATACAAACGGAACCTCCTTACACATATTTAGGACATCAGGTATACAAGGATTTAGTGAAGAAATATCCTAAGATTGATACAGCTCAAGTTTCTACATTAAATGACTTTCAGAAATTAATTGGTTCAATCCAATGGCTAAGGAATGTAGTTCCTATTTCCAATGATATGATGTATCCATTGTATGATATCTTAAAAGGCTCATCTGATTTGAACTCGCCCCGTACATGGACCCCTGCAGCCATGGAAGCTGTTACCCAGATACAGGACTTGGCATCCACATCAACTGTTGCCGATTAGATCCAACCGCTCCGGTTTATGTAACTTTGGTGTGTCATCCTTCATTGGGTAAGGCCGGAGTAGTGTTCCAAGTTACAGGTCCTTTACAATGGGTACATTCATCAAAACCCATTAAGTCTATACCTTCTAGGTTTGACCTTTTGAAAGCAGCAGAAGCTGCGATCACTATTTTTGGCACCATTCCTATGTTACTGCTCCAGGAGGACCCTGCAATACTTACTCATTTAGCACAGAACTCCGAGGAGTGGGCCATGTTATTGTCTACTTATCCCACTTCTCAGGGTCATCCATCTCCCTCATTACGAGGATGGTTGCAACTCCCTTTGAAGTATCCCTCCAACCCAGTAGTTCCTCAACCAGTACAGGGAGTCAATGTTTTTACCGATGCTACCAAACACCATAGAGCATCTATTTATATTCCAGACAAGAAGATATTGAAGGTGTTACAAACTCCATATGCCTCAGCCCAAAAGAATGAATTGCAGGCCATTGTGATAGCCTTAGAACTGTGTGCTTATGAACCCTTTAACCTAATCACTGATAGCTATTACTGCTTTGTTTTATTGCAACAGCTAGCTCTAGCAGATCTTTCTTTGTCCAATTCTGCAGTCATAGATCTCTTACACCAAGCACAACGGTCTCTCCTACACCGCTCTGACCCCCTCTATGTCTTACATGTCAGATCTCATGTGTCCACTTCTGGCCCAATCTACTCAGGGAATGCCATAGCTGACTCGGCTCTCCTTGACCCTGATATCAAAAGTGAGATAGTCATGTATGCAGATCCTTCTATTGTTCATGACACATTTCATCTCCCAGCAAAAACACTTGCATGGCTCTATGGTCTTCCTAAGGAAGAGGCACGTCGCATTGTCCGACAATGCAGGCATTGTGTCCCTTTCCGCCCTGCCCCGACTGTACGTGCCACCAACCCCTGGGGCCTGGCCCCTAATGATATTTGGCAGATGGATGTCACCCACTTTCAGGCCAGCTTGATTCATGTCACTGTGGACACTTTTTCTAACTTTATTATGGCCACTTTGCAGCCTGGTGAGGCTGTACGCCATGTGATAGCTCATTGTCTTCACTGCTTTGCCACCCACGGGATACCCCGGTTGTTAAAAACCGACAACGGCCCGGCCTATACCTCCTCTGCTTTTGCTCGCTTCTGCCACCAATTCGGTGTCACTCATGTTACCGGTATCCCTTACAACCCCACCGGTCAAGCCATTGTGGAGCGTGCCAATCAGTCCTTGAAACGCACTCTCATTAAACAAAAAGGGGGAGTGCGTGGTAGACTCACTGCAGTTCAGGTAGCAACTGCGGTCTTCACCAAGAATTACTTGATCGGTGATGATCAGGGCATTACCCCTGCTATGAAACAAATACTACCTCCACATACTCCACTAACACAAGAAACACACACACAGACAAAAAACCTAACAAAAAATAAACCCACGACAGTATGGTGGAGAGATGAGGAAGGACAGTGGCATGGTCCCGCCCAGGTGATGGTATGGGGAAAGGGATTCTTGTGTCTCCACACAGGTGAAGGGACACGCTGGGTGCCCACCAGGTGGACCAGGACCTGTACAGAAGATAAAGAGAAACCACCAAAAAAGCAGACGGAAGTGCCTCAACAGGACACAGAAAGCAAAGATGGCACATAAATGGCTAAGTATACTAGGAATATTAAGCAGATTAAAACCCATTGACTCCCGATCCATTCCCCTTCATTGGAAAAATCTTACTGAGGCCACTCATTTTACTTATTGGACAGTAATACCAGGGTGTCCTACGGTTGTTCCGGCCACATGGATAGGAGATCCAGTGGAATTACAGTTAGCAGGCTCTGCCTACCTAGTGCTAGGAGGACTTAAAGGGGCTCCTCCTGAAAAGAAACATGATCTGAATAGCCCTGTAACTTTGACTTCTTTGCATCTTCCGATATGCCTTACTACAGGCTCTCACCCCCTCTGTGCTCAGGTGGTAAATGGAACACTTAAAGAAACCCCTCATGGACCAGATAGCAATCTTGGGCATGGTGACTTCTTGCATTTTTCTATGATCCAACATCTTATGCCCGTGGCCTATCTGACGCCAGATGATAAGACCAAAAGAGATATACACTATGTCCCGTCACTCCCTCTGCCCAATAACAGTTATATAGGAAGAATGGCTTTGAGCGAGTTCAATAAAACGTGGCATTGGATTCTGGGAGGCAGATGCTATACCACTAAAGCCTCTTGGGAAAGTAATAAAACTGATGGCCCTTGTAATTTTATGGACAGGATTAGAGTGGCTGCAGGAATGTCCCCTAACCAAGAAATACCCCATTCCCCTCTACCACCATGCTCTCCTTCACCAACTATGTTTGAAGCCGTACAGGTTTGTTCTACAGGAGTTCCAATCTACGGTCCCAACGTGAACGGCACTCAAGTGTATTTCCTGGATGGCGGCCCAGGCCCCTATTTCGCCGCTCCGGTCCTGCATGTGATGAAAGACAACAGTACCAGACCACAGACGCACCTTTGGAAAGCCGCAGCAGCCTTCGATGTCATCATTCATTCTACGGACAACACTGCCCCTGCCAAAGTGAACAACACCATCTGGAACCTTTGGGCTGAACTGTTTTATGACTTATATTGGGTGTGCCCCGAAGGACAGAGGACAGACTATTGGTGTAATGTCTTTACCACACAAGCAGTGACTGTTCGGAGCTCAGATATGTTCCTCATCTGCACCAATACTTCTTTCAAATGGGCAGATGAGCACAATAGCATTACATGTAACAATGGAACAATGACTAACACCCTTAAGCCAGAGTATGTAGGGTCAAATAAGACCCTGATCTTCTTATTGCAGATACCCCCTGTAACCTTCCTCCCTGTAAGCACGTCAAAACCCTTTGCAGATTCTGAATTTCTTATGGCTATGATGGAGAGGGATAAGAGGGATGTGGAATTTCCAGTTTTGGACGTAGTTGAGCTTGTAGTTTCCGTGCTGGAGCAATTAGAAATCTCGGCTCTAGCTAACCAGATGCACATCCTGGCAGAGGACCTTCAGAGGTTTATGCAAGCTACTACACAAGCATGGTCGATGCAGCAACACATAAATAGAGAAATTCAGACAGAGCTGAGTGCTCTAGTCTCTGCTGTACAAGCCCTGTCTACCTTAGTGAGAACCCAGATGCCACTAGATGGGCTACCATGTCATCACGTCCTTAAACGACCAGCTTGCATGACAGCTGCAGTCAGAAATGCTAGTGAACAACTTAACAGGGCTATACAAACCCTGAATGACCATACTAGCCTACCTACCTATCTAGATGAGTTAGACAAAATAATCAATACCATAAGGAAAATCACAGATCAGTATAAGAAAGATATGGAGGATGATCACGGTCTATTCCCTGATTGGATAAATAAGATAGACCTTAATCATTGGATGCATTATTTGTTGATTCTTGGTGCTTGGTGTCTAATGGCCTTATTGCTATGTTGCCTGTTTCCCCTTCTTTTTTCTCTGTTTATAAAAATGGGGCGTTGGGCCCTTGAGCAACTCAAGGCAGACATACTCATGTTAAACAAAAAGGGGGAGTTGTCGGGGGTCGGCCCTGACCGCCTGGGTGGATAGGACCTCCCCGGGAGTGAGGTCAGACCAACCCAGAGAAGACACGGCTCCTTAAGGGGAGCAGTGGCTTCGCCTGGTTGGCCTGTGTCGCTTGCTCCAATCGGGTGGTAGGTTCTGCCCTCGGGGCGGATTGGGGTGGCAGCCTGGAAATAACTCCCTATATTATCCAGAGCCCTGAGCTATTCGGGGGATCCCTCTGCACCTAATAAAACATATGCCTCCTGAAGACGTGTCTGCCTGAGTCCCTCCTCGCTGATCCCCGGGGGAGGGAAAAACCAGGGACGCCTGAAGCAGTGCCCACTGAGGAGCTCACTCGGGGGTCCGGGGAAGAAGACCCCGGACAATACCCCTTTTTTAGCATCCCATAGAACCAACTGACTTCAACAGAATGCTCTTCTTAATGCTTATCTCTTGAGTTTATAGCCAATCTATGGGTAAAATTCAGTCATAATTGAAAAATTATTGTTAATTTCAATTGACTGAATGTTAATCCAATAAATGAAGTGTCATTATTTCAGATACGTGATCAATTGGTAGTCTATTTCTCCTCAGTTCAAAAATTCTTATTAATCTAAAAGTTCTTTTAGCTTTGACCAGGGAATGCCATCATGATGACTCTTTTTTTAATTCGTATTTTATCCTTGCAGTCTTTGAAACATTGTTTAATTCTGTATTATTCCACAAAAATCTAGAAAACCATTTAACTCAGTTTCATGTTTATATCATTTTAAAAATTCTATTTTCTTCCTTCTTTCCCTAATTAAGCCTGTCCTTCATGGGGCCAATTAGAGAATTCTAATCAATCAAAATATTTAAAAATAGTTTCATCATTCTTTCTGTTTAAGAAAAGATATAAATTCACCTGTGCAATTATATTTTCTGTCACCATATTCCTAGGAAGAGCATTAAAATTATTGTTTTATTAAATTAAATCTTTTTTCTTACTAACTTAAATTTATTTAAAATTCATGCTTTCCAGTATCAATACACAAGTGTGTATGATGAAATGATTAACTTTTGTTCTGTCTGAAAGTTGGTTGATGGTGACTACAATTTAAATGAATTTAATCAAAATTCTTCAAGAATGCCAATTAATGGTGCAGTTAGCTGGTGCAGTGGATAGAGCACTGGCCCTGCTCAGCAGGACTTCAGTTCAAATTTGGCTTCAGACACTTAATAATTGCCTACCCGTGTGACTGTGGGCAGGTTACTTAATCCCATTGCCTTAAATAAAAATTAATTAATTAATTAATTAATATTTATTGATGAAGTTAAACTTTTCAAGAACTCAGTGCCAATTAATTTCAGTCCTAGAGTCAGGAAGGTCTGAATCAAAATTTGGCCTCCGATACTTACAAGTTTGTGACCCTGAGTCAGTTATTTAAACCTGTTTTCCTCATTTCCTTCATCTATTAAATGAGCTAGAGAAGAAAATGCCAAACCACTTAGGTGTCTTTGACAACAAACCCCAAAGGGAGTCATGAATAATAAATAATGACAGAAATAAATGAAAAACAATAATAACAGCAATCTATTTATGTAACATAATTGGAAAATAAATGAGCAAAAATTCATATGTAATACTGAATAATTCAAACATATGTGGTAGTGCCTCCTAAAGAACAAAGCACTCATTTCAGTGCCATTATTGGACCAGTTTTAATGATTTCACTATTTTCCTTTAGCACTAGCATCTAGTTTGGTTTGATTTTATTAAAATTAGATTGATGATAAATAGAATGAATTTTTTACTGACATTTGAAAATTATCTTTTTGAATTGGAAATTGATGGGATGTCCCTCAATTGGGGAATGACTAAACAAGCTATGGTATATGGAGATTATAGAGTACTATTGTTCTGTAAGATATCATGAGCAGTCAGCTTTCATAAAAGCATGGAAAGGCTTGCATGAACTGATGCTGAGTAAATTGATCGGAACAGAACATTAAATACACTAAGAGAAACACTGTGAGAATGATAATCTCACCTGCTCTCAAGAGTTCAGTGATCAAAGACAATTCTGAGGCAGGTTATGGAAAATGCCAAACACATACTGAGGTGAAAAAATATGAATTCTAATGCCAAGGAAAACACACTCTGTACATTTTTAAGAGAATCTTTTATGTTTTTTCTTCCTTTATCATGTTTTCCCCCAGAGTTCTAGTTCTTCTTTCACAACTTGACTAATATAGACATATGTTAAGCATGATTCTAAATGTACAAACTATATCAGACTTTTGTTGTCATGAGTAGAATGGTGGCAATGGAGGATGGTGGAAAAATATGGAACTCAAAAACTTGTGAAGGATGAATGTTGAAAACTGGGAAATAAATAAATAAGGGAATAATGATCTTTTTTTATTTTAGTTAGGGAATTGCCAAATGATAATCACAATCAGGGAATGAACTGTGCCAAATGAGGAATTTAGAAATAACTTCTAACAACTTCCTTGCTATTCCAAGTATTCTTTCCAGCACTGGAGACCAGTCCAATAAGAAAAACAGGCAAACGGTTCCACTTGTAATAGCATTGTTATTTTGTCATATGCAAGGTCTGATACTTTTTGACCCCATTCTGGGTTCTCTAAGCAAAGATACTGCCATAGCCTTCTCCAGCTCATTTTATAGATGGAAAAACTGAGGCAAGCGAAATGAAGTGAGGTAGCGAGGGTCACACAGCTAGTAAATGATTTGATTTCAGATATGAAATCAAGAAGGTGAATCTTCCTGACTCCAAGTCAAGAACTTTCCCCCTGAACCCCCTAAACTATCTGTAGACATAGTAACTACTTAACAAAGACTTCCTATCTAACTGACTGACTTCATATCCAAAATGGAAAATTCTTGAAATCTGACCATCATGTCCTAGAATCCTCTGGAGCCTTTGACCAGGATTTGGTACACCATGATCTTAGGCAAAATTTAAGGTTTTTGTTCACAAATATGCTTGTAAGTTAAGTTCAGTGATTTTCCATGATGAGTATCTTTGAAATTTATTCTTGTGAATGAAAGTATTAATGAGCAATATTTATATTTAAATGAGGGACAAATGACACAGTAGTATGAGGACTGCTCACTACTAATATTTAGACATAGGATCAGTGACACTGTAGTATAAGGTCTGCTCAATATGAATATTGAAAAGAGGGACCAGTGACACTGTTGTGTGAGGCCGGGGAATATAGATATTTGGATGAGGGACCTATAGCACTATTGTGTGATGTCCACTGAAGGAACAGAGTCACTGTGTTGTCAGGTCCACTCAATGTTATTAATATTTACACTAGGGACCAGCAACACTGTACTCAGGGTCCTAATAAATATTAAAAATTAGATGAGGGAACAATGACTCTACAGTGTAAGGCCCACTCAATATTAATGTTGAAATGAGGGACCAGAGACACTGAAGTGTTTGACCTGCTCAGTATTAATACTTAGATGAAGGACCAATGACACTGCAGTGTGAGGCCCACTCAATATTGATATTTAGATGAGGGACCTGTCACACTATAATATGAGGACTGTATGATATGCATATTGAAATGAGGGACCAGTGACACTGTAGTGTACAGTCTGGAAATACTGCTATTTGTGTGAGGGACCTGTGACTCTGTAGTGCGAGGTCTCCTGAGGGAACAGTGACACTGTAGTGTTAGTTTTGCTCTATATTTATTTTTATATTACGAATAAGCTACACTGTAGTCCAAGGCCTGATCATTATGTATATTTAGATGATGGACAAGTCAAACTGGAGTATAAGCCTGGAAATATTGGTATTTATATGAGGGTCCTGTGACACTCTAGCAGGAGGTCTAATGAGGGAAGAGTGAAAATGTAGTTTCAGGTCTCCTCAATATTTATACTTAGATGAGGGACCAGTGACACTCTAGTGAGAGGCATTGTCAATATTAATATTTAGATGAAGGCCTAGTGACACTGTAATGTGAGGCCTGCTCAGTGCTGTCTCTGCTGTTATTTCTTCTCCAACTCTTTCCTATCTGCTGTGACAGTCTGAATTCCTATTTGACAATGAAGGAAGTCATCACTTGATTTACCTCAGCATTCAAGTTTCCTTTGTTTCCCTTCTATCTAGCTGATCAGCAAAAGAGCTGTCAGTATGAAAAAGCCTAGGAAAATTGTGTATTGAAAGGGTCAAAATATAATACCAGTAGCAGTGCCTGAAATGATCAGAAAAAGACAGGTGTTTGACTGTGTTTTAAGTGAGCTGGAAGATCCAGGTTGGACATATAATGTCAACATAAATCTGCCTTTCTACCAACTTGACCCTTAATTATTTAATAAAAAAAATTAATAGGAGAAGAGCCAGAGGAGAGAGGGAGAGGAAAAAAATACTAGAAGAATATCAAAGAAGAAAGATAATTGGCAATCTCAAAGGAATACAGACAATTTGGGGAGATTGGGAGTTAAGAAGAGAATACTGCAACTGAGAGTAAGAGTTCTCTGCTAACTTTGAAGTCAACAGTATTGGTGGAATGATAGGGTCAGAAGGCAAATTAAAAGATGACTGAGAAGCAAGTGGAAGCACCATTTGTAGATCATCTTCTCAAACAGATTAACCACAAAAAAGCAGAAGAGATATGTTGAGAAGGGTATTAAATCAGTTGATTAAGAAAGTCTCAGAATTATTGATATAATGACAATGACAGAGGAAACAGTCTGTTGGAAAATACAGAAAGGAATAAGATTTCAAGAGTAGGTAAAGCACCTGGCCTAGTGAACATGTAAAGACCCATTATCTAATGATACAGTGGTGAAAGAGAAGATATTGGATGAAGGCATAGGTTCATTTTAAGATGAGAAATAGGTAAAAAAAAAAAAGAAATCAAGGTGAATGACGTTAACTGTTTTCTGCAAAAGTTGAAGCAAGGTCTTCAATGGAGAACTTCGCAGCCCTTTTGAAAAGAGATGTAAAAGTCTGGAAGAATTACCACGAAGAGTTGGTAAGAGAGGTATAGTCGATTTTTCAAGCAGCAATGAGGGTGCAGTTCTCGATGCATAACCTAATTTGATAGAGGATAAAGCAGAAATGGTTTTGTGAATTTCCCAACCTTCATTCAGCAGCACAAGTGGAAGAGTGATCCCAGTCTGAGGTGTGGCAAAATATTAGTGACAGCTTAAGAATTCAAGAGAAGAGAAAATTATAGAACTGAGTAGTTCACCAAGGGAGGATGATGGGGATAGAGTTACTAAAGCAGGGGGAGATGATCTGGGAGAGAAGTGTGAGGTAGACCAAATGGAGATCACATTAGGTGTGAAGAATTAGGTTTAGTAAAGGAAGTCATAGAAACAGAAACATAACAGAATAAGTAGATTTGGGGATTCCTGAATATGGAGGTAGGATATTTGTGGAAACTGGAAAAATCAAGGATATTGCCATTATTGGAATTGGATAATGTGATCTGCAGCAGTAGGGCAAGGGAAATGAGTCGGCACAAATGCATAAGAAACAAATAAAGATGCTCTCTGAATGCAAAGAAAGGATTGATAAATATAAGTCTATATAGAATAATTATATGTATATATGTTTATATGTATTTATGTGCACATCTCTTTGGTGGGAAGGGGAGGGAAAGAAATTTACATGATCATTTTGCTATATATTTGAAAGGAATAGCAAACTACACATAGTAGATTTGCAGTTTAATGGGCAATATTATTTTTATTCTACTATCTTTTGTAAATGCTTATTTCATTCAATAAATTAAAATTAAAGTTTAATAATGATAACAAATATTAAAAGGTGAAAGTGTCTAGTGGGGGGAAGTAATATATAAACATCAAATATATTAGAAAAAAGAGTTCTTGTTTAGATCCTTATAACTTCTAATTCATAATTACCTTTACATTTTTCTCTGATTTTAATAACTTCTATTTCAAAGTTTCTACATAACTGTGGCCTTCACATCATGGATTTTTGGAAGTTGCATAATACTTTAATTGTTCATTCCCCATCTGCCACCCCAAAACCCTTTGAATATTTATAGATAATTTTGCTGGGTGAGTTTCTTAGTTGTAAACCTATATATAAATATTTTCCTTCCTAGTTGGGATAATCTACAATCTCCATCCTTTTATAGTAGTTGTAGTTCAATCTTGTGTATTGCTAATTGGCCCCTGGGCACTTCTCTTCTTTGTTTTCTGCCAGCTTTGATAATTTTGATTTGACTAGGAAACTTTGAATTTGTCATAAAATATACCTGCGATTTTTCTTTTGGGGTTTCATTTGGAAGGACATTGCTGTACTATTTTTATTTCTATTTCTCATCCTGATATTACATATCCAACCAGATGTAAGATTTCTGGAAATCACTGACTTAACTAATGGTTATGGTTTATATGTAATTTGTTTATTCTTCTAAAGAGAGATATCTCTTTATTCTGTTTTCCAGTTTGAGTGAGATTTTTTTTAGTATGACATACCATATATTTTAATGTATTTAAATAAATATTGTGATTTTGTGTATTATTTCTTGTTGTTTCTTCTACCTGTTATCTTAGTATTTAGACCATAATAATTTCTAGGAAAGGCAGGTAAGTGTAAAGATTGTCAGAGTTGGAGTCAAGAAGACCAGAGTTCAAATTTGACTTCAAACAGTTACTAATTGTGGGATCTTAGGCAATTCATTGAATGCTGTTTGACTAAATTTCCTCATATATGAAATGAGTTGAAAAAGGAAATGGCAAGTCACTTCAGCATCTCTGCCAAAAAAAACCAAAACAAAACATATGGGGTCATGAAGAGATGAACATGACTGAAACAAATGAACAGTGACATTTTTTAGGGATTCTGGGGCTTGGCAAATATTTTGAATGTTTTTTTTCTTTTTTAAGAGATTTTCCAAGTATATGTTGATATATTTAATAATTATTTTTCAAATATTTCATTTCTAGGATCTATCCTTCCCTTTTCTCCACATTAATAAGATTAGGAATTTTATGTAGATTATGCATGAACAATCATGAAAAGCATATATTTATTTTATTCATGTTGTAAATGAACATAGAGAAAAAAGACCAAGAAAAATAAAACGAAAAATATATTTCTCCATGTTTCTCTTGACTCCAATATTTAAAACACTAAGTACCTACTCATAAATACCATGGAGTATTCTATTGTCTTCTATAATAGCACCAATTTCACAGGTGGTTGGGAGTATAACATAGGCTAATACTGAAATTGCTATCACAATAGCTCACACAGAGGAGTCAGTTAAATATAATTATTCCATTCCATTGATTAATGTCACATTTCCCCCAGGAATACTATACTCTGCTTTGCTATTTCAGTGGTAATGCGTTGTTTTGCTTTAAATTCTACTTTCTGGAAGATTATTATCACACTTGTCCTTAAGAGTGATAGCCATCATATCTTTTTCTGATGATGACTGGTATATTGTTATATGTACTTTTGCTTTCTTTCTGGCTTTTTGTACTTTATTTTTGAATTAGAGGCTCTGTATTTTGGTTAAGAAATTTTTTGAACTTTAAAATATGGAGTATCTGTGAGGTACTGAGAAGTGTGTTTTTTTCTTTCATTTCTCACTTGGACTTGTATAGGTTTGGTCAGTCCTCATTTGTGATTTCTTCAAATGTTATATGTGGATTTTTTGTATTTTAATGTTATTTTGGTATTAAAGTAATATTTACATCACTTCTCCATTACATATTTGTTTAGGTCTTCTATTTGTGAAAGAAGATAGTTTGCAATTTAGGATCTAGTTCTGTCTCTTGAGATTGTTCAAATAGGTCTTGGTTGTCACATGGAGTTATCTTGATCTTAATCTGGTAGTTTGTTGTGTGAGATTTTTGCACCCAAGCTATTTATTCTTTCTCCAATTCTTTCTTCTAGAGAAGTCAGTTTCTTTCCTATCTGTCATCTAGAAATGATTTATAAGCTCATTTTCATAACTTTTCTTTCATAAGCTCAGGCAATTAAAATGGAGTTTGTGGGTTGTAAGGGGAAGCTCTGGACTGAGGCCACCCATGAGGGTCATATGACCTGGGCCTTGAGACGCCTGGAAGTCTGAACCTGCCTTATAAGGTAAACTTGTAGGGTACTGGGACGGCTTCACTAACAGGATGTGGCTCCGCCCATGGGTTGGAACTTGGGAGGAGCATGTACCCCGGAGAAGAAAGGGTTACTGTATAAAAGAGTGCTGCGCAAAGGTTCGGGGGGCCATTTTTCTGCTGTTCATCAATAAAGATGCTTCTGCTGTAAACCAGGCTCATGTGTGGCTGTGAACTTCCTTCCCATCCCCCAGGTCGGAAGCCGGAGTGCACCTGAAGACCTCGGAGAGAGGTAAGCCCGCGGCTAGACTCATTCTCAAGGCAGAAGTAGGTGCTCGGGTGCACGTTATAAATGTGCACGTTTCAAATGGCGCCCGAACAGGGACTGAAAAGCACTGAATGCTGAGGAGAACCTGAGTCGAGCCGACCTTAGCTAGCTGGTCTAGTTAAGAGGAGCCACACACAATCTTGACTATATTTATTCAAGATGGGGAAGAGTATTAGTCTTCCGATGGTGGAGCTTGAGGAAAAAGGAGTTTTAGCTTGCAAACTGTACAAATTATGTAAAAGTAATGGGCTAAAACCTGACCTAAAGCAATGCAAGGAATTTGTGGAAAAACTATTTGTTATTTCCCCATGGATGGAACATTCAGGAATCGATTGTAAAGGATGGAGGGTAGTAGGACAGCAAATGAGCTCATATCACCAGGCTGAACCTGAATTTGTTACCCCCATGGACTTTAAATTCTATAAGGTCATTAGCACGTTGTTAGAAGAACCAGAAGAAATAAAGGTGAAAGTGCCATGCTCGTGCCAGGTAGGACCTTCCTTGTGTGGGTCAGAAAGAGATGATCAATCTGAGTGTAGCTATGATGAGGTAGAAGTGAAAGAGACTCAGTTATACCCCTGGAAGGAGTTAACGCAGACTCAGGAAAGTGAGAGAAGTCCCAGAGAAGAGATAGCCTGCTCAGAGAGATCTAAAACAGCAGTGAGAATTCCCAGAGAAGAGATAGCCTGTTCTGAGAGATCTAAAACAGTTTTCAAGGAGGAAATGGCCCGTAGTGAGGGCTCGAGACAATATGGGGAACAAAGACAATATGGGGAACAGTTGCATAGCAAAAATTTTGAAGAGGAAGTAGGACCGTGGCGCAGTGAGAACAAAGAAGCGGAAACTCAAGTAAAGAATGTAAACTTAGGGTTTGAGCGCCATCTAGTGGGCGAAAATATTATTGCTCCAGTAAGTACTTCTACTTCTCTACAATTAAGGGATGCGCCTCTTCCTACTTCTAGTTCCCTTTTTCATTCAAATCCCCTTGGTTCAGGCACCTCTTCGAAAGGAAAATCTTATCTGACATTTTCCACGAAACCATTTAAGACAGAACCCAAGAGTACTCAGAAACTAACGTTTTCTATGAAGCCAACCATGCCAGAACCTGAGAGTGTTTTGAAAAAGAGCATTAGAGTAGCAGTTGAAGAGGGAGAGAGGCCAGATTTGGAAGAGTGGGGCTTTCCACCAGTCTTGTGCCCCTTGGAGATTAGCTATGACCCCCAAGGGAATGAAATAGCTGAATACAAACTGCTACCATTCCTACTGATTAAAGAGATAAAGAGAGCTGTTAATGAGTATGGTCCTGCTTCTCCTTATGTTAGGCAGTTAATTAATAATGCTACTATGACCACTCCCTGGACTCCAAATGATTGGAAGGAAATTATGTCTGCAGTCTTATCCCCCGGACAGTATGTTACATATGTAGTACTTGTTCGTAGAGAGTGTGAAAAATATCTGAAAGGAATGCATGCCCCTGGGCAAGAACAGCGCAATTTTGATTTGGCCATGGGTGAAGGTCCCTTTTATAACCCTGACCAGCAAATAAATTATGACAAACCTCTTAGGGATGCTGTTACATATATATGGTCACAGGCCTTGTCTCGCCTGGATCCTCCAGGAAAAATGAGGGAAAAGTTTTCAAATTTGAAACAAAGGCCAAATGAGACCCCTGCAGATTTTTTAAGCAGGGTCATTGAAACAGTCAAAAGAACCATGGGTACAGGACCGGGGGCCAAAATGCTTACTACTCCATTGGTTAGAGAGGGGTTAAGGCCTGCATATCAACAACTTATTGGGAATTTAGGAAAGGATGCGACTATAGATCAAATATTGGATAAATTGATAGATGCCCCCATCAATGATCCTGTGCAAGCTATGCAAGGTGCCATTGCTGAATTGGCTAACACTGTGAAAAGTGTCATGGTAGTTACTCAAAAGAGATGTTTTCAATGTGGCCAACTCGGGCATTTCAAAGGACAATGCAAAGTGAAAAAGCCTCTTAAATGTTTTTACTGTGGAAGGCTAGGTCATGTTGCAAAAGATTGCCATGCAAAGAAGGGGAACCTACAGGGAAACAGGGGGAGGGGCCTCCCTTTTCACAAGAGAGGCCCCGAACAACAAACACTATAGAGGAACAGGGCACAAGGCACAGGGAGACTTGACTTTCACAAACCCGACTGCAAAACACTAGTAATGCAGTCAGACAAATAAAGCAAGACTCGATGACCTTTATATACCCTAGTAGTCACACGACCCTTCTCACGGAACCGTACTCAAATACGGCAGTAGAAATAGAGGAACAACCTTATGATAGATTAGTAACTGGCTTAGAAACTAACCACCTCCTGAATGTCCCTTCTCAAATTATTCGGGCTAATCAGAAAAATATCCTTGTTTCAAACCTACATAATACCCCAATTTCGATTGACCCAGGGAAACCAATAGCCAAGGGGACTAGATTACAAAATAGGCATGGAGTAAATATCAATTGGTGTACAAAGATAGAGTTGGCAAGACCTATGTTAGAAGTAATGGTACAGGGAAAAAAAGATCATGGGGATGATAGATACAGGGGCAGATAATTCTTGTATCAATACAGATCAATGGGGTGATTGGCCGACTCAAGCAGACCCAATAACAATTTTGGGGGTGGGAGGCAGCCAAGGTGCCCTGCGATCTGCAAGATATTTGCAGTGGTTTTGTCTAGAACATTCGGGACTTTTTAAACCGTTGCAAATCACAAGATTGTCCTATGCATTATGGGGAAGAGACCTCATATCAGCACTAAATTTGCATGTGACCACCCCTGAACATTTAAACTTATTGGGGTCATTGAACAAGTGAGCTGTCCCCCTATCCAATGGAAAACAGAAACCCCTGTGTGGGTTGATCAATGGCCCTTAATGCCTGAAAAGCTCACTGCTTTAAAAGATATAGTAAGAGAATTACTTCAGTCTAAGAGAATAGAACCCTCTTTAAGTCCTTATAATTCACCATTATTTGTTATAAAAAAGAAAACAGGCAAATGGAGGATGCTCATTGATCTCAGAAAAGTAAATGAAGCTATGGTACTTATGGGTCCTTTACAACCAGGACTGCCCAGTCCCACAGCCATACCAAAGGATTCTCACCTGGCTGTGATTGATATAAAAGATTGTTTTTATAGCATACCTGTCCACCCTTCAGATAGAGATAAATTTGCTTTCTCAGTCCCTTCTAGAAATCTCCAAGAACCCTTTGATAGATACCAATTCTGTGTCCTTCCCCAGGGGATGGCTAATAGCCCCACCTTGTGCCAGCAATATGTCCGTAATATTTTAAAACCTATAAGAGAATCAGAGCCAAAGGTTACAATTATGCATTATATGGACAATGTGCTTATAGCTGCTCCCCAATGCCTACAGGCATTGAAAATATTACAAAGGGTTACAGATGCTCTACAGCTCCATGGATTACAGGTAGCCCCAGAAAAAATTCAACTTACACAACCATATAATTACCTAGGGCACAAATTAGAGGGAAACATTGTCACCCGTGTTTCTCCAAAAATAAATTTAAAGGGACTGAAAACCTTAAATGATTTTCAAAAATTAATTGGAGCTATACAATGGATGCGCTCAGTAGTTCCTATTCCGGATTCCCAGGTGCATCCTCTTTATGATATTTTGAGAGGGGACTCATCACTGAATTCCCCCAGGAGTTTGACTCCCTTGGCCAAAAAACAGATAGATAGTATTATATAAAAAATTACATCAGTTGTGTTTCTACAAGATCCAAAAGAGCCCATATGTGCCACCATTTTAGAGAATGATAACCCGATTCGCTGTCTATATCAAACGCATGGGGTATTGGAGTGGCTCTATCCTGATAAACAAAAACGCATTTTACCAAATAAATGGAAAATGCTAGCCAACTTCTTCCTCTCTATTGCAGAACGTTCCTTACTCTTGTATGGTCGATATCCTGTTCTAAATCTTTCTGCTTCGGAGATCTCTTTACGATTGTTTTCAGAAGAAATCCCTGAGTGGGCCTCTCTACTCTGCCTTTGCTTTGTCGTTTCGCTCCCTTTACCACCTCCCCTTCGAGGATGGACTTTACTTCCATTGTCGCATTCCCCATCTGTTATAGCTCTGTCCCCTGTGGAAGGCCCTAACGTTTTTACCGATGCTACAAAGAAGTACCGGGCAGCTGTCTATGTTCCTTCCAGAAAAATTTTGAAAGTTTTCCCAACTGAATATTCTTCTGCTCAGAAAAATGAACTTCAAGCTATAATCTTTGTTCTACAACTCTTACCACATGAACCCTTTAATCTTATCACGGATAGCCTCTACTGTGCTATTTCTCTTCGCAATCTTCCTGAAGCTCAGCTCAATTTTCGCTCTTCCACTATTTCCTCTCTGCTCTACAAAGTGCAAACCTTACTATGTCAGAGGACCTCTCCTATCTATGTTCTTCATGTCCGTTCCCATGTGTCCTCTTCTGGACCTATTTTTGCAGGCAATGACGTTGTTGATAAAGCTTTACTTTGCCTGTTGCAGACAGAGGCCTCTATGGCACATTCTAAATACCACTTATCTGCCAGATCGTTAAGACATCTCTTTGGCCTTTCTCGAGAGCAGGTCAGAGCTATAGTAAAACGATGCTCTGCTTGTGTCCTTTTTTTTCCTAGACCTAAGGAAGTGGATGTTAATCCCAGGGGTACCTACCCTAATGAAATCTGGCAAATGGATGTAACCCACTATACCAGATGTTTGATACATGTATGTGTGGACACATACTCCAAATTCATTATGGCCACTGTCCAACCAAAGGAGACAGTGAGGTCAGTTATCATCCATCTCCTTACTTGTTTTTCTTCTTTCGGGGTTCCCGAATCTATAAAAACTGATAATGGTCCAGCCTATACATCACATGCCTTTGCACAGTTTTGTTCTGAATTTTCCATAAAACATATTACTGGTATTCCCTATAATCCTACTGGCCAAGCCATAGTAGAACGTGCCAATAGATCTATAAAGACCCTTCTTGAAAAACAAAGAGGGGGAATTTCCCCAGGCATAAAGAATTCTCTGCAGGCACGCCTGGCACAAGTCCTCTATACCCATAATTTTTTATCCATTTCTGAGGAGGGTTTGGTTCCTGCCATGGTCTTTTTTACTCATCCACAGTCACAGGGCACAGATATGGCCAAAACCTCACATACCCCTACTATATGCATACCAGGCACGAAAGTGTACTGGAAAGATCATGAGGGTGTTTGGCATGGCCCTGGAATAGTACAATTCAGAGGGCAGGGTTTTCTATCCATACAGCCCGAAGATGGACCAGATGGAGAAGAAGTCTGGGTGCCACTTAAATGGGTCCGAGAAGTCACACCGACGCAGAAAGAAGAGGAGAGGAAAGAGAGGACTGAGACGGGAAAGACTGAAACGAGAAAGGAGGCTACGGATGTGCAGAAAAAGGATTTAAATGACATTGGTTTTGACGATGCTGTTCACTAACTTAGACGCGACGACTGGAATGACGGTTACTGATCAAAAGTATTGGGCTTTCGTCCCCTCTCCACCATGGCTGAAAGCTCTATCTTGGACTGACCCTATGCCTCAGTTTCTTCTGCATGGGAACTTGTCATTAATGTTTCCTGGTTCAGGTCAACCTGTGTTACAACAAGACACTAATTCATATGAAGGGTTCAACTTCACAGGACTCGTATATGGACTTCCATTTTGTGTACATAAGTGGGTCGAGGGGATTTGGTCAAATAACGGGTGGCACTTCACTTATGCAGAAAACAGTCCCAGTCCCAATTGGTGCCCAGACCTGAGAAATAAGCTTATGGCTCTAGGGGATAAGAGGAACCCTAGACGATTCCATTTATATAATTGGGTATTAGACCCTGACAACCCTGACCAGAGATGGACACCTGCTTCTATTGCATTACCTTACCCTTTCTGCGACCCAAACGCCAAGAGAAATTTGACAAAATTAGCCAGATTTCCAGGTTTTCTGCCTTACTCACTGTGCCATACTCATCAATGTGAAAAGACTACAGTCCGCTATTACAATCACTCAGAGGCATTGATGTCTTGTCACTACACCTCTGAGTACATTCCAGACCAGGAATCTCCTGGGTATCCCTTACCGACATATATTCATTCCCCAAGCAGTATTACAGTAGCAGGATTGGAGAAAGTGATAGCCGCAATAGGTGGTGTATCTGTTCAAGGAATGCCTGAAGTGACGGGTGTGTCTGATGTGACTAATAACATTACATTGTCTGGCACTGTTTGTGTGGGAAATGGGTTTTTGTTCATGGTGGATCCCGGTAATTCTTCCTCTATCCAGGAACATCAAACATCAACATCAATTTACTACCTTACCTGTGTTAGCTGTAAGCTCTTTACCTGCCTGAACAGTTCCCTTCCTCTAGACTCAAAGGTATATATTGTAACAAGACCTCATTACGCCTTTACGGTGGTAAAAGAGGGACATTGGTACCCTAACAAAGGTGAGGAGATTTTAGATATTCTGGAATATCAATTATCTACTCTTAGTAGAAAGAAAAGATGTGTGAGTTGTATTGTACTATGGATCACTCTTTTTGTAGAGGCTATTTTGGCCTCTTCTGCTTTGGCTTTATCCATCTCTAATGCTCAGAATAGTATTGTACAAGCCCAATCTCTGCATAATCTCATGAAAAATGTTTCACTTGGATTTAAACATCAGGCTATTATAGATAAGCAACTGCTCTTTGCTATTATGGAGTTACAGACAGCCACTTCCCTCCTATCTGAAAAGGTATATTTTTTAGAATTGCAACAGAAACTAAGATGTGACTATAGATACACCTCTTTTTGCTTAACAAGAGCTGTATATAATGAATCTCAAACTGGATGGAATGAGATAAGGCCTCACCTTCATGGTCTCAATAAGAATAACATAACTTTTGAGATCGCACGCTTGATTCATATCGCCGACTATATAAACAAAGCATCATATGATGACCTTACTCCTAATCATGTGGCTGAACAAATTGTAGAGGGTCTCAAAAAACTCAATCCTACGACTCTCTTTCAGTCTCTCCTACCTACTCTTGCTTTACTTTTGATATTGTGCTGCCTTATCCCCATTTTCTTGAAATGTTTTTTGTCCTTTCTCAAGATAACCCTGGAACGATTCAAAGGGGACCTCTTTCCTTTGTCACCTTCTCCCCCCCCCCTTTTCTTATAAACAAAAAGGGGGAATTGTAAGGGGAAGCTCTGGACCGAGGCCACCCATGAGGGTCATATGACCTGGGCCGTGAGACGCCTGGAAGTCTGAACCTGCCTTATAAGGTAATCTTGTAGGGTACTAGGATGGCTTCACTAACAGGATGTGGCTCTGCCCATGGGTTGGAACTTGGGAGGAGCATGTACCCCGCAGAAGAAAGGGTTACTGTATAAAAGAGTGCTGCGCAAAGGTTCGGGGGGCCATTTTTCTGCTGTTCATCAATAAAGATGCTTCTGCTGTAAACCAGGCTCGTGTGTGGCTGTGAACTTCCTTCCCATCCCCCAGGTCGGAAGCCGGAGTGCACCCGAAGACCTCGGAGAGAGGTAAGCCCGCGGCTAGACTCATTCTCAAGGCAGAAGTAGGTGCTTGGGTGCACGTTATAAATCTGCACGTTTCAGTGGGGAATCTGTTATTTTATTTGAGATTCTCTCTCTGTGGTTACTAAGTCTTTCTCCTTAAGAGAGAAACAATTTGTGTTAGCTTAAGCAATTAGAGATGAAAATGAATTGAAGGAATTAGAATTGGGAAGGAAGAGACAAAACTCTCACTCTTTGCAGATGATATGATGATCTACCTAGAGAATCCCAAGAAATCATCCAAAAAATTACTGGAAAAAATTAGCAATTTTAGCAAAGTTGCAGGATATAAAATAAACCCTCATGAATCCTCAACTTTTCTAAATACCTGGGCAATTATCAACTGCTCATGGATAGGTAGAGCTAATATAATAAAAATGACAATGCTTCCAAAACTAAACTACCTGTTTAGTGCCCTACCAAAAAAATTAAAAAAAATTACTTAAATGAGCTAGAAAAAGTTGTAATTAAATTTATATAGAGAAATAAAAAGTCAAGAATTTCCAGGAATTTAATGCAAAAAGTGCAAAAGAAGGAGGCTTAGCCCCATCTGATCTAAAATTACATTATAAAGCATCAGTCATCAAAACTGTCTGGTACTGTCTAAGAAATAGAGTGGTGGGGAAAAAAAGAAATAGAGTGGTGGACCAGTTGAATAGACTAGGTACTGTTTGATAAACCCAAAGAGTCCAGCTATTGGGATAAAAACTCTCTCTTTGATAAAAACTTAATGGAAAAATGGAAGTTACTATAGAAGAAACTGAGATTAGACCAACACCCTTTATCAAGAAAGGATTCAAATGGACACAGGATTTCAATGTAAAAAAAAAAAAACAATACTCTCAGCATATTAGAAGGTCAAGGACTAGGTTACCTGTCAGATCTGTGGAAAGCGGAGCAGTTTATGACTAAGGAAGAGATGGACAACATCACCAAAATCAAACTAGATGATTTCGTTTACATTAAATTAGAAGGTTTTTGTACAGATAAAACCACTGTAACCAAGATGAAAAGAAATGTAGTAAACTGGGAAACAATCTTTACAATTTTTAGTTCTGACAAAGGACTCATTTCTAAAATGTACAGAGAATATAAAAAAAAGTCATTCCCCAATTGACAAATGGTATAAGGATATGGAAATGCCATTTACAGATGAGGAGAACAAAGCCATCCATAGACATATGAACAATTGCTCTAAATCATTAATTATTAGAAAAAAAAGCAAATTAAAGCTTCTCTGAGGTACCAAATCACACCTCTCAGACTGGCCAATATTACCAGAAAGGATAATGATCATTGTTTGAATGGTTGTGGGAAATCTGGGACACTATTACAAGGTTGGAGCTGTGAACTCATCCAACCTTTCTGGAGAGAAATTTGGAACTATACCCAAAGGGCAACAAAAATGAACATACCATTTGATCTAGCATTACCACTACTGGGTCTATACCCTGAAGAGATGATGAAAAAGGGTAAAAATATCACTTGTACAAAAATATTCATAGAAGCCCTCTTTCTGATGTCAAAGAATTGGAAATCAAGTAAATGTCCTTCAATTGAGAAATGGCTTAGCCAACTGTGGTATTTGTATGTCATGGACCACTTTTGTTCTATTAGAAACCAGGAGGGATGGGAATTCAGGGAAGCCTGGAGGGATCTGCATGAAGTGATGCTGAGTGAGATGAGCAGAAGCAGAAAAACACTGTACACCCTAACAGCCACATGGAGGTGATGATCAAACCTGGTAGATTTGCTTGTTCCATCCCTGCAAAAATCAGGGACAATTTTGGGGTGTCTGCAATGGAGAACACCATGTGTATCCAGATAAAGAGCCATGGAGTTTGAACAAAGTTCAAGGACTATTCCCTTTAATTTAGAAAAAAAAGGTATCTTAATGTCTGATCTTGTTATCTCTTATACTTTATGTTTCTACCTTAAGGATATGAGTTCTCTCTCATCACACTCAGTTTGGATCAATGTACAACATGGAAGCAAAGCAAAGACTGACAGATTGCTTTCTGTGGGGGGAGTGTGGTGGAAGGCAAGTAAGATTGGGGGAAAATTGTACAACTCAAATAAAATCTTTAATAAAAGAAAAAAACACTTTCCACGGATCCAATGAAAAACTGTAAAAAAATTAATTAATTAGACATTTGGCCAAATTTAGCCCACAAATGATGTTATAAATATCCAAATTGCCCTTAGCAGAAAAAAAGCTTCTTCAGCACTGTTGTAGGATGTGAGATGCTGACCTATGTCTATCTTCTGCCATACTATTGCCCAGTTTGTTTTTGTGAAATAGCATTATTATCCCAGAAGCTAAATTCTTCGGGTTTATCAGACATTAGAATACTGTGATAATTTATTACTCTATCTTCTGTACCTAACCTATTTCTGTGATTCCCCATTTTATGTTTTAGCCAGTATCAAATGACTTTGATGATTGCTGCTTATTAAATAGTTTTTGATCTGTATAACTGAATTACCATCCTTTACATTTCTTTTATGAATTCCTTTGATTTTCTGGAACTTTTCTTCTTCCAAAAGATTTTAAAAATTTTTTTAAAAGCTCAATAAAATAATTTTTAGTATGATTTGTGTGGTAATGAATAAGTAGATTAATTTAGGTAGAATTATAAGTACTATTAGCTCAGCCTGTCCCTTAGCAATTGTTATTTTTTCCAGTTGTTAAAATCTGATCTTATTTCTGTTCAAATTGGTTGTCTTATTGTTGATATAGTTTTTGGTTTTTCTTGGCTGTTAAACTCTGAAATATTTTATATTATCTAAAGTTATTTGAAATCTAATTTCTCTTTCTGCCTGTGTTACTGGGCCTTGTTGGTTATATAAGGAAATGCTGAGGTTCTATTTGGGTTTACTTTGTGTCCTGAAATGTTACTAAAGGTTGTTAATTGCTTTAAGTCATTTTTTAGTAGATTTTCTAGGATTCTTTCAGTATATTGTCATATCATCTGCAAAGAGTAAGGGTTATATTTCCTTGTTGCTTATTCTATTTCAATTTATTTTTCTTCTCTTAGTACTATGGCTAACATTTATAGCACAGTATTGAGTAATAATGCTGATAATGGACATCCTTATTTCACCTCTGATATTATTGTGATTCATTTGGCTTATCAACATTTCATATAATGCTTTTTGTTGGTTTTGGATAAATACTGCTTCTTTTTTTTTTTTTTTTTGCAAGGCAAATGGGGTTAAGTGGCTTGCCCATGGCCACACAGCTAGGTAATTATTAAGTGCCTGAGACCGGATTTGAACCCAGGTACTCCTGACTCCAAGGACGGTGCTTTATCCACTATGCCACCTAGCTGCCCCAATACTGCTTCTTATTTTAAGGAATGCCTCCTTTATTTCTATGTTCTTTCATATTTTTAATAGTATTAGGTGCGGTATTCTGTAAAAAATGCCTTTTCAGCATGTATTGAGATAAGCAATAGTTTTACTATTGATATAGTAAATTATACTGATAGTTTTCTTAATACTGAACAAAATTTCATTCCTGGTATAATGCCTATCTGATGTTTGCATATTATCCAGGAATATCTGTCTCTCATTGCTTTGTTATTATTATTATATTAAATTTTTTAATATTATATTTAAAATGTTTGATTTCAAAAGGGAATTTGGTCTATAATATTCTTTCACTGCTTTGATTATTCATGGTTTAGGTATCAGCAACATACTGATTTGAAAGAACATCTATCTTTACACATGACTAATATAGAATTAGAATTAATTGTGCTACAATATTTGGTATAATGCAATTGTAAATTTATCTGGTCATGTCGACTTTTTCTCTTAAGATGTTCACTGATGGCTTGTTCAATTTCTTTTTTTTTCTTTAATGGGGTGACATAAGTCTTTAATTTCATGTTTTATTATTCAGTGCAGTGGATGTTTTTTGTAAATATCCATCCATTTCACTTAAATTGTCATTTTTATTGGCATATCAATGGGGCAAAATAGTTCTGAATTGTTATATTTAACTTTTTCTTTATTGGTGATTAAGTAAACTTTTTCATTTTTCAAACTGGTAATTTGGTTTCCTTCTTCCTTTTTTTCAAATTTGAATTTATTTTATTTTATTTTTCCCCAATTCTACACAAAAATAAATTTCACCATTTACTTTTAAAACTTTGTGTTCCAAATTCTCTCACTGTTCCTTCTTGCCCAATCACCACTAATTGAGAAAGCAAGTTATTTGATATATGTGAAAAATATATTTTCATGAAAAACATTACTACAATAGTCATATTGTAAGAATAAACATGAATCTTAATTTGAAAGCTGCTAAATCTTCTGTTATCATCACTGTGGAACCACAATAATTAAATTGTGTCTTTCTGGCTCCTTGCAGTATTTTCTCCTTGACCTGGGTGCTCTGAAATTTGACTATAATATTATTGAAAGTTTTCATTTGGAGATCTCTTTAAGGAACTGAATGGTGTATTCTTTCAATTTCTATCTTACCTGCTGCTACAAGAATATCAATACATTTTGACATGTATATCACATTTTCTTCTAATTTTTTTATTCTTATGGTTTTGTTTTATTGTTTTGTGATTTCTCATAAAGTCATCAGCTTCCCTTTTTTATACTCTATTTATTAAGGAATTATTTTCTTCAGTGAGCTTTTCTTATCTCCCTTTGCATTTGACCATTTTTTGTGTTTTAAGGCATTCTTTTCCTCATTGGCATTTTGGATCTGTTTTTCCATTTGACCCTGTCTGGTTTTTAAGATGTTATGTTCTTTAGTATTTTTTATATCTCCTTCACCAAGCTGATGACTCAGTTTTCCTGATTTTGCCACATAATTCTCATTTTTCTTCCCATGTCTTCCTCTACTTCCCTTACTTGACTTTCAAAATTATTTTTGTGCTCTTCCAAACTGAGAATAATTCATATTTTTCTTGCAGGATTTGGATTCAGAACTTTTGCCTTGGTTATGTTCAGATCCTGTATTTTGATGCTCCATTGAGTGTCTATGGTTAGATTTGATTTCTTCTGTTGTTTGATCATTTTCCCAGCCTAAGACTTTATTTTTACTCTTTGTTAAGGTGAGGCTCTGCTTCCAGGGTAGAGGATATACTCTCCCAAGATTTTCATGGGTTTTGTAGCTGTTTTCAGGGACAGCCCCCAACAAGGTAACTATGAGTTCTCAATACTTTCAAGGTTCCATGAGAGGCTATGTCTCCTCTTCTGACCTGTGCTCTGCTCTATGGATGACCACAAGCATGCTCCTTTCTGCCCAGGAACTGTGAGGAGAGTCCCTGCTTCACTGCAGACAGTAAGCTCTCCTGTCATTTTGCTCCTCTTCCTGAGAATGAGATCTCAACCCAAGACCTGTATATGTGTATGGTTGAAGCCAATAGAGTCCTGACTCAGGAAGAGCAAAGAGACCTCTGCAGTCTCCCACAACCCCCTTCCTGTTCCCGGCCTGAATGCCTTGGAAGCAACTACTGAGTGTCTCCCTAGGATTTTTCCTGGGACCGGGTCTGAACTGAGGCCTGTACTGACCTTCCTACTGACCTTCCCAATTGTACTTGGCAATCTCTGGACTGAGAGATCTGGAAACTGTCACCACCTGGACCCAGGTGCTCCACGGTCTGTTACTGGAGGGCTGGAGCCCATTTAATCTGGGTAAAACCAGGCTGTGCTGAATGCCTTGTCTAACCCAGATGTAACAGACCCTTCCAAATTGTCTTGGGATGAAAAATTATTTCACTACGTCTTTTTGTGGATTCTTCCACTCCAGAATTTGGTTAGAGTCATTATTGAAAGGTATTTGGAATGGTGTGGAGGAAAGCCCAAGAAGTCCCTTCCTTTACTCTGCCATCCTCTGTAAAGATACTAATTGAAACCATTAATATTAAAGAAAAGTCTAGGCTCCAAAATAAATTCCCCAAAGTATACAGTAATTCAATTTTATTATAAGAACAATACAAAAGAAAGGAGAAAGGGAAGTCTTGTCAGAAATAACTAAAAAATGCATAAACTATTAGACATTCATCCTCTCAAAATACACACAAATAAATAACTTACATAGATTCAATTATAAAATACCAATTTAAAAAAATGTGCAGTCTAAATCCCAAACCCAGGTCATACCAATTTTGTAAAAATAACAACGTTACCAAAATTAAATTATACTTTTAATTCTATGACAATCAAATTACCAAGATAATACTTTGCAAAACTTGATAAAACAACAAAATTGGGGAAAGTAAGATATCTAGAATATCTAGGGAAATCCTGAAAAGAAAAGAAATGAAAATGTATTTGCAGACCCTACTTTAAAAGGTATCATTCTACTTAACTTGAATTACATATTCAGGGTGACACTAATCAGATTACTAAAAATTATTTTATAGAATTTGAAAAAATGGTGGCAAAATTCATCTGGAGGAAGCAAAGAACAAGAACATCAAGGAAATTAATGAAAAAATAAAAGGAAGTTAGCCTAGCCATGCAAGATTTAGAATTATATTCCAATGCAGCAGTTATTTTTTTAGTTTTTTAGTTTTTTTAGTTTTTGCAAGGCAATGGGGTTAAGTGGCTTGCCCAAGGCCACACAGCTAGGTAATTATTAAGTGTCTGTGACTGGATTTGAACCCAGGTACTCCTGACTCCAAGGCCGGTGCTTTATCCACTACCCCACCTAGATGCCCCTATTGCAGCAGTTATTAAAAGTATTTGAAATTGGCTAATAAATAGAGTGCTGGATCATTGGAATAGAATAATTAAAAAAAGAAATAATAATGAATATCATATTTTATACTTTGCTAAACCCCAAGACTCCAGCTTTTGTGATAAAAACTTGCCATTTAATTAAAAAAAAACTCCAGTGAATGCTGCAAAATAGCATGACAGAAACTAGTCATAACTCCACATCTCACACCCTCTACTGAAATGAAGTTGAAATGGATACAAGATTAAGGCATAAAGGGTGTTACAACAACCTACTTAGGAGAACAAATAATAGTTTATCTGTCAGATCAATGCAAAAAAGAGCATTATGTAACCAAACAAGAGACAGGAAACAGAGTAAAATGCAAAACAGACTGCTTTTATTACATCAAATTAAGAATAAAAGTTTTGCAATATAAAATCAATGCAAACTAAGTTAGAAGCAATGCAGAAAACTGACACTGATAATAGATTCATTCCTTAAATATATAAATAATTGAGTAAAATTTCTGAGTAGTCACAATATAAACAAGCACTTTCCAGATGGAAAAATTAAAACTGTCTATATACATATGAAGAAATGCTTCAAAACACTATTGATTAGAGAAATACAAATTAAAACAACTCTGAGGTAACTCTGAGGTTTCAAATTGAGAAATATGACAGTATTGATCAATGTGGGAAATGATTGATGTGAGAAAAGTAGGAGCCTAATCCACTGTTGGTAGAGTTGTGAACTGATTCAACCATTCTGCAGAGCAATTTGGAACTATGCCCAAAAAACAACAAAATTATGCACACCCTTTGAACCAACAATACCATGAGCAGGTCTGTATCTCAAAGAGATCACAAAAAAGAGGAAAAGACACATGCATGAAAATATTTAAAGCCGCTGTTTTTTAGGGGAAAGATTTGAAATTAGAGTGAATATAACGCAATTTGGGATTGACTGAACAAACTGTGGTATATAAATGTGGTGGAATACTATTGATCTGTAAGAAAATATGAGTAGGTCAGTTACTGAAAAACCTGGAGAGACTTACATGAACCGATGCTGAGCAAGAATCAGGAGAAAATTGTACTCATTAACACCAATATTTTGCGATAGTAAACTATGATGGAATTAGCTCCATTCAGTAGAGCAATAAGCAAATACAATTCTACAAGACTTCTGACAGAACATAGCATCCACTTCCAGGAAAAAAAAAACTATGGAGACTGCAGATCAAAGCATACTATTTTCATATTTTAAAATTCCGTGGATTTTTTTCTTTCTTTCTCATGTTTGGATTATACTTTTATTTCCATTCTTTCTTTTACAAGAATGATAGGGAAATAAGTTAAATATTCTTGTCCACATAGATGAAAACTATAACAGATTACATGGTAGTCTCAGGAGAGAGAGAGAGAGAGAGAGAGAGAGAGAGAGAGAGAGAGAGAGAGAGAGAAATGTGAAACTCAAATTCTTACAAAAGTGAATGTTGACAACTATCTTTACATGGATTTGCCAAAAATATAAAACAAAAGTATTTGGAGGAGTTTGGGGGAGAACCAGGTAATTTCTGGCCTTTACTCTACCATAGTTTCCTTTTTTGTATTTTAAAATCAACTCTGCATTTGTAATTGAAGCTAAACACTCAACGTATTTCATAAAACTAAATTTTTATTTATTTTCCTGAACTGCTATTTAAATAATGAAATGAGCACAGAATTTCTGGATCTTTGACTGCTTGATAGGAGAAATTATGAATGGCAGTGGGAAACAGTGTGGCAAACACTCTTTAATGTGGCACAGAGACAAGAAGAAAAAGTGTGCAAGAGGCAGATGGTGTCATGGGGACAGGGAAGAGGATGATGAAGGAAAGCAGTTAGCATGGGAAGAGGACAGGGAGGAAGACAAAAATCGAATATTAGCCATGAATTTGGAGTTTCGGGATCATAGACCTTGACTGAGTTGGGTTGGGGGTGAGGGGAAAGGAGTTAGAGACCCATCTTTATAAGGATTTTCAGGGGAAATAGACAAACCACTATCTGTGTTACCTCAGTATTATTAGATCATCCTTATCAACTAACTATATGTTATCAGTAAAAAAGCTAAAATCATTACCTCAAAGTTAATAGCATCATTTTTTAAAGAAAGATTTTATTTATTTTGAATTTTACAATTGTACCCCAATTCTTGCTTTCTTCCCCGCCCCCCCCCAGAGAAGGCATTCTGTTAGCGTTTGCATTGGTTCCATGTAATGACATCATTTTGCTGTCCTGTTCATCTGAAACTACTGAGGTCTCTCTTTTCCCAGGAGTTTGTATGTCAGAGAACCAGAAGTCATCACAAGGAACTTCTAGCTTGTTTCTTCTGATGCAAAAGGTATTGCCAGTCTTTTAACTTTACTTTATATTTAATATTTTTCTATCTGAATATTTTGTTTCTGTGATCTTCTGGATGATTTGTAAGTGACTTCTAGGGTCATCTTTTCGATCTTATTTCCTGAAACATGCCGAGTAGAAGTGTGGTGCTGCTCATGGGGCCAAAAAAAAAGGCATCATTTTAAGACATATATTTTTGTCTCTATCCCTGACAATTTCTTTATCACTGAGAAAACTTTCAGTTGTTCATTGATCTCTAGATTCTGCAAGGAAAATTGGCATGAATGGGTTAGCTAAAAATATTTACCTCTTCTATAATCTGTATTTTATCTGTCTGTCTGATGATCCTAACTCTTCTTCAGCTCCCATATCCAATCAGGTGCTCAGTTTTATAATTGCTACATGTAAGTCAGTTTGGCTAAGTATCCTCCTATTTATCTCTTTAGCAATGAAGTAGTCAACAAGTATTGATTAAGCACCTACTATAAGTGGCACCTTTGGCTGAGTGTTGGGGACGCAAACACAAAACCCCCAAAGTCCTAGCATTTCAGATATTTAAATAATCTTGACGGAAATAGCATGTTCTTATGTGCATATCTACATATTTAAATATATGAGTAGAGCAGCTAGGTGGTACAGTGTTTCGACCATCGGCCTTGGAGTCAGGAGGACGTGAGTTCAAATACGGCCTCAGACACTTAATAATTGCCTAGCTGTGTGTTGTTGTGCAAGCCACTTAACCCCATTGCCTTGCAAAAATCTAAAATAAATAGATATATAAATAAATATATGTGCATATATGCACACATACACAAAATATAATAGAATGTAAGTTGTGTTTTGTGGATTGGAGGCTCAATGAGGTGCTAATTCACTTTTGATATAATTGGTGCCTTTTATTTGAATTTGATTTTGAAGATATCTGGAATCTGGAAGTCTGAACAGAACCATTTGTCCAGAATCTTGCCTCATGTTGAAGGAGGTGCCACTGGCAGGATTGAGTCACCACTGATTTCTATATGCTATTATTCATGGCCTCTAGGATTAAAGTACAATGAAGTGGGAGAAGGATGGAAGTCAGAAAGGATGGGATGTGCATTAATGGTCCTGTTGTGCTTCCTGACATTTGACAGGAGGAAGAGAAAGAAAGAGCAGGTCTTGGAAAACCCATTTAAAACAAAGTAATTCTTGTTTATAGGGATCATTTTCTTATCAATATAAATCTTGCAGTATCTCATATGGTCTTCATCTGGTTAAAAATACCAAATATCTGTGAGTTAAACAAATCCCCTTATGGCTATGTAATTCAAGTGTCCATCAAGATCTAGAGAATTTCTGATCCCTTTAGGGACGAACAGAACACAACCCTGTTGATGCATGATCTGAAGTAATAAGTGGGGCAGGGAAGAGGGAAAATAGAGGTAGATCTTAATTTGAACAGCCACATGTGAGACAGATAAATAAATAATAACCCTTTGAGTATATCCAAAATTTTAAAAACAAAGTACAAACTAATCTGCATAGTGGATAAGGGACTGGACTAAGGGAGAACTGAGTTTTAGTCCTTCCTTTAATCTCCTTATTGATGTGACCCTGGAAATGTCCTCTAACTATTCTGTGACTCAATGTCTTTGTCTGAAAATGAGGGCAAATAAAGCATTTCCATAAGAGGATTGCTCGAGTGATCACATAAAGTTATGAAACCAGAGTGTGTTTTAGAAATCCTAAAACACCATATAAATTAGAGCAATGATTTTTGTCATCAGTACTCCTCCTATTTACTATTACTACTCCTATGGATTCTGCTAGGGCTGTTCCTGAAACTATTTCTGTTGCTTCTGCTGCTGCAGTTTACCTGCTGGTATGTGTTAATAAAGTAAGCTTTTCTTTCCAATACAAATTTAGCTTAGACGAAATCATCTTCCCTTGTTCTGCCGTGAAATGATCTGCATCTGAGATCATTTTGGAGGGTACTTCAGTCTTTATGCAATAGAATTTCTTAGGTGGAAACTACCCCTCGATTTCCTTGCAAAAGGAAAGGAAGATACTGAAAATGGGAGAATCTGAACTGTAGTCTTTAAATGGATGGTTCAGATTCAAAATATTTAGAGTAAAGTCACAAGAAAACATCATCCCCTAAAGTTTTTCTTACTTCTAACTTCCCCATCATTGCCTGACACTGCACAACTCATTCAGTTACTCTGAGCTTAAACTTTAAAGACTTCATCTAATGAGGAATTTTACAACTCATCTTGCCTAGAATCAAGTCTTCTCATCATTTGCTTGTACCCTGATCTAAAGGATTCTCTCTTCTCATCTTTTCAAGTTCCCCGAGGTGGGTTCTCTTCTCTCACTAGAATGGAAGCACACACATGCTTTTCCTTGCTCCTGTTTTTAACCTCAGCATTTTAAACAGTATCTGACACATAGTAAACAATCAATGAATTCAGTGACTCTATCTACATACCTCACTTGCTAGCCAATGCAGGGTTTACATCTCTGAAAAAAGGATGCAGAATTTCCTTTTAAGTTTTATTTATATCATTTATATCTTCTTCATGATTTTTAGAAATCTAATCCATGAAATGAATAAAGCCTAGATTTGCAACATTTGCCGAATTCCAAGCTATAAAAGTTCAGACTACAGATTTAACAACTGTCTATTCAGTATATGTGTATCTATCCAAGTCTCACTCCACTGTCATTGCATATGTCATTACCATTGAGTAAATAGTACAGAATTTCTTTGACATCTAATGTCTAAAAGGGATACTGCAACAACCTATGAAGTTTATACAAGAAAATATTTTTCTTTCCCTAGGATTTATACAGAGCTTATTTCCCTCATGGTCCTCAACCTCCCTCAGCTCCCCTGTCTAATCATCTGTCACATATTGTGATCACCTGAACAATATCTCAGATTTACATTCTTATCTCTGCACTCACAGAACCTCATCAATTCTCTTCTTATCTATTACAATAATCTTCTCAGTGGTCACCTGGCTCAAGTCTTTCCCTTCTCTGTTCCATCCTCCACTCAGCTGCTGAAGGACCATTTCTGTTGTGTGATTTTGATAATATCAGGCCCACACTCATAAAATTATTTTGGTTAATTAATACATCTAGAATCAAATCCAAACTCAATTTTTATTGTCATTTATTATCAGAAAACTCAACTATCTAATGTATTCAGATATTATTCTTTGTTGTGTCCATTAAAATCCAGACATCTTTATGCTGTAATGCATACAAGGGCTGACATATCATTTTTCTTCTCTAAACTTTTACAAACACTTTTACTCCATTTTGGAATTCATTAAATCTTCACCTTTGTCTCTTTGAATCCACTAGTTTCCCCGTATGATCATCTAACATGTCACCTTGTCCTACTTACAAACTTTCCTAAATGCTGGACCCAGCACACCCAAAGTTAGAGAGCTTCACTTTTTACCCCCTACAACTAGGAATTTCTTAATATTTCTTACTTAATTTTCTATTTACAGGCTGTCTTCAGTAAATCCAATAGGCTTGAACCTCCTGGAAAGCAGAGGCCATTTAAATATTGCCTTTAAACTCTCAGAACTAGTCTTGGGTTTTAGAAAAAGTAGGTGAATAAGAAATGCTTAACCTGATTACTTCAGGCCCATTTAGGAAAACAGAGCAGGCTTTTCTTCCCATCTGCTGGTCATAAGAAATATTGCAGCAGATGAGAAAGTGTAGGCCAGAAAATAGTTAATGCAGAGAATCCTTCAATCCATCTCATAAACAAATCCTGATATTATTTTCCGACCCATTGAAACTATATTTTTATTTGATTTTGGGATGTCACAACTCAGTCACTGTGAAAGGAGGAAGAATAGGAGTCAAATGACAACTTTCAGTGAAAATAGGAATTCAGACTTGTTTGTCTATCAAATGATCTATTTCATTCTTAATTCTGTTTCAGGAGTAGAGATATAGATTAAGACTAAATAGAAGTAGAAAGAGAGAGAACATTGTATACATTACGGCCTACAGTGCACTTCATCGCAGGGTGAAGTAGTAATGCTCCCCAAGACAATACTTTTGAGAGAGTGATACAAGAAAATGACTGATCTTTGCTTTGAAGGATGTTTTTGAAAAAATATCTTTTGATAGAAATGTTACCAGGGTTAAATCAGACAATAGGTGAATGCTTCTGTCTTTTTTATTTTGGGGGAAGGAGTTGCAAGGCAATGGGTTTAAGTGACAAGGTCACACAGGTAGGAAATGATTAAGTGTCTGAGGCTAGATTGGAACACAAGTTCTCCTAACTGCAGGGATGGTGCTCTACCCACTATACCACCAAGCTATCCCCAGAATGTTTTCATCTTTGTGTTGAGAGAAATGACAAACATCCTTAACGTTGTAATAAGCAGAATCAGCCAATGAAAGAAATGTCAGCTCTAGGCACTGTATAAAGTGGTAGAACTGAGGTTGGAATCTGGTTCCTCTGTCACTAGTTCCTATCTTTGCAGCATGTTTTCCATTTGTCTCTCACTGTGTCAATCCATTCTGGACAGAACTGTCCCTCTCTCATTTGAATCATTCACAGTGTTCTCAAATCTGTGGTCTCCACCTGCTGTCTTGATTTCCTCCCCTTTCATCCATTGACGAAAGCCCCTAAATAGTCACACAAACAAAGTCCTAAATGTAGGGAACAAGCGGATCTCAGAAATCATGAATATCATCCCTATCATTTTCTAGAAGAGGAAACTGAGACTCAAGAAAGTAAAATGATTTCTCCTAAATAATTCTAAAGATCATTGATCTAAATCTGGTAGGGGTCTAAGAGTGATTTTGTCTAAGGCTTTAATATAGGTTTTGTTTTTGTTTTTATTTTGCCACCTAATGGGGTTAAGTGGCTTGCCCAAGGCCACACAGCTAGGAAATGATTAAGTGTCTGAGGCTGGATTTGAAATCAGGTACTCCTGACTCCAGAGCCTGTGCTCTATCCACTGTGCCATCTAATCGCTGCTAAAGCCTTAATTTAAAAAGGAAGAAACTGAGGTCCAGGGCATGGAAGTAACTAGTCCATTCCAAACTAAAGATCCCAGCTGGAAGGGAAGTCCCAGGTAATCTGGTCAAACCCACTCAATGCATTAAGTATAAGACTGATGCCAAGACAAACAATGAGTCTTGCCTGAGTTTACCCAGTTAGCTGGGTGCTTAGGCAGGATTACAGCTCAGTTATTGTGTCTCTGCAGCTCAACAATGAACCCACAGCTGCTTCCTATGCTCTCATTTCTCTATATGTTCTAAAAGTGTAAAGAAAGGGATAAATGGTCTCTTAAGACAAAAACTGAATTTTCCCCAAATGTCAATTTTCTTTTAATAAACATTCGAGGGGCAGCTAGATGGCATAGTGGATATAGCACTGGCCCTGGAGTCAGGAATACCTGGGTTCAAATCCTGTCTCAGACACTTAATAATTACCTAGCTGTGTGGCCTTGAGCAAGCCACTTAACCCGGTTTGCCTTGCAAAAAAAAAAAGCTAATAAACATTTGATACATTCAGTTGAAATTTATTGACCAGAATTTAATTCTTTGACTTCTTATCTCTTCTTATCTATATAAACTCTGTATGTAAGTAAATATATATATATATATGTACATATACATATGTATATATGTATGTGTATGTAATAAATTATATAATAAGTAAATACCCAGAACCCAGTTTACATTTTGATGAAATGTGATGCTTGCAAGAATTTTCATAAAAGTTCAAGTTATAAAATCCAAGGCTTCTAAAAACCACAAGGTCAGACACAAAGATTATGGGAAAATATCTGTAGGAATTCTATCATGGAAACAACTCAAATGATGTGATACTCATATATGCGATGGCCTTCAGTATCATAGTTATGCCCCTGTCCTACTATACACTCTGAAACATTTTTCATAGCTGCTGTATGTCAAATATTTAGTATCAACTCCTGAGTTAGCGTAACATACCTGACCGCAGGAATAGATAGCAATGTTCCAAGTGACATGATGAAAGAGTAAAAGTACATATTGTCTTTAAAACATGGACTCAATGTATCTGTGCTTCCTGATAAAACTCATTCATAGTGGCAGCTAAGGTGGTGCAGTGGATAGAGCATAAGAGGATAAGGGAGGTAAAGGAGGGCAAGGTAGAGGGTAGAAGTAAATTACATGTTTATCCATCAATTTTAAAGAAGACAACAAAATCAGGGAGTTGATTCCATGACACACACATGAATTGAATTTGAGAGACTAAATTTGTGTGTTTATTCATTGGTTTAATTTTCACCTCCAGAGACATTTGGGTCCAGTGACCAGATATGAATCAGAATGCTCAGGATCAAGTGACTTGCCCAAGGTCACATAACTAGTAACACTCAAATGTCAGAGGTAAGACTCAAATTCCAGTCCTCTTGACTCCAAGCATAGTACTCTATCCATTGTGCCACCTATCTTCCCTTAGAATTACATTAGAGTGAGGAAGAATAGGGTAATTAGGGCTAGAAGGGTAATGGGGGAAAATAAAATGGAAAGAAATACACAAGAAGAAATTGTGATATACAATGAGAATGGTATGTAATATCCAAAATTTAGAAACAGATAGCAGAACTATCTGGCACTAACTAAAAAATGGAGGTGTGTTAGTGCAACAGCCTGAACATCCCATAACCAGTAGCAAAAGACATTAATAAGTTTGCGTTTGATAAATGTAAAGATTTAAGTTTGGGGAATAAGAATTCATTATTTGCAAAAAAAAAACACACTGAGAAAACTGGAAAACGATCTGGTAGCTATTGGGCGTAGTTCAATATATTAAACCATGATATGGTCAAAATGGTTGCATAAGGGGAGATATCACAAGAAAAGAACATGGAACATATCTCTCAGAACTGTAGATAGGAAAATAATGTGCAGATGAAATAGAGAGCACTGTTGAGGCCTTACTTTCATCTCCAGAGTCATCTACTACAGCTGTTAGATATGGATTTGACTGGAGATGATCCTGGATGCAGTAGGAAACCTTGGTCTTTTTAAGATAAGATCTTTATGGTTGCTAGGTGGCACAGTGGATAGAGCACAAGCCTTGGAGTCAGGAGTACCTGAGTTCAAATCTGACTTCAGACACTTAATAATTACCTAGCTGTGTGGACTTGGGCAAGCCACTTACCCCCATTTCCCTTGCAAAAACCTATAAAATTAAAAAAAAAAAGATCTTTAGGGGGTTTCATTTTTGAGTCTGACAAAGCCTATTCTGTGATTAAAGTAGGTAAGGAGAAAGAAATGCTTCTCATAATAGGCTCTTTTATATAGTCAAAAAACAATTACTCTGGAAGTGGTAGATCCTTAATATTTCTGGAAAAAGCAGGAACAATAACTACTTCAATTCACTTGGAATCAGTGAGGGACCAAGCAAGGACCAAGTAAGGTTGGCATACGAACTTTTGTTTATAGCTAAATAGTTTATACTTATGCATGCATATATGTTTTTGTATAGCTACATGCATTTCATTATAGACTTCTCTAGCGTGGGCACAAGAAAGGAAAATAACACAGAATTAAAAGTTCCCAGAAGAGAACAAAAGAAAACCTAGACGGAAACATAAAATACTTGGATTGCTTTGAAAACACATGGAGGTGTTATTTTAAAGGTTTTTTTCAAACCCCCAACATTCAAATTTATCATTTTATATTGAATCCTGTCTTATACTATGAACATAGAAATTTTCTTTATTTTCTTTCTTCATTTTGTATTTAAGTTCAAAATGGATCAAAAAATATTAAAGTTGAAGACATTAAAAATATACAAAAATCTTAATTTAATCCAAAGCATTCTCCACTCAGCTCACAATGTTATTTTCCTCAGGTACAGGACTGAAGACGCCACCTTTGTTCATTTTCTCTCACTATACACACTCTCGATATACCCAATGAATGAAAAATAAAATCGTTTAATGTTCAAAAATCTCAGTAATCTGACTCTTTTCAGTCTTCTTAAAATTTAAAGCCTTTGTCCTCCCGTCCAACTCCCAGAACTAATTTTTTCAGTATCATTGGACTCCTTGTTATTCAGAAATAAGAAACTTCTTCTCTCACCTCTTCTCATTTTCTCTGGTTACCCTTCATGCTTGGGACTCTGTCCTCTTCATCTCTGCCTCCAAACTTCCTTGTATTCCATAAAAGACCAACTAAAATGTCACAGTATATAGGAAACATTTCCCATTCCTCCTTAATTATAGTGCCTTCCCACTAGTGATTACATTCACTTTTATGAACCTCAATAAACATAACAACCCCCATATTAACAGAAGAGGAAATGAACTACTTAAATAACCTCATTTTAGAAATAGAAATTGAAGTAGTCATCTATATGTTTCCTAAGAAAAAATCTCAAGGGTGAGATTAATTTGCAAGTGAATTCTAGGAAACATTTAAAGAATACTTCCTTCAATATTTTACAAATTACTTGGAAAAAAGCTTGTAGAAAGAATTCTGCTAATATTCTTTTATGTCACCAATATGGGGCTGCTGCTGTTGCTGCTGATGTTTATTCTTCATTTTCAAAGAACTTATCATCATTGGAGGTGATGTCATGTCAAGTTCACAACCTGGATTTGAGAGAGGTGTGCTGGACTAAATCACCAGGCTCACTTTCTCCTCCAGAGGCACCTGGGTCCAGAGGTCAGAAATGAATCAGGATGACTGGACATCGACCTGGGATGCCAAGGAATCAGTGTTAAGTGACTTGCCCAAGGTCCCACAGCTAGTAAGTGGCACGTTTCTGAGTCTGGATTTGAACTCCTGTCCTCTGAAATCCAAGGCTCTTGACTGTGCTAACTAGCTGCCCTATGCTGCTGATAGCTAAAGTAGGAATAACTAAAACAGAAAAAGAATATTATAGTTCAATCTTCCTAATGAATATTGAAAAAACAATATTAAAAAATTTTAACAAAGAGATTACAAGTTAATAATAGGATAATGAACCATGATCAAGTAGGATTTATACGAGGAATGCAGGGATGGATCCATATTAGCAAAACAATCTGTATAATTGAACTTATCAGTATCAAAATTGTTAGAAAGCAGTAGATTATATCAATAAATGTTAAAAAATGTGTAATACAGCACTCATTATTATTAAAAAGATTAAAGAACAGAGGATTAAACAGATTTGTCTTTAAAATTAGAAGTGTCTATCTAAAACCATCAAAAGTGGTGAAATTAGCTGCATTACCCATAAGATCATGGGTAAAACCAGGGTCCATGTTATCATCACTATTGTTTAAATATTGTACTAGAAATGTTAGCTTTAGTAATAAGAGAAGAAAAATCAATTGAAGGAATTAGAATAGGAAATGAAACCCTCTGTGAAGATGTTATGATGGTATACTTCGAGAACTCTATAAAATGAACCTAAAACTAATTGAAACAATTATTAACTTTGGCAAAAAAGTAGTATAAAAAAACCATAATTCATTGACATTTCTATATATAGTCAATAAAACTCACCTGCAAGAAATTTTTCATTAAAATTCCATGGACAATATAACAACCTGGGAATTTTCTTGCCACCACAAACTGAGAAACCATATGAACAAAATTACAAAACAGTTTTCACACAAGTAGTCAGATCTAAGCAATTTGAAAAATGTCAGTTACACTTGGTTAGACTACCATAATATAATAAAAATAACAATGCTACGTAAAAGACTTTTATTCTTTGCCATATCAAACAAACTGTCAAAAAACTATTTTACAGGGCTAGAAAAATAGTAACAGAATTCAATTGGAGCAACAAAAGGTCTGGAATTTTGAGGGGATTAATAAAAATGGCAAAGAAAAGTGGTCTAGCTGTACTAAATCTAAAACTGTATTATAAAATGGCATTTGTCAAAACTGTCTGGTACTAGCTAAGAAACACAGTGATGGATCAGTGGAATAGATTAGGTAAAAAAGTAGTAAATGGCTATACTAATTTATTATTTGATAAACCCAAAGACTCTGGTTTCTGGATAAGAATTCACTACGTGACAACTTCTGGGGGAAGTAGGAAATATTGTGACATAAATTAGGCACAGACCAACATCTCACACCCTATACCAACATAAAGTCTAAATAGGTACAAGCTTTAGAAATAGTCAATTAGGAGAAGAAGATGTATCAGTGGAGAGGGGGAAAGTTTTGACCAAACAAGAGACAGAGAACATTGTAAATTGAAGAATGGGTGATGCTAAATGCATTAAATTAAAAATTAAAAATTAAAAAATTAAACTACATTAAATTAAAAAAACCCCAACAAAACCAAGGCAGTTAAGATTGTAAGGAATGAACTCCAGAAAGACAGGGATTATCTTTTTCCTTTCTTTGTATTACCAGGGATTACTATAGTGTTTCCCACATAGTAAGGGATAAATAAATGCATACTGATTTCCTGGAGGTAGAGGAGTTCTATCTAAATCCCAGTTCTATTATTTTAAACAATATTTATAGCAGAAGCTTCCATCACATTTTTGAATTGTCTATTGCATGATTATGGATTGTTTTTTTTTTTTTTAATAAACATTAACTGATAGATTCTCAGTCCGATGGTATGCTGGTTAAAACACTTGGCAAGCGTTTTTATTTCTTAAAATATTGTGCATGGATATATGCAAACACATGATTTTACTAAGACTTTTACTAAGGTAAAGGATTCTAGTACACAAATTTGAAAATAATAATAATATTAATAATAACTAACTCTATAGACATTAAATTTTACTGTGAGTCAGTTAATTTCCTCAGAATGCTTTTCTTAAATGTTGCTTGTCTTGTGTCTATAACTAAGCTATGGTTGAAATTCAATTATAATTTTAAATTAATGTTGAATTTCAAACGATTAAATCTTAATCTAATAAATGAAGTGTCTTTATATCAGCTATGTGAATATTGGTTAATCTATTTCTCCTCCAATTAAAAATTATTCATTAAACCAAAAGTTCTTAAGGCTTTCGCTAACAGAATGTCATAGTGATGATTTTGTTATCCTACTTTATACTTGCTGTCAGTGGAACATTGTTTAATCCTTTCTTATTCAACAAAAATATAGAAAATAATTTAAATGATTTCACTTTCTTTCACCTATCCATAATCAAGACTGTTCTTCATGAGACCAATTAGATAATTCTATTAGATCATAATAGTTAAAAATGGTTTCATCATTCCTTCCCTTTGAGAAAACACATAAATTCATCTGTGGAATATAATTTCCTATCAACATATTTCTAGTAAGAGCATTGAATGTATTATTATATTAAATTAATTATATTTATTGTTATATGTCTTAAATCTATTTGCGATTCATGTTTTCCAGGATCAATCCTCAAAAGTCTTTATGATGAACTGATTACCTTTTGCTCTGAATCTATGTTGGTTTCTGTAGATAACCTCATGGGTAAAATCTAACATCAGCTCTAATCAAAAGAACAGGAGATTGAAATTCTAAGAATGGAGTCCTATGAAGCTTCCTCACATTCCAGAACAGTTTGATGATCCCTGATGTCTACTTTGAAAGTATTTCCCTCCTATATTTTATGTTTGATGAAGCCCAAGAAAAAAGAAGGAATGTTTGGTCTACTCTCATTGGCTCTCACAAGGGCATCCTGTAGAGTGCCACAGAGGACAATTTACTTGGGAATGAAAAGGGTTGACTTGCAAGATGAGACCATAAATGTAATACAATGATCTAATAGGATACTTTTCCATCCTGTCAGTTCTATCCCCTATCTGTGTCATGAATGGCTGTTATGAAGTCATTTTCATTAGATTAAGAAAACCTTATTCCCTGTAAGGAACAAGTAACTAAACAAAAACTCAGAAGAGCCATTAGGATCCTTTATTGTGACATTCTTAAGAATGGGTGACTCTAAAATTGGGCAAACCTGGGGCACAAAATCATACCCTTTTATTCTCTGTAAAGAAACATGAGTCCCTCCCATGTCCCCAATTCTTTGGTTATTACCGATACCAAAGTCCTATCCTAATTGCCCAGTTCTCTCCATATGTGGGTTCCCATTTGTTATCTAACTTCCCCTTCCCCATAATTTGGTGACCCAGCCCTTAAGATGCATAACACAGTTATGTGAATATGACACCAAGACTGCCATCAATTTATTTATTAATTCAACCCACATTCTAATTTTCTGGGTTTTTTTTGTTTTTCTGTTGTAAGTTTATCTAACTTCTCTATAGAGACAGATTCCCATTTTCACAGTTAAATATAAATAAGCTTGATCTACATCCTGTAAAGCCAGATACCTCATAGTTAGTTGTAAATTAACTTGTTCTATTCTTTTAAACCTAGGTCCCTCACTTCAAGACCTGTGGTTATACATCAATCCACTTTATAGCCTTTCCTTCATATCTGTAAGACATAGTCTGCTTTTCGCAGTTTCTCATTACTGATGTAGACATGAAAAGTAATCATTTATTACATTCCCTTAGGTCTATTGCTTTCAATTTAACTCTGAAACTGATAATCCATGCCTTGAAGAGATCCTGGCTAAATTATGAATTTTTTGAATTGTGTGAATTGCAGGAAAAATAATGTTCTGAAACATGCAAAATACCTTATGAATATATCTTTCCTCTCTGACTGAATATGGTAAAGTTCTATTTGTTATTGATGTTTTGAAAAAAAGATCATAATTCTATTTATAATTTAGTGTCCAATATAGTACATTATGTTAATCTAACATGTATTTCTGTCTAAATGCTGGTTCTTCCAATAGATATTACTAAGTCTTATTTTATATTGCTTATCCAAAATTACTTTATCATCCTCTAATTGAGGTTTATAAGAATGTTAACCTCTTCCCTCTATCAATTTATACCTAGACAGATTCTGTATATTTCACATAACCTGTTTCCCCTGATTGCAAATGCAAGCTTGGAAGTTTAGTTTTCACAGCTGTACCATGGTGAGGAAGGAGGAAACGAACTCATCATCCCAGAATAGGAGACAATAAATCCACATTCTTATCAGCTTTTCTTACAATAGAACAAACCTTGTAAACAAGATAAAGAAAATATAAGTCAAATTAATGAAACCTTAATGTACCATCTAACCTGACTGGTTGGGAGCCAATATTATTACAATCTTTTGTGAAAATTCTAAAAAGAAAGTTTCCGCATTGTGCTATTTATTGATATTTTTAATACCATCCACCCATGGGTTCAGTAAGATACTAGAGAATAAAACTTCATGTATAAAACTAAATTTTGTTTTTTCTTTTGTAGCCTAAGAAAATTATAATTAACAATAATGGTACTATTGCGAATTTGGGAGGGAATTTTGAGGGGGCACAGGGCCTCTGGTTGGACTCAGATATGCTTCCTGGAAGGAAAGAGTTCTGTAACTTTTAAATTCTCAATTTTATTCTGAACCAGTACTTTATTTTTCAAAGATTTTATTTATTTTGTTTTAAAGTTTTCCCCAATTCTTCCTTTGGTCGCCCCAACCCCCAGAGAAGGCATTCTGTTAGTCTTTACATTGGTTCCATGTTATACATTCATCTCAGTAGAAGGTGATGACAGAGAAATCATATCCTTAAGGAAGAAAAATAAAGTATGAGATAGTAAAATTACATATTAAGATAGCGGGTTTTTTTTTTCTAATTTGAAGGTAATAGTCTTTGGTCTTTGTTCAAAGTCCATAATTATTTCTCTGGATACAGATAGTATTCTCCTTTGCAGGTAACCCAAAATTGTCCCTGCTTGTTGCACTGATGGAATGAGCAAGTCCCTAAAGGTTGATCATCACCCTCATTAAACCAATACTTTAAGTTAACATATGATCACTTCAGGTCCATTTAGGAAAATAGAGCAGGCTTTTCCTCCCATATGCTGGTCAAAAGAAATATTGCAGCAGATGGAAAAGGTTAGGACAAAAAATGTTAATGCAGAGAAGTCTTCAATCAATCTCAAACAAATCCTGATATCATTTTCCAACCCATTCAAACCATATTTTTATTCAATTTTAGGATGTCACAACTCAGTCACTGTGAAAAGAGTCATAAAAGGAGTCAAATGGCAACATTCAGTGAAAATAGGAATTCAGACTTGTTCATCTATCAAATGATCTATTTCATTCTTAATCCTGTCTCAGGAGTACAGATATAGATTAAGACTAAATAGAATGGTTCATGAATGGCTGTTATGAAGTCATTTGCATTAGATTCAGAAAACCTGTAAGGAACAAGTAACTAACCAAAACTCTGAACAGCCATTAGTGAAAAAAGAGGATTCTTTCTTGTAAAATTCTTAAGAATGGGTGATGCCAAAAGTGGGCAAACCTGGGGCACAAAATCATACACTTTTATGCCATGTATAGAGAAAGGAGTCCCACCCTTGTCCCCAAGTGACTGGTTATTTTAGATATCAAAGGACTATCCTAATTGCACAATTGTCTCCCCATGTGGGTGCCCATTATTTATGTAACCTCCCCTGCTGCAATAATTTGGTGACCCATGCCTTAAGGTGTATAACATGGTTATGTCAATATGACACCAAGACTGCCCTCAATTTATTTATTAATTCAACCCGCATTCTAATTGTATGGTTTCTTGCTTTACTGTTGTAAGTTTATCTAACTTCTCTATAGAGACAGATTCCTTTTTTCATAGTTAGCTATAAATATGTTTCTTCTACATCCTGTAAATCCATATACCCCCTAATTAGTTGTAAATTAACTTGTTCTATATCTTTCAAATCCAGATCACTCACTTCATGGCCTCTGTTTATACATCAATCCACTTTATAGTCTTTTCTTCATCCTCCCTAAATATTTATCTGTAAGATAGGGTCTACTCTCCTCAATTTCTCCTTACTAATGTAGACATGAATACTAATCTTTATTACATTCCCTTAGGTCTATAGCTTTCAATTTAACTCTGAAACTGATAATCCATGCCTTGAACAAATTCTGGCTAAGTTATGAATTATTTGAATTGTATGAATTGCAGGAAAAAATAATGTTCTGAAACATACAAAATATCTTATGAACATATCTTTCCCCTATAATTGAATGTGGTAACATTCTACTTGCTGTAATTATTTTTGATATTTTTACAAAAGATAATAAATATATTTAAAATTTAGTGTCCAATATAGTATATTCTGTTAATCTAATTTGAATTTCTATCTAACTGCTAGTTATTCCAATAGTTATTACTAAGTCTTATTTTATATTGCTAATCAAAAATTCTTTTATCATCCTCTAATTGAGGTTTATAAGAATGTTAACCTCTTCCCTCTATCAATTTGTATCTGAAGACAGACCTGTATGTTTTACATAACCTGTTTCCCTTGATTGCATATGCAAGCTTGCAAGTTTAGCTTTCACAACTGTATCTTGCTGTGGAAGCAAGAACTAATCTTGCTATCCCAGAAGAGGGGACAATAAATCCATATTCATATTAGTTTTACTTACAAGACGACAAACCATGTAAACAAGATAAAGAAAACATAAGTCAAATTAGTGAAACCTCTATGCACCATCTAACCTGACTGGTTGGAAGTGAATATTTTACAATCTTTTGTGAAATTTCCATAAACATTGTTTCTTCATTAAGCTGTTTATTCAAATTTTTAATACTGTCCACCCATGGGTTCAGTAAGATACTAGAGAATAAAATTTTCAAGTATAAAACTAACTTTTTGTTTTTTCATTTTTAGCCTAAGAAAATTATCATTAACAATAATGGTGCCATTGTGAACTCAGATGGGAATTTTGAGGATGCACAGGGCCTCTGTTTGGACTCAGACATGCTTCCTGGAAGGAAAGAGTTCTGTAACTTTTAAATTCCAAGTTTTAACCTGAATTAATTCTTTATTGAAAGATGTTATCTATTTTGTTTTAAAATTTTTCCCTCATTCTTGCTTACCTCCCCCCACCCCCCACAGAAGGCATTCTGTTAGTCTTTACATTGGTTCCATGTTATACACTGATCTCAGTTGAAGTGGATGACAGAGAAATCATATTCTTTTTTTTAGGTTTTTTGCAAGGCAAATGGTGTGAAGTGGTTTGCCCAAGGCCACACAGCTAGGTAATTATTAAGTGTCTGAGACTTGATTTGAACCCTAGTACTCCTGACTCCAAGGCTGGTGCTTTGTCCATTATACCACCTAGCCAAACATGAAATCATATTCTTAAGGAAGAAAAATAAAGTATGAGATGGTAAAATTAGATAATAGGATAATGATATTTTTTCTAACATGAAAGGAATAGCTTTGGTCTTTGTTCAAAGTCCATAAATCTTTCTCCGTATATAGATAGTATTCTCCATTACAGATAACCCAAAATTTTCCCTGGTTGTTGCAGTGATGGAATGAGTAAGTCCATCAAGGCTGATGATCACCCCCATTGAACCAATACTTTAAGTTAACTTATGTGGGTATAGACAATTTTGACTTGAAAATGAAATAACCTTTTTTCCCTGGAGAACACCACAAAAAGGGATTCCTAGAGAATCTAGGCAGATTTTGAACCTTCCACAGTAAAAAAAAAAAGGTTTGTCTGAAGTTCTTAATTTTCAAATCAAATTGCTCTAGTTTTCTATTGATTTCTTTGATATTGAAGTTTCACTGGGAGATTTTTTACCTCTGGTTTGGGGAATTAACACAGATTGGCAAGAAATGCCTAATGTTTTTTAAGTGGTCAGTGGATGATGAGGACATATTCCTAGATCTAAGTGAGGCATTTTTTTTGGCGAAGTGGTCTAGTGGTTAATCTTCTGGCACTTTTTGTTGAAGTGCAAGGAATTTTTGTGGCACCCCTGTCTTATGTCCAGTGTCTATTATATGATCTTCTTTTTGTTTGTTTCATGTTTAATGTGTTTTCCTGTTTTTTGGAGTTTTTGCTGATTACTTAATTTTTGTATCTGATCATGGAAAAATCCAAACTTAGGATTAGAGATCCAGTAGAAAGGACAGCTGTTTTTTATATGACTAAGCATTATGACTCTAGTGCATTTTTTCAGGATTGGCATAAACTAAGAAAAGATAACTCTAAATTTCGTTGGTCCAGAAGGGGATCTTTTGAAAGAGTTAAATTGAACTAACTTAAATCAAAATTAATTTTAAAAATTAAAAAAGGCTCCTGAAAAGGAATGGGAATGTTTCCAAAAGTGGTTTAGTGAGATAGTATAAAGAGAAAACAAAGCTGAAATTTCTTCACTTAGTGCTTGTAAAAAGGTTTCCTCTCCCTCAACAACCCCACCACCACATTTTATCAAAAAAACTTCTCCTTCTGCTTCAGTTTGTTGTTCTCCTCTTGTCTCTTTTTAAGCCTCTTCCTCTACTGAGCCACCAGAGCTTCCAGACCTCACACTTTTCCCTTCTTCAAAATCTTCATCTTTTCTACTTCCTTCAGTTTTTGTTTCTCCCCCTAATTCAACATCCTCAATGCCTTCTAATCCTCAGTATTCTGGTTTTAATAGATCCATCCTGGTTGCAAATCTGAGTCCTACTCTACATACCAGTAAAATCTCAAGGCCATCTGTTCTGATTATCTTATTCTCCCCGGTCTTAAAGAACCTTCTGCCTCTCTGTCTACTCCCTCTCCTCAAATCCATCCTTACTCATATTCACTCTTTCTTCTTGGACTTAGTCTTATTCAATTTCTGGTCCTCTGTGTTCTTCTGCTTCTCCTTTCTTTTCTCATGTACTTTTCTGCTCCTATTTGTTCTAGTCACTCTCTTGTTCCTCCTTTTTTCCCATCATCCTTAACCCAGTAATATTCCGTCTTCTCTTTGTCTTCTAAATTCTTCTCCTTCCTCTTTTGTTTCATCTCCTTCTTATCCCACAATATTAATTCCTCCATTACCTCTACTCTTTGTTCCTCAGTTTCTTCTTGTTGTCATCCTATTTCATCTCCCTATAACTGGTTGTTTTTCTCTTCAATTTAAGCTTATTTACTCTACTTACTCTCCTATTTCATCTTCTCCATATTCCACCATTTCCTCCCTTTCCTCCTCTTCAATCTTCTCTTCTCAGCATTCCATCTCCTCTTCCTATTTTCAGTGTATCTCATTGTTGTTTGCTCCTGCTTTTCTATTCCATCTCTTCTCATGTCTCTGCTCCCTCTCCTCCTTATCTTGCCCAGAGAGATTCTGTTTCTAATGAGGTTGCCCCAGCTCCAGATAAGTCAAAACACTGACCCTGTCCACATCTATGTTTGTAAGGTGAGAACTAGACTATGTTCTCTGATTTTTCTAACTTTGCATGAAGAAGGATAGGTTACATCTGATATTAAGCTTTATATTATTTCACAGGTTAAATTTAAGCCATGGCACCCACACCCCTCAAGATCCAGAAGGCTTTAGTGATCAATTTAAAATTGTTCTGTAATCCTATCACCCAGGTATCCCAGACAGTAAAAGGTTAACTAGAACCTTAGTTGGAAGAGGAGAGGCAAAGAACTGGTTCAGAAAGGCCAACATTAAAGCTACTTTTGAGGAGTTTCAGGAGACAGATTGGGTAGCTTACAGTCATTAGCAAAGGTACTACAATGATGTATGAGCTTTATGGGATTCTTTAATAGAGGCTATTCAATTTGTTTTTCACCTACCAGTGAATTATTCAAAACTCAAAAGTGTTATTCAAAAATAAGAAAAATCAATATTTTGATTTTTTGATCATCTAGTAGAGACTTTCAATGCAAATTCTCATCTACAGTGTGTTCAGGAAGGAAAAGGACAAACTCAGTTTCTCTCTTACATTAAGAATCTTCAGCATTTTCTGTTACAAAATATTAAAATTATCCTGTCATAATGACAAACTAAGCAACCCCAGTTCATAGTCGAAGTAGTTGCTCAGCTAGTATAGACCTTAGCAGCTCAGTTGGAAGAAGATCTCCAGGAACAACAAGAATTAGGTACTAAGGAAGAGAAAGTATGTACCATGCTACTTGGGCAGTTATCAGTTCCTATCCAAAATCCACCTGTCACTAGTAGCGATTCTGAGAACCAATAACAAGGGTTTGTCATTATTTCAAGAAATGAGGTCACTGGAAGAAATAGTATAAAGCCCTTGTCAAGCATCTAGAGTACCAAAAGAAAAGAAATGAAAAGGTCCTTCCCTACAGTGTTTATGAGGTTTTAAAACATCTGTTTCAGTTACTCTTGGACGAGGTCATTTTCATCTGTTGTCCTGACTGATTCTGCTTTGGTACCCAAACCTCACACTCTGTTATCTGTCATTCCTCCTTTTGTTGCCTCATAGACTGTGGTGTTCAGTGTCTATTTTTCCATTCCTGTTCATCGCAGTAGTCAATAAATTTTCACTTGCTCATGGGAAGGACAACAATGGACATGTCTTGTTTTTAAATGGACATGGACAGTCTTGTTTTTAAAAGTGATCTAGGAATAAGGTCAGGCTACTGCTTTTTCAACTCAATTGTTTTATTTGGAAAATCGACAATGCCTGGATTTTACCTCTTGTTTGTACCTTCATTGGTGATCGCCTTTGTTTTCAAGCAAGAGTGGTTGATGAAGACTCTTCCCTAGATCTTAGTGTAGCTTTTATTTTTTAATGTGAATATAATATTTCTTTTTCAATTATATACAATAGTATCATTCCTATCATTTTTGTACTATTTAGAATTTTATAATTTCCCCCAAACTCCCTTATCTCCCTCTACGCTCTCACAGAAGGTACTCTGATAATCTTTACATTGGATTCATGTTATACATTGATCAAAATTGGGTGTGTTGAGAGAAAAATAAAATCCTTGAGGATAAAATAAAATATAAAATATAGCAAAATTACATAGTACATAAGGCATCTTTTTTAAAAAAATTAAGGTAGTAGAGTTTGGTCTTTGTTTAAACTCCACAGTTCTTTCTTTGGATATAGATGGTATACTCCATTGTAGATATCTTCGAAGTATTCCTGGTTATTGTGCTGATGAAATGAGCAAGTCCACTAAGAATGATCTTCAATCCCATGCTGCTGTTAGGGTGTTCAGTGTTCTGGTTCTGCTCATATCACTCAGCATCACTTCATGGAAGTCTTTCAAGGCTTCTCTGAATTCCCTTACCTCCTGGTTTCCAATAGGACAATAGTGCTCTATAACACACATATATCACAATTTGTTCAGCCATTCACCAACTGATGGACATTCATACCATTTTAAATTCTTTACTACCACAAATGGAGTTGCTTTGAATATTTTTGTACAAGAATTGTTTTTACTTTTTTTCATGATCTCTTCAAGATATGAATCCAGTGTTCAACCTTGATGGACTTGCTCATTCCATCAGTGTAACAAACAGGGACAATCTTGGTCTGTCCTCCATAGAGAATACCATCTGTATCCAGATAACGAGCCATGGAGTTTGAACACATTTCAAGGACTATTTCCTTTGATTTAGAAAAAAAACAGATATATTATTGTCTGATCTTTTATCTCTTATACTTTTTTATTTCTTCCTTAAGGATGTGATTTCTTTCTCATCACACTCAATTGGGATCAATGTATAACATGGAAAAAAATAAAGACTGACAGATTGCTTTCCAGGAGTGGGGAGAGGGAAGTAAGATTGGGAGAAAATTTGTAATACTCAAAACTCAAAGTCTTTAAAAATAAAAAATACAGAAATGATATGAATCCAGTAGTGCTACTGCTGGATTAAAGGGTATGGCACATTTTTACTTCCCTTAAGGCATATTTTCACATTGCTCTTCAGAAAAGTTGGATCAGTTCAAAGTTCCACTAACTAAATATTAGTGTCCTATATTTCCCATATCCCTTCCAACATTGATTATTTTACTTTCTGGCCATATTGGCCAATCTGAGAAGTGGGAGATAGTACCTAAGAGATGATTTAATTTGCATTTCTTTAATCAGTAATGATTTAGAGCATTTTTTTCATATGCCTGAATAGCTTTGATTTTCTCATCTGTAAATTACCTTTACATACCATTTAACCATTCATCAATTGGGGAATGACTTGTTTTTTGTTTTTTGTTTTGATTTTATAAATTTGACTCAATCTTCTACATATATTTTAGAAATAAGTCCTTTGTCAGAAATACTATTTGTAAATATTGTTTCCTAGTTTGCTCTATTTGCTTTGATCTTGGTTACTGTGGTTTCTCTCTGCAAAAAGCTTTTTATTTAATGTAATCAAAATTATCTATTTTGTTTTTAATGATTCTCCAACTCATCCTTTGGACAGACACTGCTTCCCTTTCCATAGATCTGACAGGAAAACTATTACTTGATCTCCTAGTTTGCTAATAATATTGTCATTTTTTGTAAATCTTATATCAATTTTGATCTTTTCTTGGTGTAGCTTGTGAGATGTTGGTCTAATCCAAGTTTCTGCTATACTAACTTCCTATTTTCCCAACAGATTTTATCAAAGAGAGTTCTTATCACAGAAGTTGGAGTCTGTGGGTATATCACACAGCAGATTATTATAACCATTTCCTCTCTCTTTTGACCCAGTCTATTCCACTGATCCTCCACTCTATTTCTTAGCCAGTACAAGATAATTTTCATGACTCATGCTTTGGAGTGTAATTTTAGAAGAGATAAGGCTAGGCCACCTTCTTTTGCTATTTCTTTTTCATTAAATCCCTGGATATTCTTGTTTTTTTGTTTCTCCATGTGAATTTAGTTAAAATTTTTTCTAGTTCATTAAATAATTTTGGGGGTAAATTTGATTGGTAAGCCACGAATTAAGTATTTTACTTTAGAAACACTTGTCATTTTTCTTATATCAGTTTGGCTTATCCATGAGCAATAGATATTTGCCCCGCTATTTAAATATGATTTAATTTTTTTGGGGGGGGGTTAAATTTTTATTAAAGATATTATTTGAGTTTTACAATTTTCCCCCAATCTTGATTCCCTCCCCCCACCCCCACCCTACAGCTAGCACTCCATCAGTCTTTACTTTGTTTCCATGTTGTACCTTGATCCAAATTGGGTCCAATGAGAGAGAAATCATATCCTTAAAGAGAACAGAATTCTCAGAGGTAACCAGATCAAACAGTAAGACATGTAGGTTTTTTCCGAATTAAAAGGAATAGTCCTTGTACTTACTTCAAACTCCAGAGCTCCTTATCTGGATACAGATGGCACTCTCCTTTGCAGACAGCCAAAAATTTTTCCCAAATGTTGGCTGATGGAATGATCAAGTCCTTCAAGGTTGAATATCACTCTCATGTTGCTGTTAGGGTGTACAGTGTTTTTCTGGTTCTGCTCATCTCACTCAGCATCACTTCATGCATATCCCTCCAGGTTTCCCTGAAATCCCATCCCTCCTGGTTTCCAATAGAACAATAGTGTTCCATGACACAAATATACCACAGTTTGCTAAACCATTCCCAAATTGAAGGACATTTACTGGATTTCCAATTCTTTGCCACCACAAACAGGGCTGCTATAAATATTTTTGTACAAGTAATGTTTTTACTCTTTTTCCTAATCTCTTCAGGGTATAGACCCAGTAGTTGCATTGCTGGGTCAAAGGGTATGTACATTTTTGTTGCCCTTTGGGCATAGTTCCAAGTAGCTCTCCAGAAGGGTTGGATGAGTTCACAGCTCCTCCAACAGTCTAATAGTGTTCCAGATTTCCCACATCCCTTCCAACAATGATCATTATCCTTCCTGGTCATACTGGCCAATCTGAGAGGTGTGAGGTGGTTCCTCAGGGAAGCTTTAATTTGCATTTCTCTAATAATTAATGCAAATCTGATTTAATTTGAGTGAGAAGTGTTACATAGCTGTTTTCAAGGAGTTTCTGAGTCTGGCTTGGCACATGGACTCCTCAATATCTTACATTTTCCAAAGTTACTTAAAATGGGATTTCTCTTTGGAGCACTTGCTACAGCATCTTGCTAGTACTATATACAAATGCTGAGGATTTCTGTGAATTTTATTTTATAACCTGTGACTTTGCTAAAGTTGCTTATTGTTTCTAGGATGTTTTAAGATGATATTTTGGGATTCTCTAGGTTATACCAACATGTCATCTGCTAAGAGTGAAAGTTTTGCTTCTTCCTTCCCAATTCTAATTCCTTCAATTTCATTTTTTTTCTCTTATTGCTGAAGCTAACATTGCTAACAAAAATAAAATATAAGACAGTGGTGTTGATAATGGGCATCTTTGATCTTTTGAAGAAAGGCCTCTAGCTAATACCTTTTGCATGTATTTCTTATTGATGGTTTCAGACAGATACTGCTAATCATTCTAAGGAACATTCCATTTATTTCTACATTCATTAATGTTTTTAGTAGGAATGGATGTTGTATTTTGTCAAAGGCTTTTTCAGCATCTATTGAGATAATCGTATGGTATCTGTTAGGCTTGTTTTTGATGTAGTCAATTACACTAACTGCTTTCCCAATATTGAACCAAACCTTCAGTCCTGGGAAACATCCTACTTGGTCATTATCCGAGTGATAACTTGCTGTAATCACTTTGTTAAAATTTTATTGAAGATTTTGGCATCCATATTCATTAGTAAAATTAGTCTATAAATTTATTTCTCCATTTTGACTCTTCTAGGTTGAAGTGTCAGCACCATATTTGTGTCCCAGAAGGAGTTAGACAGAGTACTGGCTTAATTTATTTTTCCAAAGGGTATATATAGATTTGGAACCAATTTTTCCTTAAATGTTTGGCAGAATTCACTTGTGAATCCACCTGGTCCTGGAGATTTTTTTCATAGAGAGTTGAATAATGCCTTGTTGAATTTTGTTTTCTGAGTTAGTGTAATTTAGGTATTTAATTTCCTCTCAATTTAACCTGGGCAACTTATACTTTTGTGAATATTCATCCATTTCACTTAGATTATCCAATTTATTGGCATGCAGTAGGGCAAAATAATTCTGCATTGTTACTTTAATTTCTTCATCACTGGTGGTGAATTCACCTTTTTCATCTATGATATTAGCAATTTGATTTTCTTCTTTCTTTTATTAAGTCAAATTTATGAAAGGGTTATCAATTTTATTGTTCTTTTCATTAAACCAATTCTTGGTATTATTTATTAGTTCAATAGATTTCCTGCTTTAATTTTATTAATCTCTCCTTTAATTTTTAGAATTTCTAATTTGGTATTAACTGGGGGTTTTTAATTTGTTCTTTCTCTTATTTTTTAGTTGCATTAGTAGATTGGTTTTCTCTTTCTCTATTTTATTCATGTAAGCATTTAAAGATATAATATATCCAGAAAATACTGCCTTGCCTCTATCCCAGAAAATTGATATATTGTCTAGCTATTGTCATTATTTAGGATGAAATCAAAAATTCTTTCCATATTTTGTTATTTGATCTACTCATTCTTTAAAATGAGGTAATTTATTTTCCAATTAGTTTTAAGTCTATCTCTCCATGGCCCATTATTGCATGTATTTGTATTGCTTAATGATCTGAGAAGGAAGTATTCTCTATTACTATCTTTCTGCTTTTGATTATGAAGTTTTTATGCCCCAGTACACCATCAATTTTGTGTAGGTGCCATGTATTGTAGAAAAAAATTGGTGTATTCTTTCCTATTGTCATTCAGTTTTCTCCATAGTTTTATCATGTCTAGGTTGTATAATATTCTATCTAACCCCTTAAGTTCCCTCTTGTTTATTTTATAGTTGGGATTATCGAAATCAGAGAGAGGGATGTTGAGGTCTCTCATCAGTAGAGTATTGCTGTCTATGTCTTCAAGTAAGTCATTCAGTTTCTCCTCTAAAATATGGATGCTATACCACTTGGTGCATACATTATTTGGTATTGAAATTGCTTCATTGTCTATGGTACCTTTTAGGAGAATACAGTTTCCTTCCTTATCCCTTTTAATGAGATATATTTTAACAGTTGCTTTATCTGACATAAGGATTGCTATTTCTGCTTTTCTCACTTTGGTTGAAGCAAAATATATTTTTCTCCAACCTTTCACATTTACTCTCTCTCTCTCTATATATATATATATATATATCTATCTATCCACCGATTCCTTTCATTTTTTGGAAGAGAATGTTGTTCATTTGTCTTTTGCAGCTCCTTTTCAATAGGTCCATTCTAATTTTGAAGGACTTTTCCATGTGCCCAATTGCACTTTTCTTTTTCACTTTTCCAATTGTATTTTCCAAGCATTTGCTTCTTATTGCAAGGTGGTAATTTTTTCTTGAGTTTCTTTCCCCAATTTTGCCAATTGATTTTTAAACTTCTTCCAGATCTCATCTAAGACATCCATCTGGGCTGGAGACAAAATCCATATTCTGTTCAGAAGTTCTAGTACTCTCTGAGTTAGGATCTTTTGCTTCAAGGTCGCTTTTTATGGAACCCCATTTCTACTGGCTTTTCTTCATTTTCCTAAGATCCTGTGTGTGGCGAGGAGCTGTTCACAGACCTTTAATGTTGAAATGCCTAGAGGTTTTGCTCACTGGGACTAGTAACTTCAAGTGTGCCTGCCAGGAGGGGATGCTAGAAATTGGATCTTCGTTATCTGTGACCGACATTTGTGGCCCTCTCCCTTGCCTGGGGGAGGTGGAATGGAGCAGGGTCTGGATTATCCTAGCACAATGTAGACTGGGCCCTAGGATTATATAGTCAATCTCCTTATTCTTCTGAGATAGATCTGCTGCCCACACCTGAGCCTTGGGTGTGGGGGTGGGTCTTATTAATATGTATCTTCTGGGAAGAGTCACTTTCTCCCTAAGGAATAGGTGGAGGGGACTCAACTGGAAGCAATAAGGGACTCCACAGAAATTTCTGATCTCAAGACCCTGGTATTTCAGACCAACCAAACTGAGTATATCAATGTCTTGCTGAACTCTACAACTCTGCCACCTGCCGAGCTGGGACTCTCTCTCCAACCCCACTGGGGTTCTCCCACCCGCTGCTCATATAGTGAAAACTCCTGAGGGTGTTCTCAGTTTAGTCCTGGGCCTCACCCCATAGCTCCCACACTGTATCTCTGCCTTCTACCCCCAGCTCACCCATGCTCCCCTGAGACAGTTTGTTGGCAGATGTACTTCTAGCTTCTTTTTCTGAGTCTTTTGATCGAAATTCTGTTAAGAGGGATGATTCATATTATTTCTGAGGGAATGCCAGGAGACCTTAGGTCAGTGCTTGTCTTCTCTTTGTCATCTTAGTCCGAAGTCAGAGTAGCATTTCATTATTGAAAGGGCCAAAATCTAGATATTTCTGATATTTGTGATGAATATATGAGGCTGTCTCGTATTCTGTTGTATTTCTCTGTGTTGTGTTTTAGGGACCCTCTAGTGTGAAAGAAATATGAGTTTTCTCTGTAGATCAGGGGAATCTCTGGTTTGAGGTGCTCTGACTCAGTTAATATATTTTATAAGTATTTGGCTTAAATTGTGTGTTCTTTGTGGTAATGGCAGAATGTAGCTCTCAGCTATCTCTGCCTGGTCAGGGTTTCTGTCATGTCTCTGTGTTCTTACTGCCCAGTTTTCCTCTTCAATCTCCCTTTCCAAATTAGGTATTTTTCTTTACCAAAAACTCATAATTTGGCACCACAGGACCAATTCTCCTTAAAATAGTGGGGATTTTTTTGGTGGAGAAAAGGGTTCTATTTTTCTCCTCCTAACATTTTTTCAAGTGGTAATCTGATTGACGGCAAGGGTTTTGTTTACTAATTGACTAATTGAAATTTTATAATGTGTACATATATATTGTATCTAATGAAAATTAAAATTTACCCCAAAATTATTTTCTGACTGTCCTTTTTAGCATGTTTAAAAAATTAATAATATTAATTTAAATTAGAGATCTCTGTGTCTTGCTTCCCCCATCATATCCTCTCTAATCTGCACTGCCCTGCATCAGGGAACTGAGAATAGGTCACTGGGCTTTTTTTTTGAGTTTTGGAGAGCTAGATCAGAGCACCTAAAATCTCACAACACAAGATGCCAGTGCACAATTTTTGTTCCACTAAAAATTGCCTCTCTCTCTCCCCTATAAATAGACTTTGAATAATTAATGAAACCTTTCTGGCAGATTTCATTCCAAATGTTTGAGTTTGAAGGAATCTGAGCATGATGTAACAGTGCTAGCATGGTAAGTTTTCATAAAATATTCAAGTGTTGGTTTCAGAATAAAGAATGGAGGTTGAAGATATTATTCTAATATTAACTCTTTTTCAGTTAGAAACTGCAGCAAGAAAAATTTTATGTGTTATTTTTATTTGTTTTGTTAAATAATAGGAATGTTCAGAAAAGGAGTTAAGGACCTATAAGTCCAGATTTGATTTGATTAAATCCAAAATTTATGTCTGAAGGAAAAATTAACTGGACTACATAAAATTATGAAAAGTATTTAAGCAATAAAATAACCACTAAATTAGATAAGCATTTATGGAATGATTTAATATTAAGTAATTTTCAAGATTAATTGTATATCAGTAATAGTATAACAAAATATGATTATACAATGCAGAAAATTTTTTGACAAATATAACATCCATAAATTTTAAAAATCCTCAGAGCTTCCAGAATAAATGAAGCTTTTCATCAAATAGAAAGTAGTATTTACCTAAAAGCAAGAAGCAGCATTATCTATAGTGGAGATTATTTAGGACTCCTTTCAGAAAGTTCATCAATGAAGCTAGAATATCTATAGACACCATTAGAACTTAATATGTAATCTAAATATATATTGAAATAACATAAGAACAAATAATTGAAAGTATTAGAATATAAAACATTGCTTAAGAAAAAATGAGAGACATATGGAATAAGATATAAAGGTAGAAAAATTGCATTTAAAACAACTGCAGCGGTGGGTGGCGGGGGCGCGTGGGACGGCGGGGTGGCCGCTCCCTCGGGCCCCGACGCGGGCAGCGCCATGCGCCGGGTCACCCTGTTCCTGAACGGCAGCCCCAAGTACGGCAAGGTGGTTGCTGTGTATGGAACTTTATCAGACTTGCTTTCTGTGGCCAGCAACAAACTGGGAATCAAAGCAACAAGTGTGTATAATGGAAAAGGTGGACTGTTTGATGATATTGCTTTGATCAGAGATGATGATGTTCTTTTTGTATGTGAAGGAGAACCATTTATTGATCCTCAGACAGATTTGAAACTCCCTGAGGGACCAACGGGAGCTCACACAGACTGGCTAACCCTCAATGTCGGGGGACTATACTTTACAACCACACAGAGCACTTTAGTGAATAAAGAACCTGACAGTATGCTGGCCCACATGTTTAAGGACAAAGGTGCTTGGGGAAATAAACAGGATCACAGAGGCGCTTTCCTGATTGAAGGAAGTCCTGAGTATTTTGAACCTATTCTGAACTACCTACGTCATGGACAGCTCATTGTAAATGATGGCATTAATTTATTGGGTGTGTTAGAAGAGGCCAGATTTTTTGGTATTGACTCTCTGATTGAACATCTTGAAGTGGCAATAAAGAATTCTCAACCACCAGAAGAACATTCTCCAATATCTCGAAAGGAGTTTGTTCGATTTCTGCTCGCCACTCCAACCAAATCAGAATTGCGTTGCCAGGATCTAAACTTCAGTGGTGTTGATCTTTCTCGTTTGGACCTTCGATACATAAATTTCAAAATGTCCAATTTATGTCGCTGCAATCTTGCGCATGCTAATCTCTGCCGCGCAAATCCTGAAGGAGCTGATCTCTCCGGATTAGTGCTTGATTGCGCAAATCTCCAGGGGGTGAAAATGCTTTGCTCTAATGCAGAAGGAGCATCTTTAAAATTGTGTAACTTTGAGGATCCTTCAGGCCTTAAAGCCAACTTGGAAGGTACTAATTTGAAAGGTGTGTATATGGAGGGAAGTCAGATGACAGGGATTAACCTTCGTGTTGCTACATTAAAAAATGCAAAATTGAAAAACTGTAACCTTCGAGGAGCAACTCTGGCAGGGACAGATTTAGAGGTGAGTTGGTCTGGAATGTTTGCTGTCCCGTTATTGAACAAGAGAACTGTGTGGTATGTAGCTTCAAGTAATTTGCTGGCACAACCAGAAGGAAAATGATCATTTCAGTTGAATTTGGGTTTGTTTTTTTTTAGTAAAAAAAAAATTGTTTCATATTACCTACATTTTGAATATGTCCTTTCTCTTTCCTTTTCCCCTTCCGGGTTTAACATCGGATTCCTGATACATCTCTGGTCATTCGTTTTCATAGCCAGACTTGACCCCAGCAAACAACCTGAATTCTTATCTTTAATCAACCATCTTGAAACTCTGCTGTGCTTCTCTATTTTGATGGTAGTGACATTGTCGGTGTGTCATTTAAGCACCAGGATTCAAGTGTTAACTAAGCCTGGCTTGGACAGATCCAGAGAGAGACTGACAGCTAAGCTTTGTTTGGCTTTTATGAGAGTCCTGATCAGTTGATGAATGATGGGTGCTTGATATCATTCACAGTTTAAAAAGATACCTGGGTTCATGGAGATGTTCTCATAGTAACATAGGCCAGGAGTGTGGCTCCCTCATTTCCTACTGCCCCAAGGTATTGGGTATCTCAGATCCTTGTGATGTAGATGTCCACAGACATTGTCTGATCTGGTGGCTCATGAGGGTGATAGCCACAGGGAGGCCTTCCTTTACTGTATCAGAGGTTCTTCACCTGGGAACCATAAACTTGGATGTGGAAAAAAAGTAGCCTCTTCATTTCAATAAAATGAATTTCCTTTGTAATCTCAAGTTACTTTATACATATAAAAACACTGATTTGGGCAGCTGGGTGGGATAGAGCACCAATCCTGGAGTTCAGAAGATGTGAGTTCAAATTCAGCCTCAGACACTTGCCACTTACTGTCTGTGTGACTTTGGGCAAGTCACTTTACCCTGATTGCCTCCCATTCAGGGCCATCTCCAATCTTCCTGATTCAGATCTGTCCATTGGACCCAGATGGTTCTAGAGGAAAAAGTGAGGCTGGTGACTTAGCACAGTCCCCCCTCACCCAAATCTAATTCATGTGCTTCTCATGGCATTAACTCCTTGATGTTGTGGTCTTCTTTTAGAATGAAGGACAAGAGGGCAGGTAGGTGGTGCAGTGGATAGAGTTCAGTCCCTGGAGTTGGGAGGACCTGAGTTCTAATTTGGTTTCAGAAACTTAATAATTACCTAGCCATGTGACCTTGGGCAAGTCACCTAGTCCCATTGCCCTAAAAAATAAAAATAAAAAAAAAGAATACTGAGAATGAAGGACAAGCAGTAAGACTAATCATAACCAAAAAAAATTGTTTAGGGGTTTGCAGTTAAATTAAAGGAATGTATCACAATTTTACTTTTAAATAAGCTTTAAATGTCCAAACTCTTTCTCTTTCACCATTGTGGATCCCTGTGATAAAGAACTACAGCCTCAACCAGAGTTAGCAGGAGCCACAGTTTGAAGTTCAGGTGGAAATCAAGTCTACTGACTAACTTGGCTCTGGGCTTTGGGAGAGAGGGTGAGAGAGTATTTACTATTAGGTTAGAGTGGATGTTTATTTCCCAAAATATGGAAAGAATATTGGAGTAAGAAGCAAATTGGGGACAGCCAAGTGGATAAGTGCATAGAGCAGCAGCCCTGGAGTCAAAAGTTCACATCTGACCTGAGACATTTAATATAATTACCTAGCCACTTGCAAAAATCAAAACAAAAAAGAAGCAAGAGTGGTATGCAAGTCCTGGTTTGGGTACATGCTTTGTTCCTTGGACTACTCATTGCTTCCCTGGAGCACCTGCTTTAGTGCCTTTATTTGTGAAAGGAGAATCATGATATTGGCTTAACTACATCTTGAGGCTTTGTAACCTATAAGATGTAAGATGAAAGCTGCTCTCTATTTTGTGGAAATTGTAATAATAGCAACTAAAGTTTCATCTGTTTTCTTCAGATTTTCATTGGTTTTTGTGGTTTCCTTGTAGAATTGTGATCTTTCAGGCTGTGATCTCCAAGAAGCCAACTTGAGAGGCTCCAATGTCAAGGGCGCCATCTTTGAAGAGATGCTGAGCCCCCTGCACATGTCCCAGAGTGTCAGATAAGAGGGGGCTGGAAGCTAGGTGACTTCTTCCAAACAAGAGGAGATGCAAAGTGTTTTCCTTGTGACACATTTTCTCCATCTGCTCAGCTGTCTAGAAGAAATATTACTGTAAAAGAATTACAAAGCAGACAATAATGTATATTCTCAGTAGTGCCTAAGGAAAAAAAAAATCTTCACTTTTTTTCCCCTCAAGTTGTAAAGAGGAAGCATTTACTTAATAGCTGAATGGAAATTAGATTTTATTGCTGCCTTTCGAATGGACTGGGAGACATGGCCTGGCCTAATAATCAGGAATAGTATATAATAGTATATTTGCTTTGAAATCGGCATGTTATGGAAATACCATCTGGGTTTGAAATTCATTGAGGATTTTAACTTATGAAAAGCACAATATATGCAATTATTTATTGAATCTCTAGATGCAATATGGATATTTAAACTGTTAAAGTTTGTGCAATTGAGGGGGGAGTTATTGAGGTTACAGCTAGCTTTAGGTTCGCTACTGTTACTTTGATTGCCTGTAGAAATTATCAGAATATATGAATGTGGTGGAGCAGAGCTCCCCAAGTCTCTCTTTTCAGGTACATTTTCCATAATGTTTAGTTTTTTTTGAGCAACACAACAGCTAATCTAAAGAAATTCTCAGTTCTAACTGAGGTGGGAGTGGGGGGGTAGTTAGATGGGAAGATTCATTATATATCTTTGAATTCAGGTGATGGTATGGAGTAGAGACAGCTTTTACAATGTGCCAGAACCTAAGTCAAAATACAGAAATAAGAATTTCTTTTCTCAGAGGGGTATTAGCTGGTAGCTCCAATATAACTGGGTGGTCCTGGTTGAATAGGATTTTTACTCCAGGCAAATTCCCCTCATCCCCAAAGCAGAAGTTAAGTGATGATCCCCAGACCCAGTAATTCTAGCTCTCCCAAGACCGGGTGGAGGGCCTGTTCTTGAGATTCAGAAGGAAAGTCTCCTCAGCCGTGGGCAATAAACTATTGGACAGGTTTGCCTCCTGGAAGAGAAAGGACTTGGGTTCAATATTTATGTTGTCTAGTCTTTTCTACATATGCAAAGCTTTCCTAAATGATAAAGACCATGTGCATAAAGAGAGGAGAACTGGATCTCTCTAGCTGAGGCAAAGCAACTTCAAAAATGAATTATTTTCTTTGATTTATCATTTTTATTAAGACAGAGAAGTAGAATATTGTATTGAAAGAAATCTATTTTCATAATCAGTATGTGTATAAATTATATTTAAATAATTCATTTTATTGTTGTATTATATTTTCAGTAATTATAGAATGCATCATTCATTCACTTAAAGGCACCTCTTTAAACATGACTTAAAACTGCAGAAGACTCTAAACCTGGTATATTCAGAAAATGCAGATTTCAAGTCTAATGTAAAGTGTATTAATAAAAAAAGCAATCTGAAAAAAAATAATAAAAAATAACAGCAGATGCAATAAAAATGCTTGGGAAACTGCTTATCCAGATGGAGATAAAGTAACTAAAGCAAAGGAAGTGAGGAATGTCATTTTTGAGAAACCAAGTTAAGAATTTCAAACCTTGGGGTGGAGCCAAGATGGTGACAAGAAGGGGATCCAGTCTCAGAAGCTCTCTGATAAAACTCATCAGCTAAGGACTCTAACTAAACTTTCGAGAGACAGAACCCACAAAGGGACCCAGTGAGGCAGTTCTCCTACTCAAGGTAACCTGGAAAAGAGCAGAAAGGCTCTGCTCCCCGGGGTCAGGGGCGGCCCTCCAGAGGGGTGGCCCGCCAGGGCGAAAGAACTTCAGCCTCCCGGAGGCAGCCCCAGGGAGCTGGGAGCCATGGCTCTCGGCAGCAGGGGAGTCTACTGAGCTGCACCCCAAAGAGCACCGGGAACAAAGTGGGGGAACAGTGGGGACTTCTGCCAGAGCCAGTACATGGAGCCCAGCCGTTGGGGCACACAGGGAGCAGCTTGGTCTTTCTGCAGCCCAGACCTGGAAACAGAAGCAGGCAGAGTCTCTAAGCAGGAGCCTCCAGGGCATGAGCCCATTGAGCTGAGGGAGGGGAGTGAAGACAAACTGTGAGCTCTGTCCTCTGCCCCTGGAACAGGACTCTGGGGCTCTGACCACATTCAGATCCTGATCGAAGTCTAGGCCCCCGCCCCCATAGAGCAGCAGGCCCCCCCCCCCCCACCTCAGCCCCATGGCAGAGGGAGGTGCTTATGGTCATTCACAGACCAGGAGGGAGGACAGAGCCTCACACACTGAGACCCTTGTGGGAGTGCCCCAAAAGCTCAGAAAGCACCCCCAACGCAGGCCCAGGCTGGGAAAATGAGCAAGCAGAGAAACAAAAGGAAGACTATTGAGAAATACTTTGCAAATGAGCCCCAGAAGGATCAAAATACTCAGTCTGAAGATGAGGAAGCACAAGCTCCTGCATCTAAAGACTCTAAGAAAAACAGAAAGTGGGCTCAGGCTATGATAGAGCTCAAAAAAGACTTTGAAAATCAAATGAGGGTGTTGGAAGAAAAACTGGGAAAAGAAAGGAGAGAGATGCAGGAAAAACATGAAAATGAAGTCAGCAGCTTAGTCAAGGAAATCCAAAAAAATTCTGAAGAAAATAGCATGCTAAAAACCACCTTAGGTCAAATGGACAAAACAGTTCAAAAAGTTATTGAAGAGAAGAATGCTTTAAAAAGCAAAATTGGCCAGATGGAAAAAGAGATAAGAAAACTCTCTGAGGAGAACAAATCCTTCAGGCAAAGAGGAGAATTCAGGGAGATTGATGAATTTACCAGAAAACAGGAATCAATACTTCAAAACAAAAAAAAATGAAAAATTAGAATAAAATGTGAAATATCTCATTGAAAAAACAATTGATATGGAAAACAGACTTAGGAAAGATAATTTAAAAATTATTGGAATAACTGAAAGGCATGATCAGGAAAAGAACCTTGACATCATTTTCAAAGAATTACTACAGGAAAATTGCCCTGATATTCTAGAAGCAGAGGACAAAATAAAAATGGAGAGAATCCACCGATCCCCCAGAGAAAGCGATCCCCAAAAAACAACCGCTAGGAATATTATAGCCAAGTTCCAGAACTCCCAAGTCAAAGAGAAAATATTACAAGCAGCCAGAAGGACACAGTTCAGATATCATGGAGCTGCAGTCAGGATCACACAGGACTTAGCAGCAACTACATTGGAAGCTCCTAGGGCTTGGAATACAATATACGAGAAGGCAAAAGAGCTTAGAATGCAGCCAAGAATGAACTACCCAGCAAGGCTGAATGTCCTCTTCCAGGGAAAAAGATGGACTTTCAATGAATCAGGGGAATTCCAAATGTTCCTTTTGGAATTGCCAGAGCTGAATAGAAGCTTTGATCTTCAGATACAGGACTCAGGTGAAGCATGGAGATTAGAGGAGAGGGGAGAAATATGAGGGACTTGATGTGTATGAACTGCATGTATTCCTGCATAGAAAAAAGACACTGATAATACTCATATGAACCTTCTCAGTTAATAGAGCAGGTAGAGAGAGCTTTTATAGTTGAAGCACAGGAGAAAGCTGAATTCGAAGATAAAATATGTTGTAAAAATGGAGTCAATAGAACAAAAGGGAAATGGAATGGGAGAAAGAAAAAGGAGAGGGGGAATAGCCCAAGATATTTCACATAAGATTTTTTTTTATTACAATCAGCTATTGCAATGATATGGAATGGGGGGAGGCAAGGGGGAATGAGGGAACCTTTGCTCTCATCAGAGATGGCTAGGAGAGGAAACAGCATATATACTCAATGGGATATAGACATCTGGAGTAAGAAGGAGGGCGGAGCAGGGGGAAGGGGTGGGGATGTGAATAAAGGAGGAGAGGATGGACCATGGGGGGAGACTGGTCGGATATAACAAATTTTCTTTCTTACTTCTTGCAAGGGGCTGGGATTGGAAGGCCTGCCCAGGACCATGGGGCCAGGTGGATGCTAGGCTTAAGGGGTGGTATGGGGTCTCAGGGCTTCTTGGCCCCAGGACCAGGGATCTCTATGCTGAGCCAGTCAACGACCCTACAGCAGAGTCAGAGTGAAAGGAGAGAGAAAATAGAGTACATGGTAGTGGAGAAATACAAAAGGAGGGAGTTGCGATCAGCAATGGCACAGGTGGAAAAATATGGAAGTAACTTTTGTGATGGACTTATCAGAAAGAATGAGATCCACCCACGATAGAGTTGTTGGTGTTGGAACAAAGACTCAAGCACATTTTTTGTTATTATTATTTGGGGGCTGGTACAGGGCAAGTGGGGCAGGATGACCTGCTTGGGGCCACATAGCAGGGTGATCTTTGGGTGTCTGGGGCCAGATTTGGACCCAGGTACTCCTGGCTCAAGGGCCAATGTTCTGTCTGCCACCCAGCCACCCCTATTACTATTACTATTTTATTTTATTTAGGTCTTTTTTTTTTCTTTTCTTTTTTTCTTTTTTTTGGTTTTTGCAGGGCAGTGGGGATTGGGTGTCTTGCATGTCACACGGCTGGGTGATTGTTGGGTTTACGAGGCTGGATATGGACTCTGGTGCTCCTGGCTCCAGGGCTGGTGCTTCGTCCATTGCACCACCTGGCCATACCTACAATTATTACTATTATTTTTTTATTTTAATTTTTTTCTCTCCCCTTTACTTTTTTTGCCCAAGAAAGTCTATCTATATTCATGGAGGAGGAGGGGTATTTTGTTTACATGGAAACAAGAATATTTTATTAATGTAAAAAAATTTGTACAAAATGAGAATAAAAAAATAAATTAAAAAAAAAAGAATTTCAATCCTCGAAAATAGTTGAGCAATTTGCCTTCCCAACCTTTCCCAATGAGGCTGTAAAATACACCATCCATGACCAAATCTCATAGGGTTGTAGGTCCTTATAGTCATTGTTCCAGTCTAAGTTCAAACACAGACAGATTTAAATAGAAGGTCAATTTTAAGTGTCATGAGGTCTTTAATAGCAATTTCCTATAATCAGACAGATTTAGTTCTAAACTTTATAGTGTAAAGGATCAAAACATGCTACATGGTGACTATAATCTTACAATGGCAATAATAATATATTATCACAGGAAAACTCACAATTCCTTCTATTGTTTCCCACAAGGACTTTGCCTAAAAATGAAATATAAATTTAATAATAAAATAATAATGATTACCTTTCACACAAGGATTTATAAAAAACATAATCGAATATATTTAACTTTTGAATATTTTAAAAACATAAATAGCAATCATTGCTTTTAGAATCCTTTTATACAAATCTTAGGTGGCTTTAAATGTTTCAACAGGTGTTACTAACTTCTAATGTAACAAAACAGTCATAAGGAGAATTAGATTTCCAAGCAGCATAACACATGAATTATTACATTTCACTAATATAATGTTTTCATACAGTTACCTTATTTCTTAGAACAACAATTAAAACAACATAGAGATTTTCTTAACTTTAACGTTATAAACATAATGGCTCTATATAGCATTATAAACATAATGGCTTTATATGTTATGCTTTTTAAGTTTATTTACTTCTACCAAATACACTCATCCACAAAAAACAAAGAGATTCTTCTGAAATTTGAATTATATACTGGTGATATATTCAGCATATTAGCATAATTCTTACCAATTTTATGAAAATGGCAATGAATTTTCATCAAAAAGAGCAAAACTCTTCCTAATGACAATAATTTAGATGCTTTTATATTATGATAAAATATCTCACAAATAGTAAATTTCCATTTTTTCTGCCTTGAAAAATAGAAACTTTTTTCTGTATAAGAGATATAAAAAGGATCATAGCTAATCAGATGGAGAAGATCTAGGGAACTCCAAGAGAAACATTCAAAGTCTTACTTCCATACAGCACTTTTAATCAAAAGGAAATTCAAAATTGTTTTGACTCAAAACAAAATCTTCACCAAAATAAATTGAAAATATAAAGGAATCCCTGTCCCTGATTTCATTAATCAAAGTAAGTTGAACACAGCTGTTATCATCAATATCAGATTAACTTTTCAATGAATTAACTTACAAATGAAAATTTTTCACAGAAAGGTCAATTTTACAAAATTTTATCTCAAAGTTTTCAAGTATTACTTTCATTTGGTCAAAGTAGAAAGGCTAAAGTTTTTGAGATTGTTTGTATAGAAATATAGGTGATAGAGTAGTAATGATTATTCCTTTTAGAAGGGAAAGCATCTATATTTCTCCATTTAAGAAGAAAACTGGGACCTGATTACAGCACATATAGTTAGATGCATTCAGCTACAAGCCCACGCACAAAATGTCACTAATTACAGCTTAGATCCAGATACATTTATTATTATAATTACAATGGAAATGTACTGATAATACATAAGTAGTCCATAAGAGATTTAGTTTACTTAATTTTTCTTAATTTATTCATGTTATTTGTTGTCAACAATACAATTTTAAATTCCCAAATGTTTAGTTTATGAGAGAGTCTATACTTACTAACAATCCTAATTGTTGCAACTATTAACCTATATTTCTTAATATTAAAACATTTAGGACACTTAAAATACCATGATCACATTTATGTACTTTAAAACTTAAAAATATTTTAATTTAATTTTAATGCAAAATTTTAGATTTCCTTGCCCAGAAAATGTGCTCAAAAAATACTTAACTAATTAAAAGAGATCATATAGACTAAACTTCAAATTTCTTCTTTTAAGTAGTCCTGTTCTTTTCCCCTTTAGACCTAATCATTTTTCTTTCTGAAATTAAATCAACTCTGGTTTGACAGCATATGGTGAATGAGGAAATTGCTTTCCTGCTAAAAGAAAGTGTGGAAGGTTACAAAAAGTTTCCTACAGATATTTATCTTGAACTTTTTCTCCTGTTTAAATCTGATTTACTGACTTACTTCTAAAGGGATAGATTATTTTTGTGCAGTTTTTCAAAGAGGTGAAATAACCACACCTTTCTATAAAATGCTCTTGCATGGAACAAAGTCATAAAATCTTGAAAATAATAACATTCTAAATTAGTCAATAACCTATTTCCTTATTAATACTAAATGAGTCATTTTAAAAATTAATTCAAAATCTAAGCAAATAAAAGGAGTAAATCATTATTTTAATACTTTCTTTTTATCTGTTCTTTCAGGGTTCCATCCAAATCAATGAGTTTTGATAGCAGCCTCCATATCTTCATCTTTAATATGGGAATAACACTAACTCCTACCTAACAGGATGATTGTGGAGATCATCTGAGATGAGGTATTTAAAGTACTTTTTAAATGTAAATGATAAATATTTAATGTTGCTATTGTCATGTAAAAGTACAATATACATTTATCACATTAGTTTAACTTACTAGAACAAAGTCATTAGTCCAGACCACAAAAAGACCCTTATCAATTTAAAATAACTTTAAAAAAAACAATTCTTTGCAAATATGAGCTTAAAAAATAGCTTATAATGGTTGAGTGTAAGAACTTGTTTTTCTATTTTCCTTTTTTCTCATCCTTCCTTTTTCCCTTTTCTAATCCTTGCCCTTCATGCTTTATTTCTCTTTATTTTACTTCCCCTGTTTGGGAAACATACATGTTCTTCCCACAGTCTGCCCATAGGGGTGTATGTTTACCAGATTAAACGATTCAATTCCAAAAAATGTGTTTCTATCGAAATTTCCTAATAATATATTCTTTCCTGCTTTCTGTGAGAATAGTAGCAGATAATTGGTTACCTACTTTCAGAAATGACATGTATATCACTCAGTCTCATCTAACTGTGGAGCAAGTCCCAAAACAATGATAGCATATAACTTATGAGTTTAAAGCTCTAAAATTTCTAAATTACTCTTTCCAAATAAATGCTGTCCTTCAAGGGAACCAGAACAAACCATGTCCTTGAATTAGAGCTACACCTTTCACTTGGATGGAAACAAGGATTGTGGAGTTTGACTGCTGATCAGATTTGACTGCTAATGACTCTTTGTATATTGGCTCCTTTTTTGAATCAATTTCCAATGGTTATTTCTCCCATGCCTGCCAACTCATGTTCTAAGGACATAATAGCTATGACAATTTGTATTTTAAAGCGGTGACCATCTCCCAATTTCCGCGATATTTTTCAATTTTTTTTACTTAATATTTTATTTTCCCCCAATTCTATGTCAAAATAATTGTAACATTCATTTTTCAAACTGTATGTTCAAAATTCTTACTCTCATTTTCCTCACCCTCCTGATTTGGAAGGCAAGCAATTTGATATGAATTTTGAATATCTAGTCATTCAAGACACAGTTTCATACTATAGAAGCTTTTTAAATAGAAAACAGATAAAAAAAGAAAAATAAAGAAAATTTAAGAGGAATATTTCAATTTGTATTTAGTTCTTTCTCTGGCAATGGATAATATTACTTTTTTCATTATGGGTCCTTTTGAATTGCTGAGAACTGCTAAATCATTCACAGTTGATCATCTTATAATATTGCTATTACTGTAAAACTCTCCTGATTCTCCTCATTTCACTTTATCTCAATTCATGAACTTGCTTCCGGGCTTTACTGAGAGCATCCTACTCATATTTTTTTTATAGCACAATAGAATTCTATTACTATCATATACTACAACTAATGTAATCATTCACTATTAGATGGGTATTCCCTCAATTTCCACTTCTTTACACCAGAACACATTTTTGTGCAAGTCTAGGACCTTTTCCTTTTTAAGATATCTTCTGGGATATAGATCAAGTAGTTGTGTTGCTGGGTCAGAGGAAATTCATTGTTTTTATCGAACTTTGTGTAGGATTCCAGGGTGATCTACAGAATGTTTGAATCAATTCACAACTCCATCAACAATGTATCAATGTCTCAATTTCCTCACATCTCCAATTTTTGCCCTTTTCCCCTTTCTTTGCTTTTAGTTAATTAAATAGGTATGAGGTAACACTCCAGAATTATTCCAAATTGTTAAGAGTATTTATCCATATGATTATTGATATCTTTGGTCACTTCACCTGAAATCTGATAAATTTTGAACATTTATGAACTGAAGGACAGCTCTTATTTTTATAAATTTCTGTCAGTTCTCTATATATTTGAGAAATTATATTTTATCAGAGAAACTTGCTTTATAATGTTTCACACTTATGATTGCTAACTATATTTGCTGTTATCCTGTTTGCCCCTGTTTATCCTGTTTTCTCTCTATCATTTCACCCTCTCCCTACACAATATTTTTATTTTGACTACAACCTCCCCTAATCTGTCATCCCTTCAATCAAACCCCCTTCCCTTTCCCCATTCTCCTAATTTCCTGAAGATTAAGATAGATTTCTCTACCAGAGTGTGTATATATTTACAAAATTCTGAGAATAAAGTTCTGGCATTCTCTGCCTTTTAATCTGGCTTCCTATTCATTGTAAAACTTTTTTCTTGCCTTTTTATGAAAGATAATGTATCCCCATTCACCTCTCCTTTTCCTTTTCTCCATGTTCAGATCTCTTCTTTCACACCTTTATTCAGTGTTTAAGATATTATCCAATCTTTGTCAAATCACATCTGTGTCCTCTGTGTATATATATACTCCTTTTAACTGCATCTTTTACTACTACTATGATATCATAGTAGTCAACTCAGGAGGACAATAATTTGAAAGAATTTACTAAAAAGTCTAAAGGGGATTTCTAAAAATTACTCTATTTTTACAAAGATTTACAATTTACTTCTCTCAGCTTCTCTCTCCTACTTCTTATTTAACAATTCATAATAAAATTCTTCCTTCAAAAAGGCATATTTCAAAAGATACCCCCCAATTTGTTATTATTGGTAAAATCACATCACTGTGCAAGAATACATCAGCCTTGCTATTTCACTTCATCACTACCCTCTGTCTCAATGACTGAAAGGCAAAAATCATGAATTTGAAAACCTTCAATAAGGGAAAGAGCTAAATTGAAATAATCTCATTTCTCACTTGGCCATATTGCCTTGGGACTTCCTTGTGATTTTCCTATCATTTTCCTGTGAACTAACTTTCTTGATCTTGTCCCCTACTTTTCAACTTCCTTTTGTGGATTCTCTTTTGCTCATTTACGACTGGGATCCTTTTTAGCTTTTGCATATATGCATACCCAGAACTTTACCCAGAGGGTGGAAAATAATAGGTACTTTTAAAATATTTTTAGACTGACTAATTTTATGTAATCAGAATGTTGCATTTGATTTTCTATGATGCTATCTATTGATTAATTATTCTTTAACTCTTTTCGTCTATTTTTAAGTCTTCAATTTTAATTGATTTTAAATTACAAGTCAAACTGTACACATTTATAAGCTAAAAATTTCAGCTCTAGCTTTTGAATATATTTTTGAAGATTAATTACAAGTCAAGTCTTACTGAGTTTTACAGCTCAAAACGTATCAAGTTTGACTCGTGTTACTTTACAGTTCATTAAAAAATAAACTAGGAAGGCTTGTCAACTATTAAGATTGTTAACAATGATTTTAATGCCTCAGTAGTTTTTTCTTTAAGACTGGAGGAAAGTCTTAAAGGTAATACTGTTGACATGTAGAGTTGATATAAATAGAAAATTTGCGATTTTGATGAGTATAAGTAAATGTTTACTTAATTTACTCCCCCATTTAAACAAACTTTAAATTTGGAAGACATGGGAAGCTATGTATTCTGCACACAATGAAAAATATTGTTTTAAAATACTGCAGGCTTAATATACATAGAACCTTAAATACACTAAATTGTATATATATATGTATATATATATACATATATATATATATATATATATATATATATATATATATATAATACTAATCTCTTCAAGATAGGAACTTCTGCTTCGATACAAGTATTTTCCTAATTAGTTGTCCTGTGCAATATCATGCCTGATGCCCTTCTTTGCAACAAGGAAAATAGTCTTCTGTCCTGGAAAGGATAGGAGGTTCATAAATCGTTTGTCCTTGCGTTGTGGAATGCGACTTATTAAGAAAGGATGGCACAATAATGGTATGCAAACGTTTCATTAATGAGTTGGGGAATGTTCCAAGTTCTGCTTCTGCTTTTGTCACCTGGTCTTCCATTCTAGTCACATAATTTCCAATCACTTTGACAAAGGCCTCCAATTTGTCAATCTTTCTGTATATCTCACTCATTTCGGTAGCTTGGGATTGTATATGAGGCACACTTTCATTGACTACTTTTGTGGAGTCATTTCGAATCATATCTAGCATCCCAACAAATTCATCAACTCCAGTTAGTAGGTCTTCAAGACTCTTATCTAAAGCTTCTATCTCGGGGCCGGCTCCCTCCCAGGCAGCCAGCAGCAGGTAGTCAGCGTAGCCGGCCCACGCACGGTACAGCAGAGGTCGGTCCGAGCCCGCAGCTTCACTCGCGGCTTCGCCATCCAGACTGGGCCACTACCGCCCAGCCAGCTCGCCGCCCGCCTCCTCCTCCTCCTCCTCCTCCTCCTCCTCCTCCTCCTCCTCCTCCCCCTCCTCCTCCCCCTCCTCCTCCCGCTCCTCCTCCTCCCCCTCCTCCTCCTCCTCCTCCTCCCCCCAGAGGCCCAAGGCGCTGCTGTGGCTCTGGGACACATTTCCGCTGTCTCCTCTCTACGCGGCTCCCGGGGGCTCGAGCACCTCCTCCGGCCCAGGACCTGTGGTGGCAAAGGAACCGCGTGGGCGCACTCCATGGCCCGGCAGCGGCTTGCATTTGGATAGGAATTTTTCCCCAAGGATAAAGAAATTTCCATTTATTACTAAGTTTTCTAGAATATTTAAGAAAGATGGGAGTTGAATTTTATCAGAAAGACTTTTAACCATCTCAACATTGTCTCAAGTTTACGTTACTTTTATTAATGACAACATTTGATATATTTACCAAATGCTACAGTTGAATGAGTCCTACATTATTGTCACCATTGCTGCCTTGCTTGTCAACACTTTATCTAATAGTTATGTATGTTTACCTTTATTCAGAATATTGGTCTATAGTTTTGATTCTTTACATTGTCTTTCTCTTTATATATGAAGAGCAAATTTTTATCATAAGTGTTGAATAAATGCTGGTTTTCTTGTTATTGAAAATAGTGTATCTCTTATCAAAATGACTGGAATGTTGTTAAGACTTGGGCACTCTAATTTTCCTACACACCTACGAGTCTCAGATGAAAGCTTCTCTCCTCCACGTCCCATTGCTTCCCATGTAATTGAACCTTGTCCTCCAATTTTATGTTCCTTCTATTCTCTAAGTATCAGTTATATGCCTATTTATTTGCTTGCTGTATCCATGACTGGCTTTTAAGGACCTTGAAAGTGTAGACAATTTTTTTTCCTTGCCTTTTGACATAGAGAAAAATAGGAAGAAAGAGAGATTCTTTGAAGGAACACCAACAAAAATAATGGAAGCAATAACTAATGATTATATTAGATACCTAAATTTTGAATTTGGTTAAGAATGTCATCACAAAAGTATAATAACTTTTTATTTTTTTTTGCAGGGCAATGTGTAAGGGGAAGCTCTGGACCGAGGCCACCCATGAGGGTCATATGACCCGGGCCATGAGACCCCTGGAAGTCTGAACCTGCCTTATAAGGTAATCTTATAGGGTACTGGGACGGCTTCACTAACAGGATGTGGCTCCGCCCATGGGTTGGAACTTGGGAGGAGCATGTACCCCGGAGAAGAAAGGGTTACTGTATAAAAGAGTGCTGCGCAAAGGTTCGGGGGGCCATTTTTCTGCTGTTCATCAATAAAGATGCTTCTGCTGTAAACCAGGCTCGTGTGTGGCTGTGAACTTCCTTCCCATCCCCCAGGTCGGAAGCCGGAGTGCACCCGAAGACCTCGGAGAGAGGTAAGCCCGCGGCTAGACTCATTCTCAAGGCAGAAGTAGGTGCTCAGGTGCACGTTACAGATGTGCACGTTTCAGCAATGAAGTTCAGTGACTTGTCCAACGTCACACAGCTAAGTAATTCTTAAGTGTCTGAGGTCAGATTTGAACTTAGGTCCTCCTGATTTCAGGGCTGGTGCTCTATTCACTGCACCACTGAGATGCCCTTAAAGTATAATAACTTTTAAAGAAATTTTTAGGAAGCAGTACTGACAACATATTTGAAAGGTTATATATTATGACAATAATGAGTTCATACTGCCAGATCTTGAGTCAGAGAGACATGAGTAAAAATCTGGCCTCAGAAATTTAAAAGTTTTGTGAGTCTGAGAATGTCCCATAACCTTGATTACCTCAGTTTCACCTTCTGTATAATAAACTAGAGAAAGAAATGACAAACCCCTCTAAGATCTTTGGCAAGACATGTCAGAATGGAGTCATGAAGAGTCAGACATGACTGAAATGACTGAAAAAAAGTCAACAAAATGAAGGGCTCATCCAACTAAGGACATAGGGGAAATAAATTAAATCCCTCTTACTCGTACTCTGCTGCTGCTACTATTACTACTACTTCTACCGATACTAATAGTACAACTCTCAACTACTACTACCACTGCTTCTCCAACTACTCTTGTTACTGTTCTTACTATTATTATTTACAAGAATCTGCACTTAATTGAAATAATCATTTTTATATAAAGTGGTCCGAGGAAAAAAACACCTCCCTGTAAGATTATCCTCCTGCCTGGAACTGGGTTAGCATTTCATATCACTTTAGGATGGTGCCACAAACATTGCTCAATATAAGAATGTTACAAAATTTGAAGCATTCCTCCACTTCCTTACAAATGGAAGGGAAGATGTTTAAGAAGAAAGAAATGGGTGCTTGTTCACTTGAAATCAATGACTCAGACTCAAAATGCTCACAAAACATGCCTCATTTTCCCCTAAAGACCATGCCTCTTCTGAACTTTGTGTCTCTATCTTGATGATTTTCACCCTTCTAGCTTATCAGAGCTGCAATTTGAAAAACATCTTTTGATAAAGGAGATCATACTGTAACAATGGTGAAAAGAGAATGAACAGATCAATGGATTGGGCAGGCAACTAAAGAAGCTTGAAAAAAGAAAGAAAATTTAAAACTTGAATTAAAATCCAAATTGGAAATCTTGAAAATCAAAGTAGAGCTGAATAAAATAAATAAAAATGGAAGCTAATTTTATGCAAAATGTATTAAAATAGGTAAATCATTGTTTAATTTATTTGTAAAAAAGTAAAGAACACAATCAATAACTAAAATTTAAAAATGAAAAGAATGAATTCAGGTTCAATGAAAGCAAATTAAGATAATTCTAAGAAACTATTTTGCCCAATTACATGAAAAAATTGACATTCTAAATGAAATGGATCAATATCTACAAAAATATAAATTGCCATGATTAAGAGAAAAAATAAAATAATGAAATACATGAATTATTCAATCTTAGAAAAAGAAATAGAATAAGCCATCAATTCACCATTTAATGAGAAATCCCCAGTACCAATTGTTTCATAATGAATTTTAAGAAACATTTTAAAAAAACAATTAAACCCAGTGCTACATAAATTATTTACAAAAATAGGATAAAAATATCTTCCAAACAACATTATGCCACAACCATTGTGTTTATGATGTACAAGATGTACAAACCAGGAAGAAGTAAAATAGAGACAGAAAAGTATATACCAACTTTCCTAATGGATATGGATACAAGAATTTTAAATAAAACACTAGCGAAGAGATTACCGCAATGTATCATAAGGATCATCCACTCTGAGAAACTGGAATTTACACAAGCAATGCAGAGCAGTTCCAATTAAAAAAATGACTTGTTAACAAAATTTATCATATCAACAACAAAACCAAAACAGTGCATGGTTATCTCAATAGGTGCAAAAGCCTTGGAAGAAATACTGCACCCACTCCTATTAAAAAACACAAGAAAGCAGAGGATCAAATGGAGTTTAGCTTTAAACTCTCCTTTTGAAAAACAATTCTAACAAAACATCAATGATTTAGCTGCCTATGAAAAATTCCATAAGGATCAGATGAATTTAGAAGGGACATCAACCAAACATTTTAAGAGAAATTAAATTGAATACTAGAAAAATTATTTTTTTTTGTAAAAAAAGGAGCCAAACCTTGCATACCATGGAAAAAATGTAAAGGGTGGGGGGAGGAAAGCAAGATTGTTTTTAATAACTAAGTCAGAGAGAGCAGAGAGAACCAACATTGTAAAAGAAATCATAGATTACTTTCCTAGGGAATATTGATGCAAAAAACAATAATAAAAATCCTAGAAAGAAGGTTAGAGAAATATTTCCAAAGCATCAGAAACTAGGAACAGGGCAGATTCTTACCAGGAATGTAAGGTTGGTTCAATATTAAACAAACTATAAGAATAACTGTACATATCAATAATAAATCTAACAAAAATGTATGATTATACCAATCAGTGCAGAAAAAAAAAAAACTTTTGACAAAACATAACTTATATTTAAATCTTGGAAATTTCCAGAATAAATGAATCTTTTCATAAAATAGGAAGTAGTATTTATCTAAAACCAAGACATAGCATTATCTATTGTAGGTATAAACTAAGAGTCCTTTCAGAAAGATGATCAATGAATTTAGGATGTCTATAGACATCATCAGTATTTAATATATAATTGAAATGTTTTGAAATTAGATAAGAAAAAATAATTGATGGTATTGTATTATAGAACATTCCTTAACACAGAATGAGATTGAGATATAGAATACAATATAGAGCTAGAATAATTGCCTTCAAAATACCTGAAGATGATATAAAATATGTAGGAATCTGCCTGTCAAGACAAACCCAGGAACTATAGGAACACATTTACAAAATACAAAATAAAAAAATATAGAGATTTTAATAATTAGATAAATATCACTTGTTCATGCATAGGCCAAGTTAATATTATATAAATGACAAATCTTCCTAAATTGATTTGCTGATCCGGTGACAAACCAATGAATCTACCAAAGAATTATTTTATGGAGCCAGAAAAATAATTCATCTGGAAAAACAAAGGGTTAAGAATAACAGGAATATAAATGGAGAAGAAGAGATGTGAAGCAACCAGATTTCAAACCGTGTTAAAAAGTGGCAATCATCAATCAAAACAACCTGCTAGAAAGTGGAAGGTGAGTGCAATAGATTAAATACAAAATATAAACCAGTTAATAGCCATGGTAATCAAGTGTTAGAGAAAGACAAAATTCCAAGCTTAAAGGATCAGAACTAACTACTGGAAAAGAACTTGCAATTAATTGTTATGTGAACTAAGCAAAGAGATGAAGGTAAAACAAATGTTGCATAAGGCTACAAGAAAGGGCTACTTTTGAAGGGTTTTTGTAAAATGTAAGAAAAGGCAGTTTTAACAAGTAGGAATGAGAAAATGGGTAGAGAGTTTAAGGAAAGTTGGAGTCTTTATTGATAGAGTATGAATACTGAGCTTAAAAGGGTTTGAAATTTTGAAAAAGGAAATTTGAAGAATGATCTTATTCAATCTAAGAAAAAAATGCTTTTGAAGGGAGGGTTTCATTTTTTTAAAGAAAATGCTTTAAAGTCCTTTGTGGCCCTGTTGGTAAAAAACTATAATAATGTGAATCCCTTAAGTAGTGACAGTCATGATGTGAGTTTCCTAACAAAAGTCTTTATCAGTAAATGGAATGAATAATGTTGGTTTCTTAGTAAAAGTTTCTATATATATGAAAAGGATAATAGTCAAAATAATAATATAAACCAACAATAATGTAAGTCAAAGGAAAGTATTCTGACCAGAACACGACCTGCCCAGCAAGTTGTTTATGAATATGCTCATTCTATAACCTTGCAAATCCTGGTCTCCAATCAAAAAAAACTACTGGGTCCCCAGGTGTCTGGAACCTGGGGCCAGTGCTGAGTTGAGAAAATTCCAAAATAATAGCCTTTACAAACTAATGTACTCCCTAAATCCTCTTTCCTTGACTGATTTCTATAATTACTACTGGGGGTTGTGGGGAGCGTGTATGAGATCCTTCCAATATGTTGCCTAGTCACTGCCCTAGACTGCCCCAATGTGAGTATCCCACTTTGATTTTTCAGAATGTGACTGGAACCTAATTATGGGGAAGATCTGATTATCTTATTGTGGGAGAATTTTCCAGTGAGACAGACATACTTGTTGGGTTTACAAGGATTGAAAACTTTTATTATTGTATGTTTAGAGAACTGGGTCAATCCTTGTATATAAAAGATACTAAAAATAACAATAACAGAATCTACATCCCAGTGCTGGAGTAAGAACATGATTCTGAAGTACTTAGCCTACTGAGCAATATTAAATGTTAACTATTGTTATTGGGTTTTGGACTAGAAAGCATATCAAAGAAAATAACATGAAAGATTTTCTAAGAATAAATAAGGATTTTATGCTTTTCATTAATTAATTTTGACATGAGAAGAACTGAAATTTGACATTTTTGTGTAAAAAATAAGAAAACATAATATTTAAGACTAAAAATTTTATTTCTAGGATTTGGAAGAATGAGACATTTGATTATAAATATGAATTCTCTTTTATTTATGAAAATATGCTTTTAAACACTTTAGTTACATAAAAATTTTCTGAAATCCTGCAAAATGCTTTCAGAGTAGATCGTTATTAAGTTATAGAAATGAATATAATACAAACTTCTGGCCAAATCCAGGAAAAAAGCATTATGATAAAGCAATAGTTTTTGCCTTCAATTTTTATGATATAGTAAGAGGTTTGAGACCCCTTATAAGTCAGAGTTGTGATCTAAATTTGTTGCCTTACTAAGTGATGATACTTTGAAATGGTTTAAATTGATTCCATTTGTCTAAAGCAAGTATCTTATGGATCAGTCTGCTAAACTTTAACAAGATTCTTTTTAAAAAGTACTATTAAATATTCCATAAATTATATTTTCCTCTAAAATAGTCTCCAAAAACAAAAGATTTAATTCTGATTAATTATGTGTCTTGTTGATGCAACTTAGCAAGCAACAAATGAGAAATCAAAACTAATACTAAAGAAAGCAGGCCTCTGAAATTCCTTAAAGTCATCTTCAAGATCTAGAAAAGCATTTGGCATGTTGTAGCCACTATATAAATAAATTGCTGTCACCTCTTGAAGCAACTGCAATTACTTCATACTGTACAACTTTATACTGCGTTTAAGATGTGTGATTAATAAGATACCAATTGAGATATGACAGATGATTTTCCTAGTAATATAATTATAAAATGTATCTCATTGGATTGTCATCTGAATAGCAATGTTTCATTTTTAAATACTTGATACTGGATATGGAATAATTTTTGTTGTATTATAAAAAGTGAAAAAAAATTAAGACAGGTTTCTTCTCCCTTTGATTTGAATACTTTTAGAGCATTACATATCTCTTTTAGAATACAACAATTAAGGTTCAAAATGATTAATATTCAAAGAGTTATTTTACCTTTAAATTAAGAAAAAATAATCGTGGCATTTGGGGTTGAAAAATATGGCAAAATACCCTTAACACATCTTTGTCTGTGAGGGCCTTTTGGACTTCCTACTTGACCTGTAATAACGTAGGACCTTACCAGCCCTGCTGACAATATATTGTCAAACTCTGAAGTACTGTGTAAGTAGAAACTCTCCTAAGCAAAGTAGGAAATGTATAAAGTTTCATCTGAAATCCCTTAGGTAATCATGAAATTACTGTCTTTTAGGAGTGAGTAGGTAGTGAAGAGATGTTTTTGAAGCAACTATTCACTGTGTGGAAACTAATTGTTCTTGGTATTCATGTAAAATTCTAGAATGCAGGCTTTAGGCTGCTTATCCAACTTATGTAACATTCAATTAGCTCGTGACTCTTTCATTTCCTGTGGTAGTTGTTCTCTTTCACTAATTTGGCAGATTACAGCTTTCAGAACTTAACGCTCCTATGAGCAGGCTATATTTTGGAGCCCATGTAAAATGGTCAGTTTTACTTCCCCTTCCTTTTTACTATCTACAGAGCAGACAAGGGGAATGGGGGAGGGACAAGGATGGACGGGATTTAAAACCTATCACATATTTGTTTAAGTATACTTCAGGACACGTGGAGATGTTGTGAATTTTGCCTCTAACCATTCTACTGATTAGATGAAAAATAACGGTAACGAATACTCTATGAATTTGAAAAAACATTGCTAATCACAAACAGAATTAATATGTCCTGCCCTAATATACAATCAAGGAAGTTTTGTAATTTGAAGGAGAATGTGAGGCACTTAATTTTTGTCTGCTTCTTAATTTCGGTCCTTTAATCTTCATTCAGAGTTTATCTTCTGTCTCTCCTGATTTGAGGAATGTTTTTCATGTTGGTTCCTTTGACACTGTCTTGGATCACTGTCTTCATCAGAATAACTTAAGTCTTTCAGAGTAGATCACCTTGTAATATTGGTGCTGCAGTGTACAGTGGTATTCTTGCTGTCCTCCTTCAATTTACAGAAGTTCTCATAGGTCTTTTCAGGCTTTTGGGAAACCATCATCCTTGTCCTTTATTATAAAACACTCATGTTCCATTCCAGTCACACACACCAAATTCTTCATTCATTCTTCAATCAACAGACATCCTTCAATTTACAAAACTTTGTCACCACAAAAAGAGCTTCCATTCACATTTTTTCACAAAAAAGATTCTGTTCTCTTTTCTTTCGTCTCTTTGGGATATGGAATTCAAAAAAGAATTTCTGAATGCACATATTTTAACGTCTGTTTTTTGTGAAACTACTGAGACTCTCATTTAAAGCAATTTTTACATGATGTGGAATTAACCGTGGTAGTGGAAAAAGGCAGTGGAAGGGGAAAGGGAATTGCATCCCTGTGGAGGAGTGGCCAGCACAAGGTTCAATAATACATATTGCCCGGGCACAGAGAAGCAAGAACATGAGAAGAAACACATGCTTCCTGGGGCAAGCCACATGAGACTCTGGCTGGAACTGAAAGGAAGAACATTCCAGCAGTCACAAAGTTGGGGACCAGAGACAGAGGCATTCAGAAGAGGACAAGTGGCACAGAACGGACCCTGCACAGAATGACTTTGCCACAAAGAGGAGCGACACAAGATCAGAATGCAAGGACCAAAGTTTCTGGCAGGTGAACGGACAGAAATCAAGGTCTCTTCTCTCAGGACTGGAGGTCTCAAATCAATCCCTGGTCCAGTAGTGATGGTGGTTTTCTTTCTGCTGGTCTGCTTTTCTGCTTTCACTAGGAAGAATTTTTTAAAAGGTTTTTGTAGGGGTATGGTGGATCTGTGGTGGTAGGAGGCCACAGAATCCCAATCAGAGGGGCAGGAGCACAAAGTGATCCTAGATTTTTATGGCCAAGTTTGCTCATCCTTTTTTGGACCACAGATTTCTTTCAGAATACCTTACACAAAGCCCAGTTTGCATAATTTAACTTTACAGATAGCACAATATGTCTATACAGCTTTCTATTCCCAGTTTTCTTTAGAGATCTCTCATATCTAAGGTTTCATCTTCCTGAATCCTTTTTTATTTGTTTTTCTTGCATTTCTCTAGTTCTTTGAGGGAAAAATTGATATCTCCCACTATTATTGATTTTTATTTATTTCCTCCTTTAATTCATTTAACAATTATATTAAGAATTAGATTACTATTCCATTTCCCACATATCTTTTTACTATTAATGTTAATTCATTGACTATGGTTACTTTGAACAAGATATACCTTCCCTGCATCTCCTTTTTCATGGAGGCTCTTTGGACGTTTGTTTTATCTAAGGTCATCATTGCTACCCTTGCATTTTTTACTTCAGTCAAAGTATAATAGCTTCTGCTCCAGTCCCTTATTTTAACTGTGTTTCTCTCTGTTTTAAACGTACTTCTCATAAACACAGGACAAAACAAAATAAAACAAATTGTTGGTGTCTGGTTCCTGATTCATTTTCCTACCTTCTTTCATTTTATGAGGGAGTTCAACACATTCATACTGTGATGATTATTAACTATGATTTTGCCTCCATCCTATTTTCTTCTCTTTCTCTTCAGTCTCTTTTATGCTGTCCCTCTTCTCATGCCTATTTTGCACATGATCACTGCCTTCTCTTATTGTTGTACCCTTTTATCAGTAATTTTTCTTTCTCTAATTCTTTTTTCCTATATACCTATAAGGTAATATCGATTTTTATGATCAAATGAATAAATATATATTTTACATTTTTGAAGCAATATAAATATGTGAGGTTCAAATATTACCTTGCCACCATTTTTCATTCCACTGTAGAAGTTCTTGCCTGCAAATCTATTGGATGTGAGATCATTTTCCCATTCTTTCTCTCCCTTCTACCTTCTTCAAGGAAATCCATATTTCTCATCTATCCATCAATTTACATCTTTCCTAGTTTATTGATTCATTCCCAAATGCCCTTTCTATGTAAAATCCTTCTCTCTGCTCTAATAATGATAAAATCCTTGGTAAATATGTGCCTCAATTTCCATTCTAGAAGAGTATGCAGTTTATTCATATTGAGTTTTCTTAGGATGTCTCTTCCATATTTACTTTTTAAAGTTTCTATTGCATCTTGTATTTGAAAGTCATGTTTTCAACTCTTGCCTTTTCATCAGGAATGCTTCAAAAGCTTCTGTTTTATCGAATGCCCATTTCTTCTCTTGACATGCTTCTGCAGAGAATAGACCCATAGTATTTGCAAAGTTCTTAGATCAAGTGACTCCAGACAAAAATATCATGTCTAGTGAGTGTTCAGACATTAAATATGTTTCCACAGAAAGCAACTCCGTAATAGAAGGTGTAAGAAAAAAACTCAGAATCCTTTCTGGACAAAGAAACTACCTTTTTTTAAGAGAATCAAAGATGTGGTCTCAGAATATATTGGACAACCTATAGACCCCACTTTGTTTCGCTCAAACGTGGGCTTCTTTCCCCAGAAGGCTTCCCAGTTTATTTCCTACACTAGAATGTTGTCAGAGAGTGAGTACTACCACAAATACCTTTTCCTATGAGTGCTCAGAGTAGATGTGCTTCCCCAGAAATTAAGCTTGTAGTAACTGGAATGTTCTCAGATAGCGTATCTCCACCCATAAGTGTCCCATTCACTGAATATTTGATATAAGCTGTGCTTCCCCAAAGTGCAAGCCTGTAGTAACTGGAACATTCCCAGAAAAAGTGTCTCCTACCACAATCATCTTTGCCTCTGTGTCCTATATAGTTGTGTTGACCTTTTCTCCTTTCTAAAACAACAAAAAAAAATACCATTTGTCACATGACATGAATCTCAGGAAGGGAGAGAGGGAGAGGGAGGGTTAAATGGAATATCACAATGTAAGAAAAAGAAAACATCCCTGAAAATAATTTAAATTTGGTCTAGGATCTGAAGTGTATTAATGGAGAGTTAGGAAAAAGGAAAAACAGCAGTTTTGGATGCGCAGAGTAATTCCTTCTACATGTACAGTCTCAGGATCAGGGCTTGATTTGATACCTCCAGTGCCTGGAGAGGAGAATTTTGGCTATTTTGGCTGTATCTGGCATCTGCATGTCTTTATTCTGTCCATCCATGACTGGATACCATGTGTCTTGCCTTGGATGTAGTGTGGCTCTATATTCTCTCTGGCAGTGTCCAGCCAATGCATTTCTGTCTCTCAAATGTTCTTGCTTCTGGCCCAGCCATCATGTGACTGGCTCTGACACCCCCCCACACTTCTTCCTGTTCTCTTCTCTGTCCTTTATTCCCATGTCTCTTTGAAATATCCCTTGCCCCACTTCCTTCAGAGGCATGTGATCTGGTTTCTCCTTTGAAAATAGGTCCATTGACCTTTTCACATTATGATCTTAATTACTCTACTTAGAGGTTTGTCCAAGGGTACACTTCTACAAAGCAAAATATGTACTTCCTAAAATTGTCATTACTTGGAAAGCAGTCTGGCAGAAATGTGGCAGGAGAACAACATCTCATAGCACATGTCAAATTAAGCTGTAAAGAGATACATGAATTACATGTAATAAATAAAATAATAAGGTGATAATTGATGACAGTAGTCAATGACACATAAATAAGAGATTTAACTTTAATCATTAATAATCTCTCTAACATAGGTCTACAACTCATTAAATCATTCATCAATAGCTATTAACTAACTTCCTCCCAGGTGCTGTGCACATAGAAGGACAGGTGGCTAAATACAGCAATCAACAAACATTCTTAAGTAACTCCTGTATAACAGGCCTTGTGCTAGCTCTGGAGATGGAAGTACTACTAATGACACAGTTTCTAACCACTAGAAGCGAGTTCTAATGAGAGAGATAATACATGAAGAAATAAAGAGAATAAAGGCAAATAAAGGCAAAGTACAGGGCAACCAGGTAGTGACTAGCAGTTGGGATAATAAAACAGCTCATGCAATAGGTGACATTTGAACTACATCTGGATGGAAATTAGATATTATCTCAGCTCTGGGGATAGAGGGCTAGTTTCAGAGTTAGTCAGGCTCAGAGTTCAATCCTACTTTGGACTACACCAGCAACATACCCACAGTCAAGTCACCTAGCCATTTTGTGCCTCAGACAGCTCTGGAAGTTGACAAAAACATTCAAATGACTTGTTAGTCTCATTGAGGAGGATCAAGGTAGTAAGAGCTTGAAGCTAGATCTGAATTCAGATCTTTCTAATTGCTGGTCCCCTGCTCTAACCACTGTGCAACCTAGGTAGAGCTGTTCAGAGATACCAGAAGACTGGCCAAGTCACTATTCAGGAGGCTGCCTTGAAGACAGAAAAGAGAAGGAAAAGAACTCATTCTCAGGGCAATGAATGTTTCCTAGCTCTAAACCTCTTTTAAATTCACCACCCACCCTCTAAGTGTCTTACCAGAGTTAAATACTCTTCAAATACCTTTATGTATGGTAGGTGGAGAGGACCTATACTACAAAGGAGAATATAAATTTACTTTCAAGTAAACAATAAGAAAAGCTTCACATATTCCATTTAAAAACTTGCACTTGACCACTGGACATTTCCAGGATTTTGTATATATTTTCCCTGGTATGGTTTACTTCTTTTTTTTTTAATTTGAATGTCTTTATGTTATATCATAGTAAATGCCATCATTTCTATGACCTGCATACTTACATGTTTGTTCCCTCTGAAATGGAGACAAGAGAGCCTCAGGAAAACCCTCTCAACATTGAGCTTAAGTAGCACAGTGTAGAACCAACATGATGAAGGGAGGTTAAGTGACTTTCCTAGGGTCTTGCAAAATTAACATAAAGACAGAATCTGAACTCAGCTCTTCCTGACTCTATTCCCAGTAGATATAGCTACAATTCACCCTATAAAACAGTAAGAACCTTTAAAAGTGTTCATAAACTGTGAAACTTTAGCTTCTGCCTTTCCTGACTCTAATACATGTACACATGAACACACACACACACACACACACACACACACACACACACACACACACACACCTGGAATATCTTCAATGTTCATTTCAAACAGATTTTGCTTCCATTAACATGTATAAAATTAATTCATCCAACAAATAATGAGCAACTGTGGTGTGCTTCATTTTATATCATGGGTTTCTATGGAACAGATGTTGGTGTGGAACAGTTTCATGAAATGCCTCATGTTCCAAGTAGGGTCTCATGAATAATCAAGCTAATGATAAGAGTCTTGAATCCTTGGAAGTTTAGGCATATCAGACAAATGATCAGCCCTCCTGAGGCCATGAATCAATAAGTCAGTTACCAGAACCCTGACACTCTGTAAAAGAAAACTGGTGCAGTAGCCCTTTAGACCAAGACCAAATCACTTTTAAAATCACAACAAAGCCTAGAAAATCAGCAAAAAAGTAAATGAAAGAAAGAAATAAAGAATGAAAGAAAGAGCACTGACCCTAGAAAGCTTCTGTGGCAATGGGAAACACAAAGTTACAAGAAGCCAACAATGTCAAATATCTACATGCAAAGACTGAACGAAAAAGATGAATTGGTCTCAGACCCAAATAAACCTCCTGGAAGAGATAGAAAGGATTTTAGCAACCATATAAGAGATGCAGAAGAAAAACTAGAAGATGAAATGAGAAGCATATAAGAGAATCGTGAAAATGGAGCCACCAACTCTATTGGTAAAGAACCAGAAAATAAGAGGAAAGAGGTATAAAAATAACCTGAAGAAAATATCTCCTTAAGAAGTACAATTGCTCAAATGAAAAATAGAAATACAAAGATAACTGAAGAAAAGAATTGCTTAAAAATTAGAACTGAATAAGTGCAAACTAATTTAATGACTCTCAGATCTCAAGAATTAAACAAAATGAAAAGAATTAAAAAAAGAACATGTAAATAAAATAGTCCATTCAAAACAAACTTGGATATACAAAACAGAGGCATGAGAGATGTTTCTAGAATTGCTGAACTACTTGAAAGTGATGATTAATAAAACGAACCTGGACAGTCTCTTTCACAAAATTATCAAGGAAAACTACTCTGAAATCTAAAACCAGAGAGTAAAAGAGACATTGAAAGAATCCCTTGAGTAGCTCCTGAAAGATACAAAAATGAAACTTCCAGCAATATTATAGTCAAATTCCAGAACTTTCAGGTCAAATAGAAAGTACTATAGGCAGGCAGAAAGATACAATACATATATCAATAAGCGAAGAAAAAGAAATGAAAGGAATGAGAATAAGCAATGAGGAAGAAAAGCTATAAATGCACTATGATAGACTTAGAGAACACTTTAGTGTTTGATGTGTCAATTAAAAAAAAACTCATTGAAACCATTAACTTCAACTTTCACATTAGAATTAACTTCTTTATTTGGTGTATAAAATAAACCATCATAAATCCTCAGAATTATTTATTTTTTAATTTGACTATAGGATTAAACTCCTTATTTTAGGAAATGTTTTTCCTAATAACTGAGCCAAACTAACAAAGTCATTTATATATTTAGCAAGTAGGTTGATGGATAAGACTTTATTAATTAGTAAATGATAATTTAGAACATAATAGGAATAATTTAGAAATAAATTAATCTTGGGATTAACAGAATATTATAAAGTCTGGCTTCCCTTCTCTAGCAGCGGGATGAAAGGAAGTTGACAAAAAACAAAGTTCTTCAGACTTAGTGAATAAATTCCCTTAGATAGAGATTAAAAAAAAGGTGACTATTATAATCCTCAATATTTGGGTTTCCCTTTCTGGCAGCTGAAGGATGGAACATTAAGGGTGAATGATTATTACAAGCCATAATTTTATAGTCTAACTGATAACCCTTGGAAAGAAACATTCTGGTTACCAAATGCTTCATCATTGGGGCAAGAATTTCTGAGGCCATCCCACGCTGATAACTAAATGCTGATAACAGTACAAATTTGGGTGAAGACAACCTGGAAGAAGAAAACCAGTCAGATGACCTGTATCATCTAACTGAATTATGTTCAAAACAAGCTTCCTAGGATGAATGGTATATGTTTATGCCTCTTTTCCCTTATAAAAATAAATTCTGCTTTAATTACTTTTTGTCACTAATTATTGAATCATTAGTTGACCTTAGGGGAAATTTTCAATAATTCTATTAAATCATTCTTTTTTTACTTAGAAACTATATCTGAGAAATACTTCCTCTTTCAGATAATTACTTTTATCATTCTGAACCAATTTCTTCTTCGGGAACTCTCAAATCAGAAGCAGTAAGGGGTCTGTCTTATTACCTGGTTGGAAAGAGACTACTGGGATTCCTGTGCAAGAGTTCAAGGATCCCCAAGAATAATATCACTTATGATCCAGATGGAACACAGGAGCAGTATAAATTTCCATCTCAAGGAATCAGAGCTTTTTGCATAGTAAGGAAGAGAGCAAGACCAGAAGAAGTGACCAAACATCTCCCCAAATCACATCACTTGGGGAATCACCAAAACCTTGCAACCACCCAGAAGTAGTTTTGAATACATAAGTGTCAAAAGGCATAAAGTGTCAGACACCTCTTTGCTTTCCCTCCCTGCCCTGCCCTGCACCATGCATATTTGGACGTAAAATAAAGTATAAAATACTAAGGTAGCAATCACGATGTTGAACAAAGCAAAATCTGCAACACACCTAATTCAACAAGATAAGTAGAAAAACTATATCATCCTAAAGATAGACAATAATGTAATATCAAGCAACTAGGCATCAATTGACAGAGCATCCAACTTCTTAAAGGTAAAGATAAAAGAGTTTCAAAAGGATATAAGCAAACAGAAGTCACAGAGTAATGGGTGATTCCAACTTTCTCAAAATTAGATAAATCTATGCATAAAATAAATAAGTCAAGGAGGTGAAAAACAGTTTTTAAAGTTAGATATAATAGGAATGGCTGGGTGGTGCAGTGTATAGATCACTGGCCCTGGAGTCAGGAGTACCTGAATTCAAATCAAACCTCAAACACTTAATAATTACCTAGCTGTGTGGCCTTGAGCAAGCCACCTAACACCATAACATCTATCAGGACATAAAATCCTCATAATCTAATGGATAAAAAGAGACATATTAGACATAGACTTTACAGATCTCTCTCAGATCACAAAGCAATATAAAGTACCAAATTGTGGAAACGTAGATTAAAAATTATATGGAAACTGAATAATCTAATTCTAAAGAATGAATAGCTCAAAGAATAAATCAGAGAATAAAGCAATAATTTCACTAAAAAGAATTATAACCATGAAGTAAAATTCTAAAATTTGTAGGATGCACTCAAATTAATTCTTAGGGGAAATTTCTATCTTTAAATGTTTACATCAATAAAACAGAAAGAGCAGATCAATGAGTTGAGTATTAAGTTTTATAAAATAGAAAAAAAGAATAAATGAAAAATCCTAAAATCAAAGATGAGATTAAGAAAAAAAATTAAATCTAACAAAAGGAGATGTAGTTTTTATGAAAATATTAACAAAATAAGTAAATAATAGGTTAATTTGAATAACAAAAAAGAAGAAAGCAAAATTACTAGTCTTAAAAATGAAAGGGAAAATAAATATTAAATGAAGTCCCCAACTGATAAATGGTCAAAGAATATGAATAGACAGGTTTCAAATAAAGAAATTAAAACTATATATCATCATATGAGAAAATCATTATTGATTAAAGCAATGCGAATAAAAACAACAATTAGATATCACCTCACGCCTATCAGATTGGCCAAGATGATAAAAAAAAAGGGAAAATAAACAATACTGGAGAGGTTCTGGGTTGACTGTGATATTGAGGCATTGCTGGCGGTGTTGTGAATGGATCAAACCATTCAGGAGAGCAATATGAAACTAAGCCCAAAGAACAATAAAACTGTTCATACCCCTTTACATACCAATTCCAATTCTAGGTCTATATCCAGAAGAAATCATAAAAATTAGCAAAAGTCTCACATGTTCCAAAATATTAATAGCAGCTTTTTTGTAGTGGAAAACAATTGGAAATCGAGGGGGATACCCATCATTTTGGGAATGGCTAAACAAGTTATGGTACATGGATTCTATGGAATATTTTTGTTCTATAAGAAACCATAAATGATTGGATTCTAGGGAAGCAAGGAATGAGTTACAGGATCTGATGCTGAGTGAAGGGAGCAGAGCCAAGAGGACAATGTGCACATTAACAACAACATTGTGAGATGAACAACCTTGATGGAAACAGCTCCATTCAGCAGTTCAGAGAGCTAGTACAACCATATTAGACAGGCTACAGATAATGCTATCCCCATCCAGAGGAAGAAAAGCAAAACAATACCAAAAAAATACTTCAGAATCTGATGAACACTTTTCAAAAATTATTTCTTATTTATCTTTCTGTTAATGCTAATTCCTTATAATGAAAATGATTAATCTGTTAATATGTTCATCAAAAACATGTATGTACAATGCTAACCTGACTGTTAACCAAAGAGAGGAAGGGGATGGGAAGGGAGGAGGGTGGAAGGAATATTTGTAACTTAAAAACATACATGCACATATGTCAGACAAATAAATAAATAAACAAATACACAGATAAATACATAAATATGTCTAATCAAGATGAAATTAAAGCAATGAATAGGAGTAATTGTGCTCAAGCAGAAACCAGCAAAGATGGGTGAATTCATATTTAACAAAAGAAACTGAATAAGGTATAAATGAGTTTCCAGAGGAAGGACCTGAGTTCAAATCTGGCCTCAGACACATAATATTTAATTAGATGTGACTTGGTCAACTCACTTAATCTTATTGTCTTGCAAAAAAAAAGAATCTATCTAAATGCACATTCAGAATATGTCCATTGAACATCAGAAAAGTGAATTACTACTAAACTTGGCATTTCTGGACATAGATACCAGATAATGGCTGGCACCATGGCAGATATGATAGCACTCGCCTATACTTACATACTTAAATGATTAGAGTTCACCTGAAAAGGAAAGGAGAACATATGTACATAAGAACTTGATGTAATCCTTCATCAGATGCAATTATGGACTGTCGTTCCAGATTTTTAAAGCTGTTTCAAAGTGTCAAAGATATCAAACTATGAGTACAGATAGCAAGGTATTCACAGATGACTCTATCAGGACCTGTTCCTTAACTACATTCATTGTGGCTCCTCCCAAGCCATGACATTCACAGGTTATTAGCTGTATAATCTGATATTCTTTAATTTGGAATTAATACTTCTGAGCTATATATTTATGATAAAAATTAGTCTCTTAAACTTTAACTAAATGTTATAAACTTCAGTGTGTAAAGAAAGTGTGTTTGCTATATCAAGCCCATCTACTACACCTTAAATGTTGACTGGCCTGTGTCAATGCTGCCTTAAAAACTCAGTGATAGTGCCAGTAAATTCCTTTTACCTGATTTTGGATGAAGAGACCATAATCCTACTGTTGTTTGTAAACCATTAACTCTCCAGCTTGAATGGAATTCTTGTCAATAGAAATTTTGAGAAAATATTTTAAGATATGAGAGAATCATATTGTAAAACAATGTCATCTATGTGAAATTTCATTGGTAACTGAACTCAGTTTTTTTGTCCTTTTTGCATAAAATGTCCCCAGAATTTTGTATCAGGTTTGGCATTCATAGGGATGCCATTCACCCATTGGTTTTAAGATTCTAGAGAATCAAACTTCTTTTCTATAACAAACTTGGTTGTTTCATTTATAATCTAAAAAATTATCTTTTTCAGAGCACATGAAGCAGTTTTAGTTGAGGTCAACTGAACTCAATGTTTCCTTAAGAAATCATCACATTTATCTGCTATAGATCAACAAAATTCTATCTGTAATTAAAGAGAGAGAGAGAGAGAGAGAGAGAGAGAGAGAGAGAGAGAGAGAGAGAGAGAGAGAGAGAGAGAGAGAAAGAGACAGAATGCTTTACTTTAATATTGGCATTTGGGGAAGGGGAGTGTAGATGGATTAAATGGAGTTAAAATTTACTTTTTTGCTGAACGTCCTGGCATGCAACTAATTAAATTATTTAAAGCTATAAATCAGAAGTGCTTCCTGCCATTTTTTTGACCCAGTCACCTGTGGTTTTCTAATATGAAGCACATCAATCGACAAACTATGGATGTTTTATTGTTAAACAGTATCATTAAGAAAATTAAAAGATCTGAGAAATTGCAGATTCATAGGTGCCCATTAAAAGTTTTCTGAAATTTATTCTCGGTTTCATCATGTTCTTTGAGTACTTTTTTTAGTAATGATGGCACGGAAAAAATTCTAGCCTTATACCAAGCATAATGATAAACTAGAATGGATAGTAAAATGAATTTGGTTTAATTTAGTTTTGATTCATATTTAATAATTTACGATTTTTGCCTCAAGAAGGTATTTTGAATTGTCTTTTCTTTCCCAGTTGGATAAACTTACTTGTAGGAATTATAACAAAGGTCTCTGATAGGATGGGATATTTTACATCAGTTTTTATAAAAGACAATCTATTCCTTAAAAAATGCTTAGAAGGTATCTGAGTAAACCTATGAATCTCAAAGAATAAACAGGGTCTTTGGGATTTTATTTGTATAAGTGGGCTACTTTATGACTTCTGTTACAAAAGATATGAATAGGTCGACTGTCAGCATCTTCATTATTGTCAGTGAATGGCTTCACTGTGCTTGTGTACACAGTAGAAGAAAATGCTTAATGAGACATCTTCTTGTGTAAATTTGCATAATGGACTTATTGAATATAATTTCTAGTGATCTGCTGTTTTAACCCCGATTGTCTTGTATACAGGGCCATCTCCACTCTTGCTGATTCATATCTGACCACTGGACTCAGATGGCTCTGGAGGAGAAAATGAGGCCAGTGACTTCACACAGCAGCCCCCTTACTGAAATCCAAATCATGTGCTTTTCATGGCATCATGGTTATCTTCGAAAATGAAGGATAATATTATCACAATCATCATCATCATCATCATCATCATCATCATCATCATCATCATCATCATCATCATCATCTAAACCAAGCAAGTTAAAAATGCCAGAATTAATTCTTTCTTTAAGTGGAAGACCTTACACATTTTAAGATAAGTTCCTTAATAAGTCTCAGTGCCACTAAGGTAATCCCCATTCAGTGATTAAATCTAAGATAGAAAGAAAGAAATGAAAGAAGGAATTATCCCTTTTACCTAGTGAAAAAAAACAATTTGGGAAGGTAAGACCCTCGGCCTTTCTGGCAAAAACAGAAAACATATTGTCTTTATTTTCTTTCTGAGCCAATTTAGATGTAAGAGGAGAATCAATAACAAACAGCAGAGGGGAAAAGTTTATGACAGAACAACTATCAATGAGAATCACCAAAAATAAAATAATTATGCTTCTATAAAGTTGAAATATTTTTCCATAAAGTGTTTAAATGCATTTAAAATAAGGACGATAACAGTTAAATGAGGAAAAACATCTCTGCACTAAATTTCACTAACGTCTATTGAAAGAGGACTTAATGTATTTGAAGTCATAATAACTTAAGCAACTGAATGTGTTACCATCATGGATCCTAATGAGGGATCCAGGTACCATCATTACATCTCACATGAGCCTCAGTCCACCTATCTCTTTATGTTGTACAGTCCATATTATGTGTACCCAACTTATGGACATGTCCAGATATTTGCTACTCCCCAGGAAAATATCTTGGGCAGACTGGTGAAAATAAAAGTCACCCAGAACTGATAGCCATACCAAAAGACTGAACAATGGTTTCTGTCAGCTAGATTCTCCTCCCACCTTTACTAATTCTCCATTGTCTAAATCAGAGATAGGACTCTCCTTAGATAGGATATACAGACTCATGTGATACAATCATGCCACCCAATAATCTTCCTCCTTTTTTCTCAATCAGAACAACTTCACCCTGCCTCTCCTCCTTCTTTCCATAAGAAGAGGGGCACAAGCAGGGGTGTCACCCTTAAAATATCATGGGGACGTTACAGGTATCCAAAGGGAAAGATCCCCTGACTAAACAATGTACACATAGGCAAGAAATGGTGGAGATGAACTGGTCCAGTGTCTCTCATCTCTTCACTTCTGCCCTGAAAACATCCAATGTCCTTCTACATCTTCTGAATCTGTTCCAAAAGGACCTCTCCAGCTCAGGTGACTACTTGAGAGTTTCTCTTCTGATAAAGAAATTGCTTAATATTTTATTCAAATCAAAATACAAGTTTTCTTCACAAGGCAATAAGATTCTAGGGCTTAGTACAATTTATGTTTTGCCTTACTCACTTCAACACAATAAACTTCCATAAGTGTTTTACTGCATGAGTAAATTCCACTGAGAATTACTACATTAACTTAAATTTGTAACATATATATTTCTTAACCTTTTGCTCTCATTTCAATAATTTCTCAAACATCCTTAATCAAAATGAATTTCTTTTTTCTTTCCTAAAATATTCTCAAATGTACCATAGATTTTACCTTTTTCCAGATAAACTTTTATGACTCATACTCCTTTCCTTAAACTAGACTATGAAACTGTAATTATCTTAAAAATTTCCCTTTCTTTTGCTTATCACTTTACTATAAAGGTCCAGGACATCAAAGGAAAATTCCTATATAGATATAATTACTGAATGTCAGTGTTCAAGCAGAGATCATGTGGGTAGTCAAAAGTCTTTGACCAGATTTATCCTTTCAGTTGAGACATTGTCCATATGTTTCTTAGGGGAAATCAAGTTTAAACCATCCAGACTTAGGCCATACTGAGAAGCCATCCCTTCAACTGCGCATCCCTGTCATTTGACATCTGTAGCCCATTGGATTCCTTGGTTCCAAGAACATGACATTGATTTACTGTCATCCGGTAACATTTACTTTTTGCTGACCAACCTGTTATCTAACATATAAAAGAGAAAACTGATTAAAAGTCCCATCTGAAAAAGTTATCTTACACAATCTTGCTATCTCTTATATTCTATTTTTTAAGGATATGATTTCTCTCTCAACACATTCAATTGGATTAGTGTATAACAGGGAAACAGTGTAAAGACTAACAGAATGTCTTCTGTGGGAGTGGGGGAAAGGAAGTGAGATTTGTGGGAAAATTGTAAAATTTAAAATAAATAAATAAAGTTTTTAAATAAAAGATCAGGAATGAAACAAGGATGCCCATTATCATCGCTACTAATGAATATTGTATTAGAAATGCTAGCTTTAGAAATAACAGAATAATTAGAATTGGGGAGGAAGAGTCAAAATTTTAACTCCTTTCAGATGACATGAGGTATACCTAGAGAATCCAAAAAAATCATCTAAAAAACTACTAGAAATAATTAGCAATATTATCAAAGCAGGAGGATATAAAATAAACCCTCATAATTCCTCACCATTTCTATATATGACTAGCAAGATGCAGCAGAAAGAGACAGAAAGTGAAATACCATTGAAAGTAACTTCAGATAATATAAAATACTTGGTAGTCTACCTGGCAAAGAAGAGTCAGAAACTTTTTAAAAACAATTACAAAACACTTCTCATACAAAAAAAAATTAGATTTAAATAACTGGTCAAATATCAACTGCTCATGGATAGGATGAGCTAATATAACAAAAATGACAATTCTACCTAAATTAAACTACTTATTTAGTGCCCTACCAATCAAAATTCCAAAAACTTGCTTTAATGAGATAGAAAAAAAATTGTGAGTAAATACATATGGAGAAATAAAAAGACAAGACTTTCCAGGCATTCAACAAAAAAAGCAAAAAAGAAGGTGACTTAGCCCTACCAGGTTTAAAATTATATTATAAAACATCAATCATCAAAACTGTCTGGTATTGGCTAAGAAATAGAGTGATAGATTAGTGGAATAGACTAGGTACAATAGCAGGAAATGATTATAGTAATCTTTTGTTTGATAAACCCAAAGAGACCAGCTATTAGGATAAAAACATTCTATTCTATAAAAAGCTGTTAAGAAAATTGGAAGTCAGTATGGAAGAAACTTGTATTAGACCAACACCTCACACCCAATACCAAGATAAGTTCCAAATGGATACAGGATTTAGACATAAAATCAATTTTATAAACAAGCAGGTAGATGAAGGAAAAGTTTTTAACCTCTCAGATCTATGGAAAGGGAAGCAGTTTATGACCAAGGGAGAGATATTTAACATCATTAAAAACAAAGAATAAAATTTCAATTATATTAAATCAAAAAAAACTTTTGCACAGACAAAACCACTGTAATCGACATCTAAGGAAATGTAGTAAATTGGGAAACAATTTTTACAACTAGTATTTCTGACAAAGGACTCATTTCTTAAATATATAGATGACTGAGTCAATTTTATTTAAAAAGTCATTCCCCAATTGACAAATTGTCAAAAGATATGCAAAGCCAATTTATAGATGAGGGCATCAAAACAATCCATAGTTATATGAAATATTACTCTAAATTATTAATTATTAGAGAAATGCAAATTAAAACATGACTAAGGTACAACTTCACGCCTATCAGGTTGGCAAATATGACCAGAAAGGACAATGATCAGTGTTGGAAGTGATGTGGGAAATCTGGGACACTAATACATTATTGGTGTCTGTGAACTCATCCAACCTCTCTGGAGAGAAATTTGGAATTATGCCCAAAGGGCAACAAAAACGTGCTTACCCATTGATCCAGCAATGCCACTACTGGGTGTATAACCTGAAGAGAGATGAAAAAAAAGGGTAAAAACATCACTTCTACAAAAATATTCATAGCAACCCTGTTTGCGGTGGCAAAGTATTGGAAATTGAGTGAATGTCCATCAATTGGGTAATGGCTTAATAAATTGGGGTATATGTGTGTGTGATGGAACACTATTGTTCGTTTAGAAACCAAGAGGGATGGGAATTCAGGAAAGCCTGGTAGGATTTGCATGAACTGATGCTGAGTGAGATGGGTAGAACCAAATGAACATTTTACCCCCTAACACTAACAGGGTTGATGATCAACCTCAATGGACTTGCTCAATCCATAAGAGCAACAATAAGGCACAATTTTGGGGTATCTGCAATGGAGAATACCATCTGTATCCAGGGAAAAAATTGATGAGTTTGGACAAATACCTAAGACTATTACCTTTATTTTTTTAAATAAACTTTTGTCTTTTTATGTAATATTTCTACATCTTTTACTTTATTTTTCTTCCTGAAGGATATGATTTCTCTCTTATCACATTCAACTTAGAGCAATGTATATCATGGAAACAATGTAAAGACTAACAGACTGCCTTTTGTGGGGACGCTGGCAAGATTAGGAGAAAAATTGTAAAATTCAAAAATAAATCAAACAATAAATACATTTTTGAAAAATCCCATGATCTAAAATAGTTATTACCTAATTGAAACTTCCAGTGAATCCAATTTAATAAATTTTTATCATTGTATTAATGGGGTCCCAATTAATGAACCCCAACTTAAAGCTCTAAGTGTCCTTCCTGGTTCATTGCTAAAACCAGGTATTCTAACCAAGACTGACCCTATAGACCTCATTTCCTACCTGTTGCTGGAGGCTTCTGATCTTCAGACTCATATCCCTTTGTCTGAAATCATATCTACTCTATCTGTATATAAGGATGTTGTATCCAATTCCCCTTGGCTAGAGAACCCTTCTTCTACCCTGTTGTTTTTTCAACAAATGAACATCTCCCTTGTCCAGGAGATTGCCTATCATCTCCTAAATTCTCACATAACAATTAAGCTAAATATTGTCACAAAAAATCGAAAATTATATTTCTTGTGTTTATTTTTCTCATATTACACAGGTGCTTTTACTTCAAAGCAAACAACCAGGTTTGGAATATATATGTAAACTTGTTTAGCCACTAGCCATCCTTAACATGCAAATTGTGTTTTTTTTAGTTGTTGCCAGGCAATTGGGATTAAGTGACTCCTCCAGGGTCACACACCTATGCAATCATTATGTGTTTGAACCCTGATTTGAACTCAGGTCCTCCTGATTCCAGAATCAGTTCTCTTACCCACTTCATGACTGAGCTGTCCCCTAACATACAAATTAATTTTCATATTTTTATAAAACCATTAGACCATCTTAGGTGAATTTAAATTTCCAACACGTGTTATTAATTTCAATATAACAAAGCAGCAATAGGAATAACAAACAAATTACTAAATTGCACAAAGCAATCCTTGCATTATTACATTCATTATTCATGAACCCACTGATCTATCCCCAAAGGAGTCATAATTTTTGATATTTCCCTTTTATTGCCCTTCTAAGCAATCACATTTTAATTCCAGGCTTTAACATTACACTAATTAAATAGCTTATATACTCAGAAGAGATAACCAAATATGGTGAAAGCAATCTCTTTGAATTTATAAAAGAATATCATCAATTACTCATCAATAAGTTACCTTATATATACATATATTTTCAGTCCCACGAACATGGGATAAGACAAAATTATTACAAGATTTCCTCCTTTATTAACAAAAGACATTTTGAGATTGTGGAAAATGTATTACCAATATCAAATTATCAGCACAAATCAGACTACAAAATTTAGTACAATATTTCTCTTTCCCCCCAAAATCAGTGAATATACCTGATAGCATATTTATATGTTTTTCCCTCTTAGTAGCACAATAGCACTTTCCTTTCATTCAAAGGTGTTCAAGATCCCAAACAAAATTAACCAATTTTGTTTGTTGTTTAAAATCTAGGTTATTTAATTCCTCCCATTCTTTACCAATTTATCAGAATGTAACAACACTAACAACCCAATTTAACAATCCTCAGAGTGCTTCCCAAAACTCTACTTCAGAAACCTTAAAAACAATGAGAGTCATCACTTTCAGGCCATGTGTCCAGAGCAGAGACATTGATTAAACATGGTTTCCTTTCAGTAAACGTGCCTCCAATCTCTAATTTTATATTTTCTTCCTCTCCCAATCATATATCACACCTGTGAAGGGGTCTCTTTCCCTTTAAGGCTAAGTCTCCTGTCCGCCCCCCCCACCTCTCCCAAAGGCAGGTGGGGTACTCCTCCAGGTAGACTCAGATTTAGAGTTAAAGTAGAAATCCTCCCTCCTGTAACTTCTCAATTTTAACCATCAAATTCTCTCTTTTCCTTTTTAAACTCTCTCCCACACAGTCTCTTTCTCTTTTGCAGTCGTCCCCTCCTCTCTCCAGCTCTATCCACCAGCACCACTACTGCAGCCCAGGTAGGGAGCGGTCGATCTCCAATGAGGGTGACTCTGCAAACTACAGATCTTCCTTCCCAGACTCCTTGACCCATCTCCCAGCTACCCTGCAGTTTAAAACTTAAGCTGAGTCCCGACCCCAGAAATAACACACCTAGACCTACACACAAAATAAAACACACATGAAAAACCACACACTAAACACATATTCTGGCAGGACCATACTCATATTGGATGCAATCGGTGGCTTCCTTCCTTTCACCTTCCAGCTACCGGCTCCTGGCCACAGGCCACAAGCCTCCCTGGTCCCCTTTTTCCAGCCTGCATCCTTCCCCTTGGTGGACTTTGGATTTTGATGAACTTCCTGGGAGAGACTCCAATTCCCCTGCTCTCCCTCCCTCCCTTAGGGGCACCCTATATTCCTCTGGCCTCTGCTTCTTTGGAGGAATTCTCATCTAGTCCAGGGTGGTTCTGGCCACCCATGCCACCCTAAGAGATCCGTCCCTTACTGTCTTTTTTAACCCCAGTCATTTTAATCACTCTTGGCTTCAAACCCAGGCCTATCTTCTCAGGAATCTCTGAGATACTTCCCCACAGAGAACACCAAGAATTTGGACTTGAAATCAAACCCCCACATGTATTTTTTTTCTTGTGTTCTTCCAGGAAAATACCAGAAGAGATTCACATCAATATCATTGGCGCGCCCCCAAATTGTTATAAATGACTCATGAATACTTAGTCCAGAGGGAATAAAATGATTTTTATTAAGATATCTTAATAAATGACACACTTCTCCCAAGGTGGGAGGGGGCCCCCAAACCTCCAAATGCTAGATGCTATATCCACTTTCAAAGGCTTTGTTCCTGCCCCCTCATGCCAATCATAGGCTGGGGACATCAATCTAAAAGACATATTTGACCCACCCCCATATGTTTTCCCCACCTTGCTCATTATACTAATGAGCAAAAACAGCTACTTATTTTTCCAGGTGTAAGGGACCATAGCTCAGATGCCCATTCAACCTATGCAAAGTTATTTAACCTTTTCCTTTTGTCCTAACTCTCCCCTTCCTGTAAACAGGTTGGCATTTCTTGAGTTTTCACAAAGACCAGGTATCCTGGCTTTTGTAATGTATTATCCTCACAGACTTCTGTGAGATTCTGGCAATACCCTTTTTCACCCTTGTAAATAACAAAACACTTGATTCTTTCCCACAATAGTGCTATGAGGGCCAGAGGGAAAGAATACCCTGGGCAGCTGATACCATTTGCCTGTTTGTTAGGATGGGAACTACAGTCATTTTGCCTCAACTTGATGGTCTAAAAATGTAGAAATCCCCAAAGAGTCTTTTGGCCTAATATTAGAACATCTTCAACCCCTCTGCAAGGACACAAAGTCTTATCCACTGTTGTAACAAGTACTTTTTGTCCTTGAATAAGAGACCATGCATGTTTATCCCAAATGACTTCTTTGTCAAGTTTAATAGTATTAGGTCCCTTACCCTTATCTTCTCCTCTTGCATAGAGAATGTGTCAGTCAACATTCATTAAGGCATCTTGCTAAACAGTGGAGATATAAAGACAGGTCAAAGGTAGTTTCTACTTTCAAGGAGACAACATGTCATCATCTATGAACAAACTAGATACATACATGATACATTTGAAATGGGAAGGCATGAAAGGTTTTGGGGGAAAACTTCCTATAGAAGATTGAATATCTGCACGCACTTGAAGGAACCAGGGATGTCTTGCTGAGAATGAAGACCATTAGGTCTGGGGTCCAGATAATAGGCAAAGTCAGAAGATGGAGCTAGTTGATCTGGGAAAAAGAATGAGTTGTCATTGTATCACTGAGTTTGTGGATAGGAGAGATGATTGGAAAGATAGAAAATTAAAAAGGATTTTCATTTCCAACGAGACAGTTTTAGGTTTCATCCTGGAGACATTAAGATGTCATTAAGTACTGGACTTCTATAGAGGGACTTGATCATTTGGAGGAATAGGGCGAGAATGGGAGCAGGGGGAACAAAAACACTCTTTCAGTATGAGATGATAAGGAAGTGCCCCAAAGTGGCAGCAGTGTCAGAGGACAGAGGTGGCATATGAAGGAGATGTGCAAAGGTAAAATGAACAAGTGTTGCCAACAGATAATAAATCCTTCGATTGTTCTTAGAAATATATCCTCTCTGATCTGTGTTTTCTCTGTCTCCTTCCCTTGAGAAATGCCTGTAAAATGTTGCTTAAGATCTTTGTTTTCTGAGTGACTGAAAGTTTATAAAAGTTAAATTTCTCTTTTGAAAGCTGTAGCTTATCATGGAGTATAGTCTCCATTAACAAGCTAGTAATAGTAGTAGGTTATACCAGGAGGAAGGTAGCTGAAAGACCTCAAACCTAATGTACATTGGGGTTATGTCTACCCCAAACATATAAAGATTTCCCTCAGTGGAATAATGTATGAGAAGAATTTGTTCAACTGCCTATAAAGGTGGCTGCATTGGGCATTGTGGAAGGCTTAGAGTTTCTTCAGACATCCAAGACACCAAGGTCCTCACTGCATCCCAGACCATCACTTGTTCTGAGGTTTGCCCCTCCTCTGGAATTCAATGCTGACTAGTTGTGCGAGTCTACTTCCATGCAAGTCAAGACATCACCCTTCATCCACTAATTCACTTCAGTATTTTGACATCTTTGATCCTCTTCAAAAACAAAGGTTGAACAACAACTCAACAACAACAACTAGTGTTGCATTTGCTTTACTTTTCTATCTTTGACTTAGGGGTCATTGACTTTTGGCTGACAGGAGGGCTTCTAACAAGAGGCTAAGAGAATTACACAACAGTCTGAGGTTGAATGGATAATCAGGGTGACTCACTCTGAGCTGGTGGAGTGATAGGATACCTGGGACTGCTGGAACACACATAAGGCAATTGTTTTTACTGACCCCACAGTCTTCCATATTTCTGAGTGATCTTCCTACTCTTTCAGTGGCAAGAGTCATTGTTATCAAATTTCTATGATTTAGAGACCATAAAGAAACTATTGCCACTTGTTGTCAATTATTGCCAGTGAAGAATCACACTTGGGACCTTGGACTGCAGGTATGGAAAGAAGATAGAGATTTTTTAAAGGAAGTTACAACACAAAATAAAATGATAGGAAAGTTAAGTAGAGATGAAAGAAAAGGCCAGGTGGATTGAACTTGGCAGACGCCAGGAGTCTGGAAGGTTAAGATAGGGTATCACTTCCTCAGATCTCCTTAATTTCTCTCTCAGTATCCATGGTGGGTGGTGACCTGGGAGTGACCCAAGTCCTGCACTGGAGATTTTGCCTTTAAGGGAGGGGTCTCTTATGGGTTGTCTTAGACTTGTTTTCAGAAACTGTGCACCCTGTCTGCCCCCACCAAAACAGGATGCAATCCAGATCAGATTGAAGGCCAGGACCTCAGGCCCTGGCCCAAATTAGATGATAAAGTAAGAAAAGATTCTCTTAACAATGCAAACAAAAGATTTACAATACTTGTCTCCAACTGAACTCAACAGCCTCTGTGGCCATGGTTCCTTGCATCAAAACAGTTAGAAAAGGCGTTGATTAAGTTGTTTGTTATGAATTTACAGGAAGGAGTCTTCTGTGTTTAGGGTATTATCTTTCTAATTTATAATCATTGAACAAGGCTGGGACTGTCTATCTTGGTAGTGACACAAACTTCCCAAAAGTTCTCTTAGGAAAGGTAAAAAGAAAGCTGTGGATGTGGGAACCTCATGCTTCCACAGGAGAAACACCTCATCTGTATAAAGAGAAAGTCCAAGATTTCAGATGGAAGTCCCTGCTCCTTGACCATTAGGAAAATTATTCATTGCACAGGAAATTAACAGAAGGAGAAGGCATTTAGTTGGGATGAATAGAGATCGTCAGTGATTGTGTGAGTGATATATATGCCCAAAGCTATCATGAGGTAAAATACCTGTGAAGCCCTAAATGAGCCTTGTGGATAGATCTTCTCCCAGGGAGTGTTCCAGATAATCATTGATTCCTGACCTAGCCCAAGGATCCTACATTATATGGAAAATCTTACTATCTCCTCTCTGGTGGCACAGTGAATACGACACCAGACCTGGAGTCAGTAGAACCTGAGCTCAAATTTGGTCTCATACCCTTAATATTTATCTAGCTGTTTGATCTCAGGCATGTCATTTAACCCCATTGCTTTGCAAAATAATAATAATAATAATAATAATAATAATAATAATAATAATAATAATAAAAAGTCTCCAGTAGCACAGTCCCATGGAGTAAAATGCCAGTTCAGCTTGTGGGGAGGTGACTGGACCAAATGAACAACCATCAAAGTTACCATTGTGATAAGTGATTAGGTTTCATTTCTACATTAGTTATGGGACACTGAAGAAAGTAGTTTATATGTTACAGAGAAACAACTAGGGAAGATAAGGGAAGAAGCTATAGTGTTAGAATCTGAGGACTGTTGGCTTATGGATGTAAATTAAAGCTAATTTACATCTTACTGGCAACTTGTGCAATTTCTCTTTGTAGAGAGGAAGGGGGGTGGACTGGAACAGGAAAACAAGGGACCATACAATTAGCAGATTGGGTGAATTAGTGAATGGACTGGTGTCAGTAGTCAGATTCACAAATCTGTATTATCATTTTCAAAATCCTGACTCCCAGACTGGGGGGAAGGAAAGTTTGAAAAGGAATTTGAACCCACATGAGGAGAGAATTGTCTACTTTAAATCAGCCTTTGACCTTGGCAATACCCAGCCAAATGGGGATAAGGGAGGGTATTGTGTTTCTAGACAGGAGATAAAAGGCTCTGATTTCATTTGACATATGTGCCCATTTCTATTATGGACACCTTCCCTTGAGGAATGTCCACTAATGGTGGTTCTGAGTTCCTGGGAAACCACTTGTTTCTTACACCATGATCGTAGACCATCTCCTGACCCAGTACTGACCTTTCTTCATTTCTCTTTTGAAAAAGTAGCTTAGAACATTAGAAAAAGATCCTGTGTCCTGAGACATTAGGAGAAAATGAATAGTGTTTTTGCTTATACTTCGTTGTTTTAAGTCATATAGAGTATATATAGATAACATGGTGTGCAATAGGTGTCCTTGTAAATTGAGCTGATCTTTGTCCTGTGGTCTGATAAGTCAAAGGAAAAAAAGGGTGAAAAGAGGAAGAGATTTCAACTGAAAGCTTCCAGACTTTAAAAAATATAATCTTGTCTCTTTATTTCTGTTTCTGGTCAAGTTGGGAATACTGGAGAGAGAAAGCTCCTCTTTCTGTGTGTGTGTGTGTGTGTGTGTGTGTGTGTGTGTGTGTGTGTGAGAGAGAGAGAGAGAGAGAGAGAGAGAGAGAGAGAGAGAGAGAGAGAAGAGAGGGAAGGTTAGGGGAGAAGAGAGACAGAGAGAGAAAACCAGATAGACATACAGAGAGACAGAGGAGGGGAGAGAAAGGAGAGAACAAGAGATAAATGCATAAGGACAGAGAGAGCTGCAGTGAGATATTAAGAAAAACTCAGAGATAAAGGGAGCAAAACAGAGAAAGGAAGAGATGGAGAGAAAGGGAGAGTGAAACATATGATAATGGGAAAGGAAATAAGAGTAGAGATTATGGATTGTTACGGAGGATAATGAGGAATAAAGAGAAGACACCCACAGGTAATGGAGAGATATGCAGGGAAGAAACACCTGGCTAGTGTAGAACAAGGCGTGAGGTGTCCTAGTGGTTAGAGCATTGTCCTTGGAAGTCCCTCATTGAATTTAAAACCCACGGCAGCCATTTACCAGCTTGGTTATTCTGGAGAAGTCTCCGGTTATCATTATCAGCCTAATGTTTCTCCTTAGTAAATTTATGGGGCTGGATTTGATGGTGTCTAAAGATGCTCCATTTCTATCATCTTCTAGTAATCAAAGAGTGAAAAGGATGCCGACTTGGGATTAAGCTTGAACAGAGACAGAACAGAGTTAAAGGGAATTAGCCATTAAAGATGAGAAGGAAACAGAAGGAAGTCTACAGGAAATGAACTGTGAATTGAGAGAAATATGTATAGTAATAAAGGAGATATCCTGGAGAACTCTTCTTGGTGGTCTATATGGTCTGAGTTCAAATCCTTAGCACTTTTATTCATTCATTTATTTGCAAGGAAATGGGGTTAAGTGATTTTCTCAAAATCACACAACTAGGTAGTTAAGTGTCTGAGCCTGGATTTGAACTCAGGTCCTCCTGACTCCAGGGCTGGTGCTCTATCCACTGCACCACCTAGCTGCCCCTCCTACTTAGTATTTTTAATAACTCTTTGATCTAGGACAATTCAAGTAGAGTGTCAGCCTCTTTCCTCTCGTATATTATAATTGAGTTTGAGTAGAATAAAGTCAGAGATTTCTTCATTATAATATTATAGAGTGAATCGAGTTAGTTATGTGCCCCTCCTTGACAAAGCAAACTTTTGTGGTATTGGTAAGGAGTCATCTGACTTCATCTTATCTGTTAATGTCTGGAGAATCATTCATGTCCTGGGACTAACAAGATAATCTGGTTTTGGTTTTAATTTTATGTTCTTTTCCCTAGATTAGTTTGCTTTGTTTGAATTCTATGCCCCTTTCCCTAGGGTAGTTTTCCTGTTTAGATTGTAAGACCACATTCCTTATTAATGAGGGTGGGTCCTTGTGGGGGGAATCTAGTTAGGATAAATGTGATTCTTGAGCCTTTTGATTTTACCTCAATCTCTCTGATTGTGCCCTGTTTCTTGAGAAACAAATAAAGCCTTGTCTTCATACCTTGAGAGAACTCTGAAATTTATTTAAGTGGCATTTGTCCCACACAAGTTGAACTCAATGAACCCTAGAGTTCCCTCCAGCTCTAAACCTATGATCATGGCTATGACTGGCTAAATATAAAAGGACAGTTAGTTTGGGTGGGAATTAGAATAAAGAAAACAACTTTTGAGGAAGAGATTGAGAAAAGGAGGAGAAAGTTTTTGAGGAGGAACTTGAGAAGAGGAATATCAAGGGATAGAGAGTGATATTGAGAGAGACAGAGAGAGAGATAAATTGATGGAATGAGATAGACACATATTGAGATAATTATAGACATTACATACACTATATGTGGTGTATGTAATATATATATAATGCATAATATAGAGAGAGTATGTAATATATAAACATATGTAACACACATACATATATATATGTACATATATATATATATATATATATATATCAAGAGAGAGAGAGACCTGGCAAATGTAGAAAAGGCCATTTCATATATATATATATATATATATATATATATATATATATATGTATATATATATGTATATATAGAGTTAGATTATAACATATAGAGTACATAATATATATATATATATATATATATATACACATATATGTATATATATAGAGAGAGAGACAGACAACTGGCAAATGTAGAAAAGGCCAACTAGGTGTCATAGTGATGAGAGTATTATACATGGATTTTAAATCACACATCAGCTGCTGACAATCCTTGTTATTCTGAAAAAATCACTTTCAGGATCAGTTTTCTGATTAGTAAAATCATGGGACTTTACTTGGTGATGTCTAAGAATGCCAGATTTCTATGATCTTATGGGTGCTTCAGAAAACCTAAAGAGTGCTTATGCACCTGTGGCGGGAGAAGACCATAACAGTTAAAGGGAATAGTGCATAAAAGAGAACAGGGAGACAGAGAAAGGGCAACTGGGAAAGATTCTCGTGTCTGTGTGTGTCACAGACTTATGTCCCTTGGTGGTCTGATCTTTAAAGCCATGTTTAACTGAGGTCACATCCTCCTTCACTTTTTGTATTATTATTTGAAATTGGACAATTCCCTTAGAATTCCTAAACCTTGGAGTTGGACTTAGTCACATTTAAGTTTCTTCTGACTACCAATATATTATCATATTGTTTATAGAGAGAAAAAGAAAAGCTAACTTGTTTTTAGATTGGAAAGAAAATAAAGAAAATAAAAGCATTTGATGAGGAAAGAGTGATAGGGAGACAGAAATATAAGATAAAAACAGAGAAAACTATTAGAATGAACAGGTAATGAGGGAAGAGAATATTGTGAGAGATTTTGAGTACGAGACCACAGGCAAAGAAGGAAGTCATACTTGGTGCAGTGGGGAGAAAAATCCAGGGGTTATAGTAGATGGAGGACTGTTGTTTTAATGAAGGATATTTGAATTTGAATGCTATAACAAACTAATGTGTGTTAGTGGAACCAATTCACATAATTTCTTTCAAACTAAGTTTCTTTTTCTCTTAACTGATGGTACAAAAATTCAGAGCTAACAATGTTGCACCTTCTCTATTATCTTATGGGTACCATTAAGAGAATAGAAAGCACTTGTTTATTTAGGTTAGAAGGAGAAAGATATGATTAGATTTGACAGAGTATTAGCAAGGAGGCAGACAGAAAGAAAGGGTCTCTCCAAAGGCTGGGACATAGAATGTGCTTTTCACAGAGCTAGATCTCTGCGTAGACTATTCCTGGAAGGATGAATTAGATTGGTTCAAGTACTGACTCAGTCACATTGTTTTTTTTTTTTTTTATTTTTGCAAGGTGATGGAGTTAAGTGACTTGCCCAAGGTCACACTGCTATGGAATCATTAAGTGTCTGAGAGAAGATTTGAACTTAGGTCCTCCTGAATCCAGAGCCAGTGTTCTATCCACTGTGCCACCTAGTCAGCCCATCAGTCACATCCTTGTCAGGTTTTTGATGCTGGGTAGGTCACTTAAATTATCTCCCATTCCTCAGTCCTGCAATGCTAGGGATTTAGTCAATCACCCAAAATAATTCCTTCTGCCTTCTAATCTCTGTCATTCTGGGATATTAAGAGTCAGGGAAAAGACCAATGATTATTCATTAGAATTGAGACTCAGGCAATAGTGCATTTAAGATGACAGAGAGCCAGCAAAAAGGCATTTTTCTGGAGGAGGAAAAGACAAAGAAGAAAAAAAAAGAACAGAACTGGAGAACCCAGACAGAAATGCAGCTAGAATAGTGACAGAAATCAAAATAAAGATGCAAAATAAACAAGAAATCCAAAAGGCAGTGTACAAGAGATCAGATTATAGGGTGCCGAAAGACAGAGTTAGGGGCCCACAAGTGAAGGAGAGAGAGAGAGAGAGAGAGAGAGAGAGAGAGGCGGGAGGGAGGAGGACAATTTCTATTGTGGGGATTCGAAAACACGCAACTAAGGTACATGTTACAAAGAGTTAGACGGTTACTCAACTAGCATTTATTGAGCTTATTCTTTGTACCAGGCAGTATGCTATGGTCTGGGAAGACAAATATAAAGAAACAAAAACCGAATCACTGCCCTCACAGAAGTATGACCCAGTGGTGGAAGTCATCATAGTAGATAGAGAAAACTGAAAAGTGAGTGTGGCTCTGTAGAGGAGGGTACCCAGGCTGGAGCAAAGATTAAACTTGCTGAGTGTATCCTGGTAGGAAATATAGAGCTGAATGGTATGGGTGCCCTCCATAAAGGGAAGTTCTGGGAGGAACCGTCCATTCAGGCAAAGATAGGATCTTATGATTCTGCTGCAAAGGGAAATCTAGGTCTGAAGAGATGCTCTAGGAAAAAAGAGGCGCATGGTTCTGATGGAGAAGACAAGACCAGAAGTAAGCATGATGAGAAATGAAGAGCAATAGAATTTGGATTTTTGTGTACCAGAGTTCTAATCTTGCCTAATGTTGATAAGTTATTTAATCTCTCCCAGAAATGGATTCTTTCTCTAAAGATTCATGTCTTTTATTTGGAGAGTCTGTAGTTTCTTTCCAGCTCAATATCCCTGTTAATGAGGAAAAAAAAAAACTTTCTTATAATTCTACAAAGAGAAGAGACAAAACATACAAGGAATAGGCCACTGAGACAAGAAAATGCAGACAGGAACAGGTTTGGCTAGAGCTACCTGTCCCAGAACCAGTTAGGGCAAGTGAGACATGGAGAGAAGCAGAGAAATGGAAAAAAGAAAATTACATCATAATGGACAAAGAAATGAGAGAATAGACCATTGTGGAGGTTTGAGCATAATTGAGGAAATAAAATACAGACAAGGAAAGAACACCTCTCAACTGTAGGGTGAGCCAACTAGAAGTCATATTGGGATAGAGATTACACAAACTGTTGGTAATTTGATTTGAAAATCCATATTGGCTGCTGACAAGCTTTGTTACACTGGAGAACAACTTAAGCATTATCACCTTCTGGTTTCCCCTCACTGAATATATTAGGTAAGATTGGATGGTTTTTAATGGCAAACTGATTCTATGATTCTCGGGATTCCAGAGAGAGAAAAGGATGAGGATTTGGAGTTAAGCTTGGAATGGACAGACACAAATTTAGAGTGAAAAAGCAACTGAGGAGTAGAAGGAGAAAGAAAGAAGCATCGAAAGGAAATCCAAACAGCCAGATCTCCGAGCACACACTTCTTGGAAGTAAGATTACCATGAATTCAAATACTCCTTCACGTTTTAATATATTAACGGACAATTCAGGTAGAATTTCTGACCCTCTGTACCCTGTTACAGTGTAATGGACTTGGACAAAATGGTCCCTTGGTTTCTGTCCAGCACTATTTGATCATATTGATTATGGGGGGGGAAAGGAAAGATCGGTTATAACTGACTGGGAATTAGAGCAAATAACAAAAGTTTCTGAGGAAGAGACAGAGAGATGATATAGATGGGGTAATAAAGGACAAGACCAAGAGAAATATGGTTGGAGCTAAAGAGATAAAAATAGAGAGTGGCAGGGAAATAGTCAGAGAAATAGTGAAAGATACAGAAAGAGAGTCACAGAGATAAAGAGAAAGAGACAAAGGTCTACAAGATAATATACAAGGGAGTGATGGAAGAGACAATCATGTAGGAAAAGAGAAACAGATATAGGGAACAGACCCCTGGGCTTGATAATAAATGTTCTTAAGAACAATGTTCTTAGGGGTCTGATTTATGAAGTCTTGGGATCCAAATTTATATAATTATTTGAAATTAGTCAGTCCATTTAGTGTTGATCCTCTACTTCTTTCATTTTTATATTTAAAGAAATTTGACTTAAATGGCCCCTAATATTCCTTCCAGCCATGAATCTATGAGGATCTTTGTAATACAATGTTTTGTAGGTTTTTTTCATTTTTTTGCAAGGCAATGGGATTAAGTGGCTTGCCCAAGGCCACACAGCTAGGTAATTATAAAATGTCTAAGGCTGAATTTGAACTCAAGGTACTCCTGACTCCAGGTTCAGTGTTCTATCCATTGTGCAACTCAGCTGACCCGGTAACAGAATTTTTTGAAAGCCACTTATTTTTGGTTGGGAATGAGAACCACGAAAATAAAAGCTCTTATGGCAGCAGAAGAATGAGGGAGAGTGAAAGAAAACGACAGAGACTGATAAAGAGCAATACAGTTATAAAATCAGGAAAGGGCAGATATAGAGAAAGAGAACTAGAGACATGGAAACAAACAAATGAAAGAGAAAAAAGGAATCAGGTAAGAGATATTTTTGATAACAGTAAGCAATAGAATAAGGAATCTACAGAAAATGAAAAGATAAAAAGGGGGGGGACCTTTGCAAGTGTAGAACTGTGTAGGGTATCACTGTGGTCAGAGCATTGACTTTATGTACCACCATAACTACTGCCAAGTCTGGATCTTCTGGAGAAGTCACTTACCTACTGACAGTTTCAGTTTTCTCCTCAAATTTATTTGATCGGTTTTCATGGTGTCTAAAGATGTTCCAGCTCTATGATCTTCTAGATTCCAGAGGGAGAATATGATTGTCTACCTGTCTGGAATAGAGTGATAGAATTAGAGAGAAGCAGGCATTGAAGGAAAGAAGACAGAAGCAAATGACCGCAAGAAATATAATTTTGTGGATCAGGGAAAATATGCATAACAAAAGAGTGTATAGAAAATTCTCTGTGGAATTCCCTCACAGAGGGATCCATTAATTCTAAAGCTCTGATCATGATCAAAAAAGGAAAAAAAGAAAATATCACTTATTTTTTTAAATTTATATTTATTTACTTTTGTATTTTACATTTTTCCCCTAATCTATCTTCCTTTGCCCCACTCCCCACAGAAGGCAGTCTAATAGTCTTTACATTGTTTCCATGCTGTACATTAATCTGAATTGAATATGTTCAGAGAGAAATCATATCCTTAAGAAAAAAAATCAAAATGTAAGAGATAGCAAAATTCCATGATAATTTTTTTTTTAAATTAAAGGTTATAGTGTTTGGTCTTTGGTCAAACTCCACAATTCTTTCTCTGGATACAGATGGTACTCTCCATAGCAGATATCCCCAAATTGTCCCTGATTGTTGCACTGATGGAATGAGCAAGTCCATTAACATTGATCATCACCCCCATGTTGCTGTTATGGTGTACAATATTCTTCTGGTACTGCTCATCTTGCTCAACATCAGTTCATGCAAATCCTTCCATACTTCTCTGAATTGCCATTCCCCCCAGTTGCTAATAGAACAATAATGTTCCGTGATGTTCATATGCCAAAATTTGTTAAGCCAATGCCCAGTTAATGGACATTCACTCAATCTCCAATTATTTGACAGCACAAACAGAACTGCTATGAATGTTTTGGTACAAGTGATGTTTTTATACTTTCTCATCAACTCTCTTCAGGGTACAGTCCCAGTATTGCTATTGCTGGAACAAAGGGTAATTACTTTGATTTCCTACTCATGGTGCCAAGTTAATGTTTGTGATTTATTATACTTGCAATTTGGATTTCTTATTTCTTTTTTTAAATAAAATTATTGTATAAAACAGAGTTTTATATATTATATATATTGTATAAAACAGTTTTATTAATTTCATTTTGTTTTTCCTAAAACTTAATCTTGGTTTTATTTATTACTACAATAGCTTTCTTACTTTCCATTTTGTTATAATCATTCCTATAATTTTTAGATTTTTAATTTCATATTTAATTGGGGTGTTTTAATTTTTTTATCAATTTTATAGACTTATTCATAAAAGCAACTAAGTTTTATTTATTAGCTCAATAATATTCTTACTTTAATTTCTATTAATTTATCCTTTGAATTTCAGAATTCCTAATTTGATATTTAATTCGAGATTTTTTGTTTGTTTGTTTTTTTTTTTGCTGTCTTTTTTAATTGAACACCCAGTTCATTGATCTCCTTTTTCTCTAATTATTTTTTCCATGTAGGCACTTAAGTTGCACAGTAGCTAGAGCACTGATCTTGGAGTCAGGAGGACAGGAGTTTGGATCTGACCTCCAACACTAGCTATGTCTTACTAACTGTGTTATCTTGAGGAAGTCACTTCACCCTTTTGTATTGGGAGCTATCTCCCCTTGTAATGATTCATATCTGGCCACTGAAGTCAGATGACTCCTAGGAGAAAATGACTCAAATTCAAATTGAGTGACTCAAATTGAGACTGGTAACTGAAATTCAATTCCTGTAAATATCATATCCCCAATATCAAGGCCTTCTTGGAAAATGAAAAACAAACATCATCATTTATTAACCACATACTACGTACCAAACTCTAAAGTGAACCCTGAAGGTGAAAAAAAAGCATAAGGCCACCACTGACCTTGCAAAATTCATAATTTAGTGGGGGTGGTTATGTTTAATGAAGTTCATAAAAGTGAATGTAATCACTAGTGGGAAGGCACTATAATTAGGGAGGAATGGGAAATGCTTCCTATATACTGTGACATTTTAGTTGGTCTTTTATGGAATACAAGGAAGTTTGGAGGCAGAGATAAAGAGGGCAGAGTCCCAAGCATGAAGGGTAAGCAGAGAAAATGAGCAGAGTGGAGAGAAGTTTCTTATTTCTGAATAACAAGGAGTCCAATGATACTGAAAAAAATTAGTTCTGGGAGTTGGACGGGAGGACAAAGGCTTTAAGTTTTAAGAAGACTGAAAAGAGTCAGATGACTGAGATTTTTGAACATTAAAAGATTTTATTTTTCATTCATTGGGTTTATTGAGAGTGTGTATGGTGAGAGAAAATGAACAGAGGTGGCATCTTCACTCCTGTACTTGAGGAAAATAACATTGTGAGCTGAGTGGAGAATGCTTTGGATTAAATAAAGATTTTTGTATATTTTTAATGTCTTCAAGTTTAATACTTTTATTTTGATCCATTTTGAACTTAAATACAAAATCAAGAAAGAAAATAAAGAACTTTTTTATGTTCATAGTATAAGACAGGATTCAATATAAAATGATAAATTTGAATGTTGGGGATTTCAAAAAAACCTTTGAAATAACACCTCCATGTGTTTTCAAAGCAATCCAGGTATTTTATGTTTCCTTGTAGGTTTTCTTTTATTCGCTTCTGGGAACTTTTAATTCTGTGTTATTTTCCTTTCTTTTCCCCACCCTAGAGAAGTCTATAATGAAATGCATGTAGCTATACAAAAACATATATGCATGCATAACTATAAACTATATAGTTATAAACAAGAGTTCATAGGCCAACCTTACTTGGTCATTGCTTGGTCCCTCACTGAATTCGAGTGAATTGAAGTAGTAATTGTTCCTGTTTTTTCCAGAAATATTAAGGATCTACTACTTCCAGAGTGATTATTTTTTGACTATATAAAAGAGCCTATTATGAGAAGCATTTCTTTCTCCTTACCTACTTTAATCACAGAATAGGCTTTGTCAGACTCAAAAATGAAACCCCCTAAAGATTTATTTTTTTTTTAATTTTATAGCTTTTTGCAAGGGAAATGGGGTAAAGTGGCTTGCCCAAGTCCACACAGCTAGGTAGTTATTAAGTGTCTGAGGTCAGATTTGAACTCAGGTACTCCTGACTCCAGGGCTGGTGCTCTATCCACTGCGCCACCTAGCAACCATAAAGATCTTATCTTAAAAAGACCAAGGTCTCCCACTTCATCCAGGACCATCTCCTGTCAAATCCATATCTGGGCGCTGGAGTAGATAACTCTGGAGAAGAAAGTAAGCCCTCAACAATGCTATCTATTTCATCTGCACATTATTTTCCTATCTACAGTTCTGAGAGATATGTTCCATGTGCTTTTCTTGTGATATCTCCCCTTATGTAACCATTTTGACCATATGATGGTTTAATATATTGATCTACACCCAATATCTACCAGATGGTTTTCCAGGTTTCTCAGTGTGTTTTTTTCAAATAATGAATTCTTATTCCCCAAACATAAACCTTTACATTTATCAAATACAAACTTATTAATGTCTTTTGCTACTGGTTAGGATATGTCTAGGCTGTTGCAGTAACACACCTCCATTTTTTAGTTAGTGCCAGATAGTTCTATCTGTTTCTAAATTTTGTATATTACATACCATTCTCATTGTATATCACAATTTCTTCTTGTGTATTTCTTTCCATTTTATTTTCCCCCATTACCCTTTTAGCCCTAATTACCCTATTCTTCCTCACTCTAATTTAATTCTAAGGGAAGATAGGTGGCGCAATGGAGAGAGTACTTGGCTTGGAGTCAAGAGGACTGGAATTTGAGTCTTTCCTCTGACATTTGAGTGTTACTAGTTATGTGACCTTGGGCAATTCACTTGATCCTGACCATTCTGATTCATATCTGGTCACTGGACCCAAATGGCTCTGGAGGTGAAAATTAAACCAATGACTAAACGCAAATTTAGTCTCTCAAATTCAATTCATGTGCGTGTCATGGCATCAACTCCCTGATGTTGTTGTCTTCTTTAAAATTGATGGATAAACATGTAATTTACTTCTACCCTCTACCTTGCCCTCCTTTTCCTTATCCACCCCAGAGAGTACCTCCCTTATCCTCTTATGCTCTATCTACTGCACCACCTTAGCTGCCCCTATGAATGAGTTTGATCAGGAAGTACAGATACCTTGAGTCCATGTTTTAAAGACAATATGTACTGTTACTCTTTAATCATGTTACTTGGAACATTGCTATCTATTCCTGCGGTCAGTTGTGTTAAGCTAACTCAGGAGTCGATACTAAATATGTGACATAGAGCAGCTAATAAAAATGTTTCAGAGTGTACAGTAGGACAGGGGCGTAACTATGATACTGTAGGCCAGCACTGATGTATATATGAGTATCACATCATATGAGTTGTTTCTATGATAGAATTCCTTTTCCATCATCTTTGTGTCCGACCTGGTGGTTTTTAGAAGCCTTGGATTTTATAACTTAAACTTTTATGAAAATTCTTGCAAGCATCACATTTCATCAAAATGTAAACTGGGTTCTGGGTATTTACTTATTATATAATTTACTTACATATATATATATGTATGCATATATATATATATATATATATATATGTATGTATGCATATATACATATATATATATACTTACATACAGAGTTTATGTCGATAAGAAGAGATAAGAAGTCAAAGAATTAAATTCAGGTCAATGAGTATCAACTGAATGTATCGAATGTTTATTAAAAGAAACTTGACATTTGGGGAAAATTCAGTTTTTGTCTTAAGAGAACACTCATCCCTTTCTTTACACTTTTAGAACATATAGAGAAATGAGAGCATAGGAAGCAGCTGTGGGTTCATTGTTGAACTGCAGAGACACAATAACTGAGCTGTAATCCAGCCTAAGCCCCCAGCTAACTGGGTAAACTCAGGCAAGACTCATCGTCTGTCTTGGCATCAATCTTATACTCAATGCACTGAGTGGGTTTGACCAGATTACCTGGGACTTCCCTTCCAGCTGGGATCTTTAGTTTGGAATAGACAAGTTACTTCCATGCCCTGGACCTCAGTTTCTTCCTTTTTAAATTAAGGCTTTAGCGGTGATTAGATGGCACAGTGGATAGAGCACAGGCTCTGGAGTCAGGAGTACCTGATTTCAAATCCAGCCTCAGACACTTAATCATTTCCTAGCTGTGTGGCCTTGGGCAAGCCACTTAACCCCATTAGGTGGCAAAATAAAAACAAAAACAAAACCTAGATTAAGACCTTAGACAAAATCACTCTTACACCCCTACCAGATTTAGATCAATGGTCTTTAGAATTATTTAGGGGAAACCATTTTATTTTCTTGAGTCTCAGTTTCCTCTTCCAGAAAATGATAGGGATGACATTCATGATTTCTGAGATCTGCTTGTTCCCTCCATTTAGGACTTTGTTTCTGTGACTATTTAGGGGCTTTCATCAATGGCTGAAAGGGGACGAAATAAAGACAGCAGGTGTAGACCACAGATTTGAGAAGACTGAATGATTCAAAGGAGAGAGTGACAGTTCTGTTCAGAATGGATTGGCACAGTGAGAGACAAATGGAAAACCTGCTTCAAAGATAGGAACTAGTGACAGAGGAACCAGATTCCAACCCCAGTTCTATCGCTTTATACAGTGCCTAGAGCTGACATTTCTTTCATTGGCTGATTCTGCTTATTACAACGTTAAGGATGTGTGTCATTTCTCTCAACACAAAGATGAAAACATTCTGGGGATAGCTAGGTGGTATAGTGGGTAGAGCACCATCCCTGGAGTCAGGAGAACTTGTGTTCCAATCTAGCCTCAGACACTTAATCATTTCCTACCTGTGTGACCTTGTCACTTAAACCCATTGCCTTGCAACTCCCTCCCCCAAAATAAAAAAGACAGAAGCATTCACCTATTGTCTGATTGAATCCTGGTAATATTTCCATCTAAAGATATTTTTTCAAAAACATCCTTCAAAGCAAAGATCAGTCATTTTCTTGTATCACTCACTCAAAAGTATTGTCTTGGGGAGCATTACTACTTCACCCTGCGATGAAGTGCACTGTAGGCCGTTATGTATACAATGTTCTCTCTCTTTCTACTTCTATTTAGTCTTAATCTATATCTCTACTCCTGAAACAGAATTAAGAATGAAATAGATAATTTGATAGACAAACAAGTCTGAATTCCTATTTTCACTGAAAGTTGTCATTTGACTCCTATTCTTCCTCCTTTCACAGTGACTGAGTTGTGACATCCCAAAATCAAATAAAAATATAGTTTCAATGGGTCGGAAAATAATATCAGGATTTGTTTATGAGATGGATTGAAGAATTCTCTGCATTAACTATTTTCTGGCCTACAGTTTTTCATCTGCTGCAATATTGCTTACGACCAGCAGATGGGAAGAAAAGCTTGTTCTGTTTTCCAAAATGGCCTGAAGTAATCTTAACCTGAAGTAACCAGGTTAACCATTTCTTGTTCACCTACTTTTACTAAAACCCGAGACTAGTTCTGAGAGTTTAAAGGCAATATTTCAATGGCCTCTGCTTTCCAGGAGGTTCAAGCCTATTGGATTTACTGAAGACAGCCTGTAAATAGAAAATTAAGTAAGAAATCTTAAGAAATTCCTAGTTGTAGGGGGTAAAAAGTGAAGCTCTCTACCTTTGGATGTGCTGGGTCCAGCATTTAGGAAAGTTTGTAAGTAGGACAAGGTGACATGTTAAATGATCATACGGGGAAACTACTGGATTTAAAGAGACAAAGGTGAGGATTTAATGAATTCCAAAATTGAGTAAAAGTGTTTGTAAAAGTTTAGAGAAGAAAAATGATATGTCAGACCTTGTATGAATAACAGCATAAAGATATGTCTGGATCTTAATGGACACAACAAAGAATAATATATGAATACATTAGATAGTTGAGTTTTCTGATAATAAATGACAATAAAAACTCTGTTTGGATTTGATTCTAGATGTATTAATTAACTGATATAATTTTATGAGTGTGGGACTGATATAATCAGAACCACACAAGAGGAATGATCCTTCAGCAGCTGAGTGGAGGATGGAACAGAGAAGGGAAAGACTTGAGCCAGGTGACCACTGAGGAGATTATTGTAATAAATAAGAAGAGAATTGATGAGGTTCTGTGGGTGCAGAGATAAGAATGTAAATCTGAGATATTGTTCAGGTGATCACAATATGTGACAGCTGATTAGATAGTGGAGCTGAAGGAGGATGAGGACCATGAGGGAAATAAGCGCTGTATAAATCCTAGGGAAAGAAAATTAATTTCAGGTATAAACTTTTTGGGTTGTTGCAGTATCCCTTTTAGACATTAGATGTCAAAGAAATTCTGTACTATTTACTCAATGGTAATGACATATGCAATGACAGTGGAGTGAGACTTGGATAGATACACATATACTGAATAGACAGTTGTTAAATTTGTAGTCTGAACTTTTATAGCTTGGAATTCGGCAAATGTTGCAAATCTAGGCTTGATTCATTTCATGGATTAGATTTCTAAAAATGATGAAGAAGATATCAATGATATAAATAAAACTTAAAAGGAAATTGTGCATCCTTTTTTCAGAGATGTAAATGTTCACCCTGCATAAATAGCTGGCTAGCAAGTGAGGTATGTAGATAGACAGAGTCACTGAATTCATTGATTGTTTACTATGTGTCAGATACTGTTTAAAATGCTGAGGTTAAAAACAGGAGCAAGGAAAAGCATGTGTGTGCTTCCATTCTAATGAGAGAAGAAAATCCACCTCAGGGAACTTGAAAAGATGAGAAGAGAGAATCCGTTAGATCAGGGTACAAGCAAATGTTGAGAAGACTTGATTCTAGGCAAGATGAGTTGTAAAATTCCTCATTAGATGAGGTCTTCAAAGTTTTAGCTCAGAGTAACTGAATGAGTGGTGCAGGGCCAGGCAACGATGGAGAAGTTAGAAGTAAGAAGAACTTTCTTGGATGATGTTTTCTTGTGACTCTTTACTCTAAACATTTTGAATCTGCACCATCCATTTAAAGAGTACAGTTCAGATTCTCCCATTTTCAGCATCTTCCTTTCCTTTTGCAAGGAAATCGAGGGGTAGTTTCCACCTGAGAAATTCTATTGCATAAAGACTGAAGTACCCTCCAAAATGATCTCAGATGCAGATCATTTCACGGCAGAACAAGGGAAGATGATTTCGTCTAAGCTAAATTTGTATTGGAAAGAAAAGCTTACTTTATTAACACATACCAGCAGGTAAACTGCAGCAGCAGAAGCAACAGAAAGAGTTGCAGGAACAGCCCTAGCAGAAGCCATATGATTAGTAATAGTAAATAGGAGCAGCACTGATGACAATTATCATAGTTCTCATTTATATGGTGTTTTAGGATTTCTAAAACACTCTCCAATTTCATAACTTTATGTGATCCCTCAAGCAATCCTCTTATGGAAATGCTTTATTTGCCCTCATTTTCAGATGAAGACATTGAGTCACAGAATAGTTAGAGGACATTCCCAGGGTCACATCAATAAGGAGATTAAAGGAAGGACTAAAACTCAGTTCTCCCTTAGTCCAGTCCCTTATCCACTATGCAGATTAGTTTGTACTTTGTTTTTAAAACTTTGGATATACTCAAAGGGTTATTATTTATTTATCTGTCTCACATGTGGCTGTTCAAATTAAGATCTACCTCTATTTTCCCTCTTCCCTGCCCCACTTATTACTTCAGATCATTCATCAACAGGGTTGTGTTCTGTTCGTCCCTAAAGGGATCAGAAATTCTCTAGATCTTGATGGACACTTGAATTACATAGCCATAAGGGGATTTGTTTAACTCACAGATATTTGATATTTTTAACCAGATGACCATATGAGATACTGCAAGATCTTAATTGATAAGAAAATGATCCCTATAAACAAGAATTACTTTGTTTAAAATGGGTTTTCCAAGACCTGCTCTTTCTTTCTCTTCCTCCTCTCAAATTTCAGGAAGCAAAACAGGACCATTAATACACATCCCATCCTTTCTGACTTCCATCCTTCTCCCACTTCATTGTACTTTAATCCTAGAGGCCATGAATAATAGCATATAGAAATCGGTGGTGACTCAATCGTGCCCGTGGTGCCTCCTTCAACATGAGGCAAGATTCTGGACAAATGGTTCTGTTCAGACTTCCAGATTCCAAATATCTTCAAAATCAAATTCAGATACAAGGCACCAATTATATCAAAAGTGAATTAGTACCTCATTGAGCCTCCAATCCACAAAACACAACTTACATTCTATTATATATTGTATATGTGTGCATATATGAAAATATATTTATTTATATATCTATTTATTTTAGATTTTTGCAAGGCAATGAGGTTAAGTGGCTTGCACAACAACACACAGCTAGGCAATTATTAAGTGTCTGATGCCATATTTGAACTCACGTCCTCCTGACTCCAAGGCCCATGGTCAAAACACTGCACCACCTAGCTGCTCTACTCATACATTTAACTATGTAGATATGCACATAAGAACATGCTATTTCCATCAAGATTATTTAAATATCTGAAATGCTAGGACTTTGGGGGTTTTGTGTTTGCATCCCCAACACTCAGCCAAAGGTGCCACTTATAGTAGGTGCTTAATCAATACTTGTTGACTACTTCATTGCTAAAGAGATAAATAGGAGGATACTTAGCCAAACTGACTTACATGTAGCAATTATAAAACTGAGCACCTGATTGGATATGGGAGCTGAAGAAGAGTTAGGATCATCAGACAGACAGATAAAATACAGATTATAGAAGAGGTAAATATTTTTAGCTAACCCATTCATGCCAATTTTCCTTGCAGAATCTAGAGATCAATGAACAACTGAAAGTTTTCTCAGTGATAAAGAAATTGTCAGGGATAGAGACAAAAATACATGTCTTAAAATGCTGCCTTTTTTCTGGTCCCCTGAGCAGCACCACACTTCTACTTGGTATATTAAGTAGACCTTTTTAGGAAACAAGATCAAAAAGATGACCCTAGAAGTCTCTTACAAATTATCCCGAAGATCACAGAAACAAAATATTCAGACTGAAATATATTAAATATAAAGTAAAATTAAAAGACTGGCAATACATTTTGCATCAGAGGAAACAAGCTAGAAGTCCCTTCTCATGCCTTCTGTTTCTCTGACATACAAACTCCTGGGAAAGGAGAGACCTCAGTAGTTTTAGATGAACAGGACAGCAAAATGATGCTATTACATGGAACCAATGCAAACGCTAACAGAATGCCTTCTGGGGGGGGGGGACACGGAAGAAAGCAAGAATTGGGGTACAATTGTAAAATTCAAAATAAATAAAATCTTTCTTTAAAAAATGATGCTATTAACTTTGAGGTAATGATTTTAGCTTTTTTACTGATAACATATAGTTAGTTGATAAGGATGATCTAATAATACTGAGGTAACACAGATAGTGGTTTGTCTATTTCCCCTGAAAATCCTTATAAAGATGGGTCTCTAACTCCTTTCCCCTCACCCCCAACCCAACTCAGCCAAGGTTTATGATGCTGAAAGGTCTGAACTCCAAATTCATGGCTAATATTCGATTCTTCTCTTCCTCCCTATCCTCTTCCCATGCTAACTGCTTTCCTTCATCATCCTCTTCCCTGTCCCCATGACACCATCTGCCTCTTGCACACTTTTTCCTCTTGTCTCTGTGCCACATTAAAGTGTGTTTGCCACACTGTTTCCCACTGCCATTCATAATTTCTCCTATCAAGTAGTCAAAGATACAGAAATTCTGTGCTCATTTCATTATTTAAATAGCAGTTCAGGACGATAAATAAAAATTTAGTTTTATGAAATACATTGAGTGTTTATGTTCAATTACAAACGTAGAATTGATTTTAAATACAAAAAAGGAAACAATATGGTAGAGTAAAGAAAAGAAATTACCTGAGTTCTGCCCCCAAACTCCTCCAAATACTTTTGTTTTTTTTATTTTTGGCAATTCCATGTAAAGATAGTTGGCAACATTCACTTTTGTAAGATTCTGAGTTTCCCTTCTCTCTCTCTCTCTCTCTCTCTCTCTCTCTCTCTCTCTCTCTCTCCTGATACTACCAAGTAATCTGTTATAGTTTTCATCTATGTGGACAAGAATTTTTAACTTATTTTCCTATCAGTCTTGTAAAAGAAAGAATGGAAGTAAATGTAAAAAACCAAACACGAGAAAGAAAGAAAAACTCCACCGAGTTTTAAAATATGAAAATAGTATGCTTTGATCAGCAGACTCCCCAGTTTTTTTTTTTTCCTGGAAGTGAATGCCATGTTCTATCAGAAGTCTTGTAGAATTGTATTTGCTTATTTCTCTACTGAATGGAACTAAGTCCATCATAGTTTACTATCACAAAATATTCGTATTAATGAGTACAATTTTCTCCTGATTCTTCTCTCTTCACTCAGCATCAGTTCATGTCTCTCCAAGTTTTTCAGTAATTGACCTACTCATATTTTCTTACAAATCAATAGTATTCCATCACATTTATATACCACAGTTTGTTCAGTCAATCCCAAATTGAGTTATATTCTCTCTAATTTCAAATCTTTCCCCTAAAAAAGAGCTGCTATAAATATTTTCATGCATGTGTCTTTTCCTCTTTTTTGTGATCTCTTTGCAATACAGACATGGTCATGGTATTTTTGGATCAAAGGGTGTGCATAATTTTGTTGTTTTTGGGGGGGCATAGTTCCAAATTGCTCTGCAGAATGGTTGAATCAGTTCACAACTCTACCAACAGTGGATTAGGCTCCCACTTTTCTCACATCAATCATTTCCCACATTGATGAAATACTGTCATATTTCTCAATCTGAAACCTCAGAGTTACCTCAGAGTTGTTTTAATTTTATTTCTCTAATCAATAGTGTTTTGAAGCATTTCTTCATATGAATATAGACAGTTTTAATTTTTCCATCTGGAAAGTGCTTGTTTATATCTTGACTACTCAGAAATTTTACTCAATTATTTATATATTTAAGGAATGAATCTATTATCAGTGTCAGTTTTCTGCATTGCTTCTAACTTAGTTTGCATTGATTTTATATTGCAAAACTTTTATTCTTAATTTAATGTAATAAAAGCAATCAGTTTTGCATTTTACTCTGTTTCCTGTCTCTTGTTTGGTCATATAATCCTCCTTTTTGTATAGATCTGACAGATAAACTATTATTTGTTCTCTTAATTAGCTTGTTGTAACACCCTTTATGCCTTAATGTTGCATCCATTTCAACTTCATTTTGGTAGAGGGTGTGAGATGTGGAGTTATGCCTAGTTTCTGTCATGCTATTTTGCAGCATTCCCTGGAGCCTTTTTTTTTTATTAAATGGCAAGTTTTTATCACAAAAGCTGGAGTCTTCGGGTTTATTAAACTTTAAAATGTGATATTCATTATTATTTCTTTTTTTATTATTCTATTCTATTCCACCGATCCAGCACTCTATTAGCCAATTTCTAATAATTTTAATAACTGCTGCATTGGAATATAATTCTAAATCTTGTATGGCTAGGCTAACTTCCTTTTATTTTTTCATTACTTTCCTTGATGTTCTCATTCTTTGCTTCCTCCAGATGAATTTTGCCACCATTTTTTCAAATTCTATAATATAATTTTTGAGTAATCTAATTGGTGTCACCCTGAATATGTAATTCAAGTTAAGTAGAATGATAACTTTTAAAGTAGGGTCTGCAAATACATTTTCACTTCTTTTCTTTTCAGGATTTCCCTAGATATTCCAGATATCTTACTTTCCTCAATTTTGTTGTTTTAGCAAGTTTTACAAAGTATTATCTTGGTAATTTGATTGTCATAGTATTAAAAGTATAATTTAATTTTGGTAACGTTGGGATTTTTACAAAATTGGTATGACCTGGGTTTGGGATTTAGACTGTTCATTTTTTTTTAAATTGGTGTTTTATAATTGAATCTATGTAATTTATTTCTTTGTGTGTGTTTTGAGAGGTTTAATGTCTAATAGTTATTGCATTTTGTAGTTATTTCTGACAAGACTTCCCTTTCTCCTTTCTTTTGTATTGTTCTTATAATAAAATTGAATTACTGTTGATTTTGGGGAATTTATTTTGGAGCCTAGACATTTCTTGACTATTAATTGTTTCAATTAGTATCTTTACAGAGGACAGAGACAAGGTGGCAGAGTAAAGGAAGGGACTTCTTGGGCTTTCCTCCAAACCATTCCAAATACCTTTCAATAATGACTCTAACCAAATTCTGGAGTGGAAGAATCCACAAAAAGACGTAGTGAAATAATTTTTCATCCCAAGACAATTTGGAAGGGTCTGTTATGTCTGGGTTAGACACGGCATTCACCACAGCCTGATTTTCCCCAGAGTAAATGGGCTCCAGCCCTGCAGTAACAGACCGTGGAGCACCTGGGTCCAGGTGGTGACAGTTTACAGATCTCTCAGTCCAGAGATTGCCAAGTTCAATTGGGAAAGTCAGTAGAAAGGTCAGCAAAGGCCTCAGTTCAGACCCAGTACCAGGAAAAATCCTAGGGAGACAATCAGTAGTTTCTTCCAAGGCATTCAGGCCAGGAACAAGAAGGGGGTTGTAGGAGACTGCAGAGGTCTCTTTGTTCTTCCTGAGTCAGGACTCTATTGGCTTTAACCATACGCATATACAGGTCTTGGGTTGAGATCTCATTCTCAGGAAGAAGAGCAAAATGACAGGAGAGCTTACTGTCTGCAGTGAAGCAGGGACTCTCCTCACAGTTCCTGGGCAGAAAGGAGTGCTTGTGGTCATCCATAGAGCAGAGCACAGGTCAGAAGAGGAGACATAGCCTCTCATGGACCCTTGAAAGTATTGAGAACTCACAGTTACCTTGTTGGGGGCTGTCCCTGTAAACAGCTACAAACACCCTGAAAATCTTGGGAGAGTACATCTTCTACTCTGGAACAATAGCCTCACCTTAACAAAGAGTTAAAATCAAGTCTTAGGCTGGGAAAATGATCAAACAACAGAAGAAATCAAATCCAACCATAGACACGTATTTTGATTAATGGAGCATCAAAATACAGGATCTGAACATAACCAAGGCAAAAGTTCTGAATCTAAATCCTGCAAGAAAAATATGAATTAGTCACAGTATGGAAGAGCACAAAAATAATTTTGAAAGTCAAGTAAGGGAAGTAGAGTAAAACATGGGAAGAAAAATGAGAATGATGTGGCAAAATCAGGAAAACTGAGCTTGGTGAAGGAGATACCAAAAAATACTAAAGAATATAACATCTTAAAAACCACACATGGTCAAATGGAAAAACAGATCCAAAATGCCAATGAGGAAAAGAATGCTTTAAAACACAAAAAACGGTCAAATGGAAAGGGAGATAATAAAATCTCACTGAAGAAAATACTTCCTAAATAAATAGAGTATAGCAAAGCGAAGCTGATGAAGTTATGAGAAATCACAAAACAATAAAACAAAACCATAAGAAAAAAAATTAGAAGAAAATGTGATATACATGTCAAACTGTATTGATATTCTTGAAGCAGCAGGTAAAATAGAAATTCAGTTCCTTAAAGAGATCTCCAAATGAAAACTTTCAGAAATATTATAGTCAAATTTCAGAGCACCCAAGTCAATGAAAAAATACTGCAAGGAGCCAGAAAGACACAATTTAATTATTGTGGTTCCACAGTGATGATAACAGAAGATTTAGCAGCTTTCACATTAAGATTCATGTTTATTCTTACAATATGACTATTGTAGTAATGTTTTTCATGAAAATACATTTTTAACATATATCAAATAACTTGCTTTCTCAATTAGTGGTGATTGGGCAGGAAGGAACAGAGAGAGAATTTGGAACACAAAGTTTTAAAAGTACATGGTGAAATTTATTTTTGAGTAGAATTGGGGAAAAATAAAGTAAAATAAATTCAAATTTGAAAAAGGAAGAAGAAAACCAAATTACCAGTTCGAAAAATGAAAAAAGTTTTCTTAATCACCATTAAAGAAGAAGTTAAATATAACAGTTCAGAAATATTTTGCCCCATTGATATGCCAATAAAACCGACAATCTAAATGACATGGAAGGATATTTACAAAAAAACATCCACTGCACTGAATAATAAAATATGAAATTAAAGACTTATGTCACCCCATTAAAGAAAAAAAAGAAATTGAACAAGCCATCAGTGAACTTCTTAAGAGAAAAAGTCGACATGACCAGATAAATTTACAATTGCATTATACCAAATATTGTAGCACAATTAATTCTAATTCTATATTAGTCATGTGTAAAGATAGATGTTCTTTCAAATCAGTATGTTGCTGATACCTAAACCATGAATAATCAAAGCAGTGAAAGAATATTATAGACCAAATTCCCTTTTGAAATCAAACATTTTAAATATAATATTAAAAATCTAATATAATAATAATAACAAAGCAATGAGAGAGAGATATTCCGGGATAATATGCAAAGATCAGATAAGCATTATACCAGGAATGAAAGTTTGTTCAGTATTAAGAAAACTATCAGTATAATTTTCTATATCAATAGTAAAATTATTGATTATCTCAATACATGCTGAAAAGGCTTTTTTTACAGAACACAGCACGTAATACTATTAAAAATATGAAAGAGAATAGAAATAAAGGAGGCATTCCTTAAAATAAGAAACAGTATTGGGGCGGCTCACTGGCATAGTGTGTAAAGCACCGCCCTTGGATTCAGGAGTACCTGGGTTCAAATGCGGTCTCAGGCACTTAATAATTACCTCACTGTGTGGCCATGGGCAAGCCACTTAACCGCATTTGCCTTGCAAAAAAAGAAGCAGTATTTATCCAAAACCACCAAAAAGCATTATATGAAATGCTGTTAAGCCAAAGCAATCACAATAATATCAGAGGTGAAATAAGGATGTCCATTATCACCTTTATTATTCAATACTCTACTATAAATGTTAGCCGTAGTACTAAGAGAAGAAAAGTAAATTGAAATAGAATAAGCAACAAGGAAACATAACCCTTACTCTTTGCAGATGATATGATGATATGCTGAAAGAATCCTAGAAAATCTACTAAAAAATGACTTAAAGGAATTAACAGCCTTTAGTAACTTTTCAGGACACAAAGTAAACCCAAATAGAACATCAGCATTTCCTTATATAACCAACAAGGCCCAGTAACATAGGCAGAATGAGAAATTCGATTTCAAATAACTTTAGATAATATAAAATATTTCAGAGTTTTATAGCCAAGAAAAACCAAAAACTATATCAACAATAAGACAACCAATTTGAACAGAAATAAGATCAGATTTTAACAACTGGAAAAAATAACAATTGCTAAGGGACAGGCTGAGCTTATACTACTTATAATTCTGCCTAAATTAATCTACTTATTCATTACCACAAAAATCAAACTACTAAAAATTATTTTATTGAGCTTTTAAAATTTTTTTAAAAGTATTTTGGAAGAAGAAAAGGTCCAGAAAAATCAAAGGAATTAATAAAAGAAATGTAAAGGATGGTAACTCAGTTATACCAGATCAAAAACTATATAATAAGCAACAATCATCAAAGTCATTTGATACTGGCTAAAACATAGAATGGGGAATCACAGAAATAGGTTAGGTACACAAGACAGAGTAATAAACGATCATAATATTCTAATGTTTGATAAACCCAAAGACTTTAGCTTCTGGGATAATAATGCTATTTCACAAAAAGAAGTGGACAAACTGGGCAATAGCATGGCAGAAGACAGACATAGGTCAGTATCTCACATCCTACAACAGTGCTTAAGAAGCCTTTTTTTCTGCTAAGGGCAATTTGGATATTTATAACATCATTTGTGGGCTAAATTTGGCCAAATGTCTAATTAATTAATTATTTTACAATTTTTCATTGGATCCCTGGAAAGTGTTTTTTTTTTCTTTTATTAAAGATTTTATTTGAGTTGTACAATTTTCCCCCAATCTTACTTGCCTTCCCCCATCCTGCCCCCACAGAAAGCAATCTGTCAATCTTTGCTTTCCTTCCATGTTGTACATTGATCCAAAGTGAGTGTAATGAGAGAGAACTCATATCCTTAAGGTAGAAACATAAAGTATAAGAAATAACAAGATCAGACAGTAAGATACCTTTTTTGATAAATTAAAGGAAATAGTCCTTGAACTTTGTTCAAACTCTACGGCTCTTTATCTGGATACACATGGTGTTCTCCATTGCAGACACCCCAAAATTGTCCCTGATTGTTGCAGGGATGGAACAAGCAAATCCATCAGGTTTGATCATAACCTCCATGTTGCTGTTAGGGTGTACAGTGTTTTTCTGGTTCTGCTCATCTCACTCAGCATCACTTCATGCAAATCCCTCCAGGCTTCCCTGAATTCCCATCCCTCCTAGTTTCTAATAGAACAAAAGTGTTCCATGACATACATACACCACAGTTCTCTAAGGCATTTCTCAATTGAAGGACATTTACTAGATTTCCAATTCTTTGCCACCACAAAGAGGGCTTCTATGAATATTTTTGTACAAGTGATGTTTTTACCCTTTTTCATCATCTCTTCAGGGTATAGACCCAGTAGTAGTAATGCTAGATCAAAGGGTATGTTCATTTTGTTGATCTTTGGGCATAGTTCCAAATTTCTCTCCAGAAAGTTTGGATGAGTACACAGCTCCAACAGTGTAATAGTGTCCCAGATTTCCCACAAAAATTCAAACAATGATTTTTATCCTTTCTGGTCATATTGACCAGTCTGAGAGGTGTGATTTGGTACCTCAGAGAAGCTTTAATTTGCTTTTTTCTAATAATTAATGATTTAGAGCAATTGTTCATATGTCTATGGATTGCTTTGTTCTCTTCATCTGTAAATGGCCTTTCCATATCCTTTGACCATTTGTCAATTGGGGAATGACTTTTTTATATATTCTCTGTACATTTTAGAAATGAGTCCTTTGTCAGAATCAATAATTGTAAAGATGGTTTCCCAGTTTACTACATTTCTTTTGATTTTGGTTACAGTGGTTTTATCTGTACAAAAACCTTCTGATTTAATGTAATTGAAATCATCTAGTTTGTTTTTGGTGATGTTCTCCATCTCTTCCTTAGTCATAAACTGCTCCCCTTTCCATAGATCTGACAGGTAAACTAGTCCTCGACCTTCTAATATGCTGAGAGTATTTTTTTTTTACATTTAAATCCTGTGTCCATTTGAATCCTTTCTTGGTAAAGGGTGTGATGTGTTGGTCTAATCTAAGTTTCTTCCATAGTAACTTCCATTTTTCCAATAAGTTTTTATCAAAGAGAGAGTTTTTATCCCAATAGCTGGACTCTTTGGGTTTATCAAACAGTACCTAGTCTATTCAACTGGTCCACCACTCTATTTCTTTTTTTTCCCCACCACTCTATTTCTTAGCCAGTACCAGACAGTTTTGATGACTGATGCTTTATAATGTAATTTTAGATCAGATGGGGCTAAGCCTCCTTCTTTTGCACTTTTTGCATTAAATTCCTGGAAATTCTTGACTTTTTATTTCTCCATATAAATTTACTTACAACTTTTTCTAACTCATTTAAGTAATTTTTTTTAGAATTTTGATTGGTAGGGCACTAAACAGGTAGTTTAGTTTTGGTAGCATTGTCATTTTTATTATATTAGCTCTACCTATCCATGAGCAGTTGATAATTGCCCAGTTATTTAAATCTGATTTTATTTCTGTGAGAAGTGTTTTATAATTGTTTTCAAAAAGTTTCTGAGTCTGCCTTGGCAAATAGACTACCAGGGATTTTACATTGTCTGGGGTGACTTTGAATGTGATTTCTCTTTCTTGCTCTTCCTACTGTATCTTGCTAGACATATATAGAAAAGTTGAGGATTCACGAGGGTTTATTTTATATACTGCAACTTTTGCTAAAATTCCTAATTTTTTTCCAGTAATGTTTTGGATGATTTCTTGGGATTCTCTAGGTAGATCATCATATCATCTGCAAAGAGTGAGAGTTTTGTCTCTTCCTTCCCAATTCTAATTCCTTCAATTCCTTTTCTTCTCTAATTGCTGAAGCTAACAAAAATTGTTTCTCTCTTAAGAAGAAGACTTAACAACCACAGAGAGAGAATCTCAAATAAAACAACAGATTCCCCACAAACTCCATTTTAATTGCCTGAGCTTATGAAAGAAAAGTTATGAAAATGAGCTTATAAATCATTTCTAGATGACAGATGGGAAAGAAACTGACTTCTCTAGAAGAAAGAATTGGAGAAAGAATAAATAGCTTAGGTGCAAAAATCTCACACAACAAACTACCAGATTAAGATCAAGATAACTCCACATGACAACCAAGACCTATTTGAACAATCTCAAGAGACAGAACTAGATCCTAAATTGAAAACTATCTTCTTTCACAAATAGAAGACCTAAGCAAATATATAATGGAGAAGTGATGTAAATATTACTTTAATACAAAAAAACATTAAAATACAATAATTCCACATATAACATTTGAAGAAATCACAAATGAGGACTGACCAAACCTATACGAGTCCAAGTGAGAAATGAAAGAAAAAAACACACTTCTCAGTACCTCACAGAAACTCCATATTTTAAAGTTCAAAAAATTTCTTAACCAAAATGCAGAGCCTCTAATTCAAAAATAAAGTACAAAAAGACAGAAAGAAAGCAAAAGTACATATAACAATATACCAGTCATCATCGCAAAAAGATATGATGGCTATCACTCTTAAGGACAAGTGTGATAATAATATTCCAGAAAGTAGAAGTTAAAGCAAAACAATGCATTACCACTGAAATAGCAAAGCAGAGTATAGTATTCCTGGGGGAAATGTGACATTAATCAATGGAATGGAATAATTATATTTAACTGACTCCTCTGTGTGGGCTATTGTGATAGCAATTTCAGTATTAGCCTATGTTATACTCCCAACAACCTGTGAAAATGGTGCTACTATAGAAGACAATAGAATGCTCCATGGTATTTATGAGTAGGTGCTTAGAATTTTAAATATTGGAGTCAAGAGAAACATGGAGAAATATATTTTTCGTTTTATTTTTCTTGGTCTTTTTTCTCTATGTTCATTTACAACATGAATAAAATAAATATATGCTTTTCATGATTGTTCATGCATAATCTACATAAAATTCCTAGTTATGTTAATGTGGAGAAAAGGGAAGGATAGATCCTAGAAATGAAATATTTGAAAAATAAATATTAAATATATCAACATATACTTGGAAAATCTCTTAAAAAAGAAAAAAAAACATTCAAAATGTTTGCCAAGGCCCAGAATCCCTAAGAAATGTCACTGTTCATTTGTTTCAGTCATGTTCATCTCTTCATGAACCCGTATGTTTTGTTTTGGGTTCATTTGGCAGAGATGCTGAAGTGACTTGCCATTTCCATTTATAACTCATTTCGTATATGGGGAAATTTAGTCAAACAGTGGTCAATGACTTGCCTAACATCCCACAGTTAGTAACTGTTTGAAGTCAAATTTGAACTCTGGTCTTCTTGACTCCAACTCTGACAATCTTTACACTTACCTGGTTTTCCTAGAAATTATTATGGTCTAAATACTAAGATAACAGGTAGAAGACCCAACAAGAAATAATACACAAAAGCACAATATTTATTTAAATACATTAAAATATATGGTATTTCATACTAAAAACATCTCACTTGAACTGGAAAACAGATCAAAGAGAGATAATAGAAGAATAAACAAACTACATATAAACCATAACCATTAGTCAAGTCAGTGATTTCCAGAAATCTTACATCTGGTTGGATATGTAATATCAGGATGTGAAATAGAAATAAAAATAGTAAAGCAATGTCCTTCCAGATGAAACCCCAAAAGAAAATTCACAGGTTTATTTTATTCCAAATTCAAAGTTTCCTAGTCAAATCAAAAATATCACAATCTGGTAGAAAACAAAGAAGAGAAGTGCCCAGGGGCCAATTAGCAATACACAAGATTGAACTACAACTACTATAAAAGGATGGAGATTGTAGATTATCCCAACTAGGAAGGAAAATATTTATATATAGGTTTACAACCAAGAAACTCACCCAGCAAAATTCTATAAATATTCAAAGGGTTTTGGGGTGGCAGATGGGGAATGAACAATTAAAGTATTATGCAACTTCCAAAAATCCGTGATGTGAAGGCCACAGTTAAATAGAAACTTTGAAATAGAAGTTATTAAAATCAGAGAAAAATGTAAAGGTAATTATGAATTAGAAGTTATAAGAATCTAAACAAGAACTCTTTTTTCTAATATATTTGATGTTTATATATTACTTCCCCCCACTAGGCACTTTCACCTTTTAATATTTGTTATCATTATTAAACTTTAATTTTAATTTATTGAATGAAATAAGCATTTACAAAAGATAGTAGAATAAAAATAAGATTGCCCATTAAACTGCAAATCTACTATGTGTAGTTTGCTATTCCTTTCAAATATATAGCAAAATTATGATGTAAATTTCTTTCCCTCCCCTCCCCACCAAAGAGATGGGCACATAAATACATATAAACATATATACATATAATTATTCTATATATACTTATATTTATCAATTCTTTCTTTGGATTCAGAGAGCATATTTATTTGTTTCTTATGCATTACTTTGGGCCGACTCATTTCCCTTGCCCTACTGCTGCAGATCACATTACCCAATTCCAATAATGGCAATATCCTTGATTTTTCCAATTTCCACAAATATCCTACCTCCATATTCAGGAATCCCCAAATCTACTTATTCTGTTACGTTTCTATTTCTATGCCTTCCTTTACTAAATGTAATTCTTCACAACTAATGTGATCTCTATTCGGTCTACCTCATACTTCTCTCCCAGATCATCTCCCCCTGCTTTAGTAACTCTATCCCCATCGTCCTCCCTTGGTGAACTACTCAGTTCTATAATTTTCTCTTCTCTTGAATTCTTAAGCTGTCACTAATATTTTGCCACACCTCAGACTGGGATCACTCTTCCACTTGTGCTGCTGAATGAAGGTTGGGAAATTCACAAAACCATTTCTGCTTTATCCTCTATCAAATTAGGTTATGCATCGCGAACTGCACCCTCATTGCTGCTTGAAAAATCGACTATACCTCTCTTACCAACTCTTCGTGGTAATTCTTCCAAACTTTTACATATCTTTTCAAAAGGGCTGCGAAGTTCTCAGTTAAAGACCTTGCTTCAACTTTTGCAGAAAACAGTTAACGTCATTCACCTTGACTTCTTTTTTTACCTATTTCTCATCTTAAAATGAACCTATGCCTTCATCCAATATCTTTTCTTTCACCACTGTATCATTAGATAATGCGTCCTTACATGTTCACTAGGCCAGGTGCTTTACCTACTCTGGAAATCTTATTCCTTTCTATATTTTCCAACAGACTGTTTCCTCTGTCATTGTCATTATATCAATAATTTTGAGACTTTCCTAATCAACTGATTTAATACCCTTCTCAACATATCTCTTCTGCTTTTTGTGGTTAATCTGTTTGAGAAGACTATCTACAAATGGTGCTTCCACTTGCTTCTCAGTCATCTTTTAATTTGCCTTCTGACCCTATCATTCCACCAATACTGTTGACTTCAAACTTAGCAGAGAACTCTTACTTTCAGTTGCAGTATTCTCTTCTTAACTCCCAATCTCCCAAAATTGTCTGTATTCCTTTGAGATTGCCAATTATCTTTCTTCTTTGATATTTTCTAGTATATTTTTCTTCTCCCTCTCTCCTCTGGCTCTTCTCCTATTAATTTTTTTTTATTAAATAATTAAGGGTCAAGTTGGTAGAAATGGAGATTTATGTTGACATTATACGTCCAACCTGGATCTTCCAGCTCACTTAAAACACAGTCAAACACCTGTCTTTTTCTGATCATTTCAGGCACTGCTACTGGTATTATATTTTGACCCTTTCAATACACAATTTTCCTAGGCTTTTTCATACTGACAGCTCTTTTGCTGATCAGCTAGATAGAAGGGAAACAAAGGAAACTTGAATGCTGAGGTAAATCAAGTGATGACTTATTTCATTGTCAAATAGGAATTCAGACTGTCACAGCAGATAGGAAAGAGTTGGAGAAGAAATAACAGCAGAGACAGCACTGAGCAGGCCTCACATTACACTGTCACTAGGCCTTCATCTAAATATTAATATTGACAATGCCTCTCACTAGAGTGTCACTGGTCCCTCATCTAAGTATAAATATTGGGGAGACCTGAAACTGCATTTTCACTCTTCCCTCATTAGACCTCCTGCTAGAGTGTCACAGGACCCTCATATAAATTTCAATATTTCCAGGCTTATACTCCAGTTTGACTTGTCCATCATCTAAATATACATAATGATCAGGCCTTGGACTACAGTGTAGCTTATTCCTAATATAAAAATAAATATAGAGCAAAACTAACACTACAGTGTCACTGTTCCCTCAGTAGACCTCACACTACAGAGTCACAGGTCCCTCACACAAATAGCAATATTTCCAGACTGTACACTACAGTGTCACTGTTCTCTTAGTAGACCTCACACTACAGAATCACAGGTCCCTCACACAAATAGCAATACTTCCAGACTGTACACTACAGTGTCACTGTTCTCTTAGTAGACCTCACACTACAGAATCACAGGTCCCTCACACAAATAGCAGTATTTCCAGACTGTACACTACAGTGTCACTGGTCCCTCATTTCAATATGCATATCAGACAGTCTTCTTATTATTGTGTGACAGATCCCTCATCTAAATATCAATATTTTGTGTTTGCCTCACACTGCAGTGTCATTGGTCCTTCATCTAAGTATTAATACAGAGCAGGTCAAACACTTCAGTGTCTCTGCTCCCTCATTTCAATGTTAATATTGAGCGGGCCTTACACTGTAGAGTCATTGTTCCCTCATCTAATTTTTAATATTTATTAGGACCCTGAGTACATTGTTGCTGGTCCCTAGTCTAAATATTAATAACATTGAGTGGACCTGACAACACAGTGACTCTGTTCCTTCAGTCGACATCACACTATAGTGCTATAGGTCCCTCATCCAAATATCTATATTCCCCGGCCTCACACAACAGTGTCACTGGTCCCTCATTTCAATATTCATATTGAGCAGGCCTTACACTACAGTGTCACTGATCCTATGTCTAAATATTAATACTGAGCAGTCCTCACACTACTGTGTCATTTGTCCCTCATTTAAATATAAATATTGCTCATTAATACTTTCATTCACAAGAATAAATTTCAAAGATACTCATCATGGAAAATCACTGAACTTAACTTACACATATATTTGTGAACAAAAACCTTAAATTTTGCCTAAGACTGTGGTGTACCAAATCCTGGTCAAAGGCTCCAGAGGATTCTAGGACATGATGGTCAGATTTCAAGAATTTTCCACTTTGGATATGAAGTCAGTCAGTTAGATAGGAAGTCTTTGTTAAGTAGTTACTATGTCTACGGATAGTTTAGGGGGTCCAGGGGGAAATTTCTTGACTTGGAGTCAGGAAGATTCACCTTCTTGATTTCATATCTGAACTCAAATCATTTACTAGCTGTGTGACCCTCGCTACCTCACTTCATTTCACTTGCCTCAGTTTTTCCATCTATAAAATGAGCTGGGGAAGGCTATGGCAGTATCTTTGCTTAGAGAACCCTGAATGGGGTCAAAAAGTATCAGACCTTGCATATGACCAAATAACAATGCTATTACAAGTGGAAACTTTTGCCTGTTTTTCTTATTGGACTGGTCTCCAGTGCTGGAAAGAATACTTGGAATAGCAAGGAAGTTGTTAGAAGTTATTTCTAAATTCCTCATTTGGCACAGTTCATTCCCTGATTGTGATTATCATTTGGCAATTCCCTAACTAAAATAAAAAAAGTTCATTGTTCCCTTATTTATTTATTTCCTAGTTTTCAACATTCATCCTTCACAAGTTTTTGAGTTCCATATTTTTCCACCATCCTCCATTGCCACCATTCTACTCATGACAACAAAAGTCTGATATAGTTTGTACATTTAGAATCATGCTTAACATATGTCTATATTAGTCAAGTTGTGAAAGAAGAACTAGAACTATGGGGGGGAAACATGATAATGGAAGAAAAAACATAAGATTCTCTTAAAAATGTACAGAGTGTATTTTCCTCTGAATTAGAATCCATACATTTTTCATCTCAGGATGTGTTTGGCATTTTCCATAACCTGCCTCAGAATTGTCTTTGATCACTGAATTCTTGAGAGCAGGCGAGATTATCATTCTCACAATGTTTCTCTTAGTGTATTTAATGTTCTGTTCTGATCTATTTACTCAGCATCAGCTCATGCAAGCCTTTCCATGCTTTTATGAAAGCTGACTGCTCTTGATATCATACAGAACAATAGTACTCTATACTGTCCATATAACATATCTTGTTTAGTCATTCCCCAATTGAGGGACATCCCATCAATTTCCAATTCAAAAAGATAATTTTTAAATGTTGCTAAAAATTTCATTCTATTTATCTTCAATCTAATTTTAATAAAATCAAACCAAATTAGATGCTAGTGCTAAAGGAAAATAGTGAAATCATTAAAACTGGTCCAATAATGGCATTGAAATGAGTGCTTTGTTCTTTAGGAGGTACTACCAGTATATGTTTGAATCATTCAGTATTAGATATGAATTTTTGGTCATTTGTTTTACAATTATGTTACATAAATAGATTGCTGATATTGTTGTTATTCATTGGCTTCTGTCGTTATTTATTATTCATGACTGCCTTTGGGGTTTGTTCTGAAATACACCTAAGTGGTTTGGCATTTTCTTCTCTAGCTCATTTAATAGATGAAGGAAATGAGAAAAACAGGTTTAAATAACTGACTCAGGGTCACAAACTTGTAAGTATTGGATGCCAAATTTTGATTCAGACCTTCCTGACTCTAGGACTGAAATTAATTGGCACTGAGTTCTTGAAAAGTTTAACTTCATCAATATATATTAACTAATTAATTAATTACTTTTTATTTAAGGCAATGGGATTAAGTAACCTACCCACAGTCACACAGGTAGGCAATTATTAAGTGTCTGAAGGCAAATTTGAACTGAAGTCCTGCTCAGCAGGGCCAGTGCTTTATCTACTGCACCACCTAACTGCAACATTAGTTGGCATTCTTGAAGAATTTTGATTCAATTCATTTAAATTGTAGTCACCATCAACCAACTTTCATACAGAACAAAAGTTAATCATTTCATCATACACACTTGTGTATTGATCCTGGAAAGCATGAATTTTAAATAAATTTAAGTCAGTAAGAAAAAAAGATTTAATTTAATAAAACAATAATTTTAATGCTCTTCCTAGGAATATGGTGACAGAAAATATAATTGCACAGGTAAATTTATATCTCTTCTTAAATAGAAGGAATGATGAAACTATTTTTAACTATTTTGATTGATTAGAATTCTCTAATTGGCCCCATGGAGGACAGGCATAATTAGGGAAAGAAGGAAGAAAATGGAATTTTTCAAATGATATAAACATGAAATGGATTTAAATGGTTTTCTAGATTTTTGTGGAAAAATAAAGAATTAAACAATGTTTCAAAGACTGCAAGGATAAAATACGAATTAAAAAAAAGAGTCATCACGATGGCATTCCCTAGTCAAAGCTGAAAGAACTTTTAGATTAATAAGAATTTTTGAACTGAGGAGAAATAGATTACCAATTGATCATATATCTGAAATAATGACACTTCATTTATTGGATTAACATTCAGTCAATTGAAATTAACAATAATTTTTCAATTATGACTGAATTTTACCCATGGATTGGCTATAAACTCAAGAGATAAACATTAAGAAGAGCATTCTGTTGAAGTCAGTTGGTTTTATGGGATGATAAAAAAGGGGTATGACCTTCACAATTATTATTATTATTATCATTGCAATGAATTGTGGGTAAGAATCATTTATGTCAGTAGAAACCTTAATAAAGTCATGTATATATATTTATATTTATGTGTGTATAGATATGCATACTATTTTTACAAAGAAAGACTGTTTCAAATATTTTACCTAGCATACTATTGAACTGAGAAACTACCAATTTTAAATTTTCTTTAAAAAGCAACAACAGTGAATAACTTTGGGGCAGTTAGTTGGTTCAGTGGCTAGAGAACCAATCCTGGAGTCAGGAGTACCTGAATTCAAACACAGCTTCACATGCTTAATAATTATTAAGCTGCGTGACCTTGGGCAAGTCACTTAACACCATCGCCTTGCAAAAAAAAAACAAAACAATGCATGCCTTTTCGACATTAACTTCAAAAATATGATTGACACTCCAACTTCAATGAAATAGGGAAGGAGATGTACAAACAATAAAAAAATACCTATCTGTACCAATAAGATATATAAAGAATTGATTAGACATAACAATCCGTGGGAAGACTGTAGAATTAAAGGGAAATAGGAACTGCTTCCTGCATAAGGTGGTAATTTAGGTGCCACTTGATGGAATCCAGGAAAGTCTACAGTCAGAGATGAAGTGACAGAGAATCCCAGGCATGCAGGACAACTAGAGACAATGCGTAGAGGTGAAAGATGGGCATTTTTCTTCACGTTACAGCAAGCAGGTCAATGCTACTGAATCAAGTAGTACCGGGAGTGAGGTAGGAGTACAAGTGCTTTAAGCTTTAAAAACAAAAGAAAAGGGTAGTCAATATTAAGATCTCTGGACACTAAAGGATTTTGTTTTTAATCCCAGAGGTGAAAAGGGGTTTATTGAAAGCATGTGTAGTGAGAGAAGGTGAAGGAACGTGATGTGGTAAACCCTGTACTTTACTAAAATTTCATTGTGGCTGAGTGAAAAATGAACAGGAGGACACTGAGATTATTATTTTATGTTTTTAATGTCTTCAATGTTTATTTCTTATTTTATTTTTAATTTTTTCATTTTACACTTAAATACAAAAAAATTTACACAACAGAACATAGCAGTGGATTCTTTACAAAAATATAAATGTGCATTTTTCAAAAACCTATGTAATAAATTTTACACATTGTTTTCAACATAACCTGGATTTTCTATGCGATCTTCTACATTTTCTTTTGTGCAAAACCTTTTTAATTTAATGTAATTGAAATCATCTAATTGGTTTTTAGTGATGTTCTCCAACTCTTCCTTAGTCATAAAAGGTTCCCCTTTCCATAGATCTGACAGGTAGACTAGTCCTTGATCTTCTAATTTGTTTATAGTATTGTTTTTTATGTCTATGGCCTGTAACCATTTGGATCTTATCTTGGTAAAGGGTGTGAGGGGTTGGTCTAATCTAAGTTTCTTCCATACTAACTTCCAATTATACCAGCAGGTTTTATCAAGGAGGGAGTTTTTATGCAGGTGGCCTGACTCTTTGGGTTTATCAAACAGCAGATTACTATAATGCTCTCCTGCTTTTACACCTACTCTATTCCACTGGTCCACCACTCTATTTCTTAGCCAATACCAAACAATTTTGATGACTGATGCTTTATAATATAATTTTAGATCTTGTAGTGCTAAGCCACCTTCCTTTTCATTTTTTTCATTAAGCTCCTGGCAATTCTTGACTTTTTATTTCTCCATATGAATTTACTTACAATTTTTTTCTATCTCATTAAAGTAATTTTTTGGAATTTTGATTGGTAGGGCACTAAGCAGATAGTTTAGTTTTGGTAGAATTGTCATTTTTATTATATTAGCTCTACCTATCCATGAGCAGTTGATAATTGCCCAGTTATTTAAATCTGATTTTATTTCTGTGAGAAGTGTTTTATAATTGTTTTCAAAAAGTTTCTGAGTCTGTCTTGGCAAATAGACTCCCAAGTATTTTACACTGTCTGAGGTTACTTTGAATGGAATTTCTCTTTCTAGGTCTTCCTGCTGTTTCTTGCTAGTCATATATATGTAAGTTGAGGATTTATGGGGGTTTCTTTTATAACCTGCAACTTTGCTAAAATTGCTAATTGTTTCCAGTAGTTTTTAGATGATTTTTTGGGATTCTCTAGGTAGACCATCATGTCATCTGCGAATAGTGAGAGTTTTGTCTCTTCCTTCCCAACTCTAATTCCTTTAATTTCTTTTTCTTCTGTAATTGCTGATGCTAACATTTGTAATACAATATTGAATAGTAGTGGCGATAATGGGCACACTTGTTTAACCCCTGATCTTATTGGGTATGCCTCTAGCCTCTCCCCATGGAGTATAATGCTTGTTGATGGTTTCAGATAGATACTGCTAATTATTTTAAGGAACAGTCCATTTATAATTATACTCTCTAGTGTTTTTAATAGGAATGAATGCAGTATTTTGTCAAAAGCTTTTTCAGCATCTATTTATATGATCATATGGTTTCTGATAGGTTTGTTATTGATATAATTGAGTATACTTACACTTTTCCTAATATTGAACCAACCCTGTATTCCTGGAATAAATCCTGCTTGATCATAATGTATTATCCTAGTGATGACTTGTTATAGTCATTTTGATAAGATTTTATTTAGGATTTTTGTGTCTATATTCATGAGGGAAATAGGTCTATAATTTTCTTTCTCTGTTTTAACTCTTCCTGGTTTAGGTAGCAGTACCATATTGGTTTCATAGAAAGAGTTAGGCAGAGTTCCATCTTTCCCTATTTTTCCAAAGAGTTTATATAGGATTAGAAACAATTGTTCCTTAAATGTTTGGTAGAATTCACTTGTGAATCCATCAGGCCCTGGAGATTTTTTTTTACGGAGTTCACTAATGACTTGTTGAATTTCTTTTTCTGAGATAGGGTTGTTCAGGTATTTAATCTCTTCTTCATTTAACCTGGGAAACTTCTATTTCTGTAAATATTCATGCATTTCACTTAGATTATCAAATTTATTGGCATAAAGTTGGGCAAAATAATTTTGAATGATTACTTTAATTTCCTCCTCATTGGTGGTGAGTTCACCTTTTTCATTTATAATACTAGCAAGTTGGTTTTCTTCTTTCTTTTTTTAATCAAATTGACCAGAGGTTTATCAATTTTATTGGTTTTTTCATAATACCAACTTTTGGTTTTATTTATTAATTCAATAGTTTTTTGCTTTCAATTTTATTAATTTCTCCTTTGATTTTTAAAATTTCTAATTTGGTATTTGGGGATATTTGATTAGTTCTTTCTCTAATTTTTTTAGTTGCATGTTTAGTTCATTGATTTCCTCTTTTTCCACTTTATTCATGTAAGCATTTAGAGCTATAATATATCCCCTGAGAGTTGCTTTGAATGAATCCCATAGGTTTGGGTATGTTGTTTCATTATTATCATTATCTAGGACAAAATGGTTAATTCTTTATATAATTTATTTTTTGATCCACTCATTTTTTAAGATGAGGTTATTCAGTTTCCGATTTGCTCTGGGTCTATATCTCCTTGGCCCAGTATTGCATATGACTTTTATTGCATTGTGATCTGAGAAAGATGTATTCACTATTTCTGCCTTTCTGCAGTTGATCATTAGGTTTTTATGTCCTAGTGCATGGTCTATTTTTGTATAGGTTCTATGTAATGCAGAGAAAAAAGGTATATTCCTTCCTATCCCCATTCAGTTTCCTCCATAAGTCTACCATATCTAATTTTTCTAACAATCTATTTACCTCCCTAATTTCTTTCTTGTTGGTTTTATGATTTGATCTATCTAGATCTGATAGCGGGAGGTTGAGGTCTCCTACTAGTAGAGTTTTGCTCTCTATGTCTTGCTGTAATTCTTTCAGCTTCTCCTCTAAGAATTTGGGTGCTGTCCCACTGGGTGCATATATATTTCAATATTGAAATGGCTTTATTGTATATCGTACCTTTTAAGAGGAAAAAGTTTCCTTCCTTATCTCTTTTAACGCTATCTATTTTTTCTGCTGCTTTGTCTGAAATAAGGATCGCTACCCCTGCTTTTTTTACTTTACCTGAAGCAAAATATATTTTGCTCCAACCTTTTACCTTTACTCTATATGTATCTCTCTGCTTCAAATGAGTTTCTTGTAAGCAGCATATTGTAGGATTCTGGTTTTTAATCTACTCTGCTATTTGCTTACATTTTAAGGGAGAGTTCATCCCATTCACATTTAAGGTTATGATTACTAATTCTTTATTGCCCTCTGTGCTATCTTCCCTCTGTTTGTATTTTCCCCCTTTCCCCCATTTTTATCCATATTCCCCAGTATTTTGTTTTTGAATACCACCCCCTTCAGTGTATTTGCCCTCCTATATCACTCCCTCCCCTTTCTTTCCCCTTTCCCTGTTCCCTTCCCTTCCTTTTGTTATTTCCCCTTATTTCCTCCACTCCCCTTCCCTTTCTCTGTCTCCCCTCCCCTTTTCTCCTTTTACTTCTTGAAAGGTTAGATGTTTTATAAGTTAACTGAGTATGTGTATGATGACTTTAAGCCAAGTCTGATGAGAAGAAGATTCAGGTGTTTCTCTTCTACTCCCTTCTTACCCTCTATTACCATAGGTTTTTTGTACCTTAGTGTAATGAGATTTATCCCACTTAATCCCATCCCTCCTCCCGTCTCTTTCCTGTCCCCCTTTTTAGGGAGGTAGTGAACTTTTTTTTAGATCATACTCTCTAAGTCATAGAAAATTCTGAATGTCTGACCCTTCTAGTTCAGTATATTCTGTTGAATAGCGTCCAATTTCCTGAGAGTTATTAAAGTCTTTCTCCCTGGTGGAGTTAAAGCCAGTTACATCCCATTAGATATCAGTCTCATGGATGTCCAGCATTTCTGGCTAGGTATATTCTCTCTGTTAGAGTTACATTTCTCAGGATTCTCAGGATTTATGAGAGTCTCTACCCCTCCCATGCTGGGATATAGCCACTTTCAAATTGCTGGATTGCATTTTTTTTTTCCTTTTACCGCCCCCCCCACTTTTTTTTTACATTTTCATGTGTCTTTTGAACCTACTGTTTGATATCCAAATTTTCTGTTTAGCTCTTGTCTTTTCATCAGAAATTTTTGGAATTCTTCCATTTCTTTCAATGTCCATCGTTTTCCCTGGAAGAGAAGGCTCAGCTTTACAGGAAAGTAGATTCTTGCCTGCATTCCAAGCTCCCGTGCTCTTCGAAATATCTTGTTCCAGCCCTTTGATTGCTTAAAGTTGATGCAGCCAGGTCCTGCATGATCCTTATTGTGGCTCCTTGATATTTAAATTGTTTCTTTCTGGCTGCTTGCAGGATTTTCTCTTTTATCTGATAGTTCTGGAGTTTGGCCACAACATTCCTTGGTGTTTTCCTTTTAGGATCTTTTTCTGGTGGGGATCGATGTACTCTTTCAATAACTACTTTGCCCTCCGATTCCATGAAATCAGGGCAGTTTTCCATCACTAGATCCTGTAATATTAAGTCCAGGCTTTTTTTCTCTTCAATGTTTTCAGGAAGTCCTATAATTTTCAGGTTGCCCTTACTTGAACTATTCTCGAGGTCAGTGGTTTTGTTCATGAGGTATTTCACATTTGCTTCTCTTTTTCCTATTTTTTGATTTTGTTTAACTGACTCTTGCTGTGTCGTGGAGTCATTAGTTTCTGTAGACTCCATTATTTTTTGGGGGGAGGAGTTTTCTTCATTAACCTTTCCAATTGGTCGATTCTACTTTTGAAAGAGCTTTCCATTTGACCAATTGAGGTTTTGAGAGAATTAATTTCTTTTTGCATTTTCTCATTTGAGGATCTGAGAGAATTATTCTCATTTTGCCAAGTATTGTCTCCCCCAAATTTTCCATTTGATTTTTAAACTCCTTCCTTATTTCTTCAAGGAAGTCTTTCTGTGCTGGAGACCAGATTGTATTCTCCTCAGAGGTTCCAGGTCTCTCTGGGTTGGGGTCTTTCCCTTTCAGGAATTTTTCTATGGATCCACCTTTCTGATGACCCTTCTTCATTATGCTAAGACCTTGAGTTGGGTGGGGCTGGCTCACCTGGGCTTGGGATCTCTAAAGGCTTTACTGAGTGCAGTTTCTCTGGCTGGCCAGTAGGAGGTGCTGGTTGCTCTCTCTGGGGTGTCTGTGACCTTGGTTGCCAGGCATTCTCCCTTTGCTTGAGGGAGGGAATTGGAGCTATTGAATTCTTTTGCCTTCAATCAATGTTGCACTTTATCCTGGCCTGAGGTTATTCCTCAGCTGGGCTAGTTCTTTTGCTCACACACCTGGGCCTGAGGACGAAATAATTTGCATTTGTTTGGGAGGAGGCCTCAGTGCAATGGAGGCCTGGGCTCAGAGTTTTTCAGACCAGAGGAGCCCAGGGATGGTGTCCTCAGCTGTCCTGCACCAGACATCTCCGCGCAGCCCCTTCCCTAAGCTCCAGGGAGACAGGCCCAAAACCAGCGCTTCTGCTTCCCTGCAGACCCAAGCCCCCTTCATCCAGCCCCACTGTTGATCCAGCAGGTCCGGCTCTCGGGCCCTCAGACTCCCAGTTCCGATTCAGCTGTTGGTCTGGCTGATCTTCCCTGGGAGCTCAGACTCACCTGCCGGTACTCACCCAAGGCTGCTGCGGGAGAGAAATCCTGAGGTAGATTTTCCTATCCTTGATTTTCTTTCTGGGTTTCCTGGTTCGGATTTCTTTTAAAAGGTTTGTTTCATGTGATAGATGGGGAAGAGATCAGGAGACTTTAGAACTGTGCCTGTCTTCTCTCCACCATCTTGGCCCCCAGTCGATGTTAGAGAATTTCAAGGCACCAAAGTGAGAAAAAGAGATGTTTGCTTGGAGATACAAAGCCTTTATAGGTAAAACAATAAGGGAAAAGTTAAGGGGGCAAGGTTGATTTTTGATGAATTTATTTTCTGATAAAGGGTACACATTTGAGATTTATAAGGAATACATTCAAATGTATAGAAATAAGAGTGATTTCCCAACAGATTGCCAAAGATCAGAAAATAATTTTGAACAAAAGAAGTAGAAACTCTTAAAAAGCTTTTGAAATATCCTCAAAATTTTTAAGAATTAAAAACCTAAATTAAAACATCTTTAGGAGCTGTGGTTAACCAGGAATGCCAGTGCATTGCCAGGGCAATTGTAAAATGAGCTGAACATTCTGGAAAGCAGTGTGCAACTAGGACCACAATTGTTGTAGCTTTTTAGATGCCCTTTGACTCTAGTCTTCCTTTAATGGATTTGTAACTCAAATCCATTAAAGAAAGAAGAAATAGATTGAGCTACACTACTCAATGCTATTTATATAATAAGTTTCTTTTCATGATATCTAAAAATTGGAACTTAAGGTAGAGTTCTCTAAGTGAAGGATTTCTAAAGAATCTGAGGTATATGAAAATAATGGAATGTATCTTAAGAAATGAAAATTAGGCAGTTTCAGAAGAATTTAGAAATAGCACTCTGACTGATGCAGAGTGATCTTATCAAAGAAATAGGAAAATAATATAACCTGTGATAATAACATACAGAAAAGACAAACTTGAATGATAGGACTCATTTTTGAATTATGTATGTTTTTAGGAAGACTTTTATTATTAATAGCTAAAGTTAAAGGATGACGGAGAAGCTGGGAGAAGCAAATCTTAAATTCATGTTGAAATAAGTGAGCAATTTTTAGAAATTCCCTTTAGACTTTATGGTAAATTCTTTCAAAATATTGCCTTTTTTATGTTGATACTCATGTGGTCTTGAGGCAAAAGGAGCAGTTAGAAGAAGTATATATAGACTATGGGCACAGGTGTGAGTTGACTATAAATGGATAGTATCTAAAAAATCAAATAAAGGTTTGACAAAGAAGAATCAACTTAGAGAAAAGAAAAGGGAGAGGTTTAATGGAGTGATACATTATCTCACATAAAAGAGGCAAAAAAACTGTTTGCAGTGCAGGGGGGAAGTTGAATTAGATAGCAGAGAATACTTGAACTTTATTCTCAACAGAGTTGACTCAAAGAGAGAATAATGCGCACAATTAGCTGGTATAGAAATCTATTTTTTTATTTTACTTTTAGGATTTTTGCAAAGCAATGGTGTAAAGTGGCTTGCTCAAGACCACACAGCTAGGTAATTATTTAGTGTCCGAGTCCGGATTTGTACTCAGGTCCTCCTGACTCTGGGGCCGGTGATCTATCCACTGTGCCACATAGTCACCCCTAGAAATCTATTTTATTCTATAGGAAATTAGAAGGAATAGAGATGAATGAAGGGATGGCAGATGAGGGCAGGTTGTAGCCAAAATAAAAAGAAAAATTAAGGAAGGTGAGGGTAAAATGGGAAAGAAAATAGAATAAGCGAGGTTAAGCAGGAAAAAGGGAAATACAAAGTCTGAAAAAAACATGAAACAATTTTCTCTGATAAAGGCCTTATTTCGCAAATATATAGAGAACTGAGACAAATTTATAAATCTAAGTTCTGTTCTTCAGCTGATAAATGATCAAAAAATATGAAGAGTCAGTTTTCAGATGAAGTAGTCAAAGTATAAATAGCCCAAAGGAAAAATACTCTAAATTGCTATTGATTGAAGATATGAAAATTGAAATAATTCTGGGGTATTACCTCACACCTATTTAATTGGCTAATATAAAAGAAAGGGAAAATGACCAAGGTTTGAGGGAAAGTCGTAAAATTGATACATTGATGCATATTTGATGGAGTTGTGAACTTCTTCAATCATTCTCTTTGTCAGTTTGGAACCTTGCCCAAAGGTCTATAAAATCATGCATATCACTTTTAAAAATATAAATATTTTATTTGTTTTTAATTATATACAGTAGTATTTTCTACCTACCATTTTTGTAATGTTTTCAATTTTACAATTTTCCCCCCAATCCCCTTTCCTTCCCCCCTCAGAAGGGTGTCTGAGAACCTATGTATTGTTTCCGTGATATACATTATTCACAATTGAATGTGTTGAGAGAAAAATCATATCCTTGAGGAAAAAATAAAATATAAGAGACAGAAAAATTGCATAGTACAAAAGACAACTTTTTTTTTTAAACTGAAGGTAATAATCTTTGGTTTTTGTTTAAACTCCACAGTTCTTTCTTTTTATACAGAGGATATTCTGCATAGCAGATACCCAAACATTGTCCTTGATTATCTCACATGTCCAGTTCATTGTAGTTGCACTCTCTGTAGTAATGTTGGAATGCTATGCAATTTATCTGGAGAAAGGACCTCAGTGTCTGGTATCTTCTCCTGCCAGGTGATGTTCAGAATTTTCCTAAGATAATTTAAATGGAAGCAATTCACTTTCCTGACACGGCTCTGATAGACTGTCCAGGTTTCACAGGCATATAGCAATGAAGTCAGCACAACGACTCTGTAGATCTTCAGTGTGGTAGTCTGTCTAATACTTCTTCTCTTCCATACTTTCTTTTGGAGCCTCCCAAATAATGAGCTAGCTCTGGCAATGCATGTGTCAACATCATTGTCCATGTGCAGCTCCTTGGAAAGTACACTGACAAAGTAAGTGAACATGTCCACAGTACTCAAAATTTTTCTTTTGGCTTTAGAATTAATTGTACAGCATGGGAGCCACTGGCATAGGATCATGCAGCATGGCATGTCCTCATAAGTGAGGGTACTACACTTGATAAGGAAGGCAGAATTAAGGGAGCTCAAAGGGAACATGACATTCATAAGTTTAAAGTACCCACCACAGGAGTTAACATGGACTATTTCTGCCCAGTCTGTGGTAGAGCATTCTGAGCTTCTATTGGTCTGATCATCCACTGTCAGACACACTGTAATCTGTAACAAACATATTGATGTCATTCTGGTCATCTTCAATAACGAAGGACAAACAAAAAAAAACCAACCAGACAAACAATTTAAGTAGATAGAATAATTGGTGGAGCTCTATCTTTATTTCAATGACATGCCTCCAAGGCTGACATTCTGTGTTCTAAAGATGATGTTTGATATTCCGTGTTTGAAAACCACTCATGTTCTCAGGTCTCTTCTAGCTATGAAATTGTTGATATCTAGAGGTCTTGAATTTTGAATAAAGTTTGGCTACCTGAAAAAAAGCATACTGGGAAAGCATGTCAAGAAGAACCACCTACCAACAAAGTTTCTTCTCTATAAAAAAGATATCGGACAAAAGAACATTGCATCAATTTCTCAAGTCGCTATTCTCTACCTGACATTACTGGAAATATGTTCACCCTCAGGACAAGAATCGGAACTTTCTTCCACATGACCCAATCAAAAATGTTTCTCTGTTAAGGAAGAAGACTTAGTAACCATAGAGAAATAAAACCACAGATTCCCCTTAAACTCTGTTTTAATTCAGTGAGTTTACGAAAGAAAAGTTATAAAAATGAGCATATAAACCATTTCTAGAGGACAGATGGGAAAGAAACTGACTTCTCTAGAAGAACGAATTGGAGAAAGAATAAATAACTTAGTTGCAAAAATCTCACACAACAAACTACCAGATGAAGATCAAGCTAACTCCATGCAACAGCCAAGACCTATTAGAACAAGCTCTGGAGACAGAACTAGATCCTAAATTGCAAACTATCTCCTTTCACAAATAGAAGACTTGAACAAATGTATAATGGAGAAGTGATTTAAGTCTTACCAAAAAAATGTAAAATACAAGAAGTCTACTTATAATATTACAAGAAATCACAAATGAGGATTGAGTAAACCTATATGAGTACATGTGAGAAATGAAAGGGAAAAAACACACTTCTCAGTTCCTCCTAGAAACTCCATATTTTAAAGTTCAGTAAATTTCTTAACCAAAATCCATAGTCTCTCATTCAAAAATAAAATACAAAAAGACAGAAAGAAAGGAAAATACATGTAACAATATTGCAGTCATCATCTCACTAAATATGATGACTTGCACTGTTAAGGGCAAGTGTGATAATAATATTCCAGAAGGTAGAAGTTAAAGAAAAGCAATGCATTACCACTGAAATAGCAAAGTTCAGTATAGTATTCCTGGGGGAAATGTGACATTATTGAATGGAATGGAATAATTATATATTAATTGACTCCTCTGTGTGGCCTGTTGTGATAGCAATTTCAGTATTGACCTATATAATGCTCTGAACAACCCGTGAAGCTGGTACTTTTATAGAAGACAATAGAATACTCCTTATTTATGATGAGTTGGTACTTAGTATTTTAAACATTAGAGTCTAGAGAAACATGAAGAAACATATGCTATTTGAACCGATGTTGAACAAAATAAACAGAAGCAGAAGGACATTGCACACCCTAACAGCAACATGGGGTGATGATCAACCTTAAAGGTCTTGCTTATTCCATCAGTGCGATAATGAGGGACAATTTTAGAGTATCTGTGATGGAGAATACCATCTATATCCAGAGAAGGAACTGTGGAGTTTAAACAAAGACCAAAGTCTATTACCTTCAATTAAAAAAAAAAAAAAACAACGTTGTCTTATGTACTACATAACTTTACTTTCTCTAGTATTTCATTTTTGCCTCAAGGATTTGATTTTTCTCTCAACACACTCAATTTTGATCAATGCATAATATGGAAACCATGCAAAAATTATCAGACTGCCTTCTGTGAGGGAGGGTAGCAGAAGGGAAAAATGTGTAAAATTCAACACCTAAACAAAAAAATATTGTAAGTAATTGAAAAACAAATAAATATTTATATAATAAGAAAAAAAAGATTTAGCTTATGAAGTAGCATTTCTTTAGGAGGCCTTTCTTAGTTCTCCCAGTTGTTAATGCCATTCTTTCTAACATTAATTTCCAACTCTGCAATGTTTATTGCGTAGTAACTAATTTGCGTATATTGCCTCCACTATTAGAATGTGACCAGATGGAAGGAAGGATTTTTTTTCCCATTGGTCTATTCTTTACATCCTGTATCTAGTCATTGTCATGACTAGAACGTGGTAAAAGTCTGATAAAGCTTCCCAAAAAAAGAAATATATACTTTTGAGAATAGGGAAAGGATTATGTTTTGAAGTATTCATGTTGTAATAAGGAAGAAAAACCCATGTCTCCTCAGTACTCTTCCATCTTCATAGACTGAGAGAGAAAAATAGTATGCATAACTGGTAGTCAGTTTTTTTTATTATATTTGCCTTACAAACAGAAGTTTAAGGAAAGGAAAAAAATAACATGGAAGAAAGAGCAAAGAACCTAGTATTTCACTTAATCAAGGGGAATTAGAAGATCACACAAATATAAAGCAAATATTCCGCCATCGTTTCTTATGTGAAATAAATAGGGATTAAATTCATATATGTGTGTACAAAAATATTCTTACAAGCTGAATTTGGCATTGGCCTACATGAAATTCAACCATTTGCTATTACTTATTTGGAGTTTCATGTATTGTTTTCCCTTACCAGTGATAGGTCCATGTATAATCCTTGTCATGTTCATCTCCTGCCAAGTGGGATATTAATTCTACTAGAAAGCTCCTACAATTAATTATCAGCAAAAAGTCCTTAATGCCATCTGCAATTACCAACAGAATTTAAATACAAAAAACTTTAGGACTGTTAAACTGTTGTTTTTAAAACCAACATTGAGGATATGTTTTCCCCCCTCAGATGTTTAACATTTGTTCCAGCAGATTTGTCTCAGTTCTTTACTGATACCAGAGTAGAAGGGAATTATAGAAAGACAAACTGGAGTGGCCAGCTAAGATGGTCGAGTAGCAGGAATAAACAGACAAACTTGGCCCCATCATTGCATTTCAAAGACAAAGAAAATGCTTCAGACTGAATAGTCAATGGGAAATACAAGAACAAATTAACAGTGAGCCATTTTCTAGTTCACGTGAAAAGAGGGCAGGTTATGGAGACATAGAGGAGGCAATGGAGACAGGCTCTAGTCCATAGGAAACTATGTGGACATTACTATAAGGGAGATTCAGTGAGACCATGTATATAGCTAAGCTATGAGATACTGCTCAGGCCTATGCATACCTTGCTCAAGTGGGAGAGTCATGGTCCCACTGGAAGGTTCTGCTGCCTGCTATTCATTGCTATGTCACAGAACCAGGTTAGGAGTGGCAGCCTATGATAAGAAGTCCTCATGGGACTAGACATGGATCCTCATCAGGGAACATATACAGAAGCAAGCAACATCTGTGATGTCCTGACCCCATCTGCAGAAAAGGTTCAGAGATCCATTGTCCAGTCATTCCTAGAGACTGTCACTCAATCACAAAAGCAAGAAAGTCAGACCTATCCCTTTTTACCTATCAATCTTTGCAGCTACCTGATACTGGAGTGAGTCCTTAGGAGTTGAATTAGATTGAAACCTCCAAAACCCAGATGAGTAAATTTATTACCTTTAGGACCACAGAGTGTTAATAAGAATTTCAGAAAAGACAGATTTGAGAATGAGGAGAGTTTGCTGGTGCTGTTCCTGATATATTGGAATAACTCTTTTCAAAAGCCCTTGAAAGCAACAATAGGACCCAGGAGGACACAAGCATGCCCCAGATAGTCTCTCCACAAACATAAAAGACCCAAGCACTAATAAAAAGCTCAAAATCCTGAAGAAGGGCCTGAAGAATGAGCAAATAAAAAAGAATTCCCTCAGAAAAAACCTGTTAGAGATATTAAAGCAACAAACTTAGAACAAATGAATGACTTTAAAACATCTATAAACAAAATTTCAAATAGAAAAAAATTGACTTTAAGCTGTTCTACTAGACATCCTTTAGTTCATTCATTTTTCGCTAGTGTCTGACTGTTAATGATCCCTTGCATGTTTTTCTTGGCAAAGATACTAGATTGGTTTGATATTTGCTTTTCCATATCGATTTACATACGAGGAAACTGAGGTAAATGAAGATGACTAATTTTCCTTGGGTCACAAAGCTATTAAGTATCTGAAGTTACCCATAAATTGGTGAATGGATAAATAAGTTATGGTGCATGAATACTATAGAATACTATTTTCTATAAGAAGCCATAAATGGTTGCATTCTAGAGAAGCATGGAATGACTTATGGGATCTGATGCTGAGCAAAGGGAGTAGAACCAAGAGAACAAGAACATTGTGAGATGAACAACCTGGATGGAAGCAGCTCCTCTCAGCAGTCCAGAGAGCTAGGACAACTGTATTAGATTGGTTATGGACTATATTATCCCCATGTAGAGGAAGGAAAAAAATCAAAACCAAACAAAATGTACCAAAAAACCCACCTGTTATAATCTGATGAAGAATTTATTAAAATTATCTCTTATGTATCTCCTTCCCTTAATCCTAATTTCTCATACCAAAAATTACTAATTTCTAAAACTGTTTATCTAAATGTTTGCATATAATGCTAACATGATTTTGCAATTTGTATTTTTCTAATGAAAAATTGTTTATAAATTTTTTTTATATTCTTTTACCTCTTGTCAATTGGTGGTTGACTCATACTCATATAGATTTAACAAAAGTTATTTAATTATTTTAAAGAGGAATCCTTAATCTGATAAGGTGTCTAGAATTTTTTCTCAATATTTTGCTTTCCTCCATGGTTATTTTTTTATTTATTCAAAATTTTTAATAGGGTATAATTGAAAGTATATATTTTACACCTAATTTTGCTCTCTCTCTTAATTATTCATTAGTCACGTATCCATGGATATGAATCATGGATATGAATCTAAAGAGTAATATATTCTGTGTTCTTAAAATTTTCTTATAAAATACTTTTATTTAGGTCACATATCCTTTTTAACCTTATCATGTAAAGCAGACGCCTAGGAATCTATTAATTCAGAGTCAGGAATTGATTTTTACAAATTTTAAAATGTTTATTGGTGTCTTATATTCTTTACATTATTATTCTTATCCCCAGGATCCATCACCTTCTTCACCTAAATATTTTTCTCCTATATTAAATTGTATTTCTTTAAAAAAAACAAAAGTGTCAGAAAAAAATTGGCACATTGGAAACTTCTAAATACTTATATAATGTGTAACAACTGTGGATGTCATAACTTCATAAACTGGGATTCTAAGGGTATTCTGTAATATTGTTTTGCATTCTTGGACTTCATGAATAACTTGAGGATAAAAAAAAAGCCTGGATCAATATTTCAAGATTTAGTTATGGAAAATAGCACTGAGTTCCTGCCAAGAAGGCAGAGAGACAACAGGCACAGTTCTAAAGTCTCCTTATCTTCCCTTATAAATAATATAAAACAAACCTCTTAACAGAAATCCAATTGACAAAACCCAGAAAGAAAAGCCAAGAGAACATCCACCTCAGGATCTGTCTTCTCAGATTGTGGGTGAGTCTGGGCACAGGAGACCAGTGAGAACTTGGGAGCCTGGATCAGTCATGGATTAACCTGATTAGTGGCGGAACTGGATCATGGGATGCTAAGTGCATGAGAAGCATACCAGCTTGATCAGTGGTAGGGCTAGAGCATGGTCGACCATGGGGGCTTAGGTCAACTAGGGAGCAGAGGCTTTGGTGGTGATGCTCACCATTTGGAACTTGGAGGTAGGACTGAAGGGACAGTTCTTGAGCAGAACAGTTGTAGTCATCTATTGCTGAGCATGTTTAGTCAGGAGAAACTCAGAGTCCACAACTCCTTTTAAGCTAAAGCCTCTTCCCAAAAGAAACACAATTACAGACTACCTCTGCCCCAGGCTAAGGCTGATCAGCAGAACCAAGCCAGCTGACAATAGGGAGTGATAACCTCACCCTAGGGTATAGCCCACTAATGACTGAAGACAAAAGTAATTAACAGCTTCAACCACTCCCTCTAGGCTAAGGGAGAGGGTCTCAATAAAGGTCACAGACATTCCAGAGATAGTAATCAGCACTCCCTACTGGCTATCTGGGGATATTGCTCTTAGTTAGCAAAACCTCTAGCACAACCTACTGGTCAGCTTGAGATCTTACACTCAGTGAGTAAAACCCTTGTGAACCAGCCCCTCCTCAACACAAGGTTTTAGGATAATGAAGAAAGGCCAGATCAAAGGAGGATCTATAGAAAAATTCCTTGGAAGTAAAAGACACTAACTCAGAGAGAACTAGAACATCTGAGAAGAATAGGACCTGCTCTCCAGCACAGAAAGACTTCCTTGAAAAAATAAGAAAGCAGTTTAAAAATCAATTAGAAAATTTGGGTGAGAAAAGTAACACGTTCCAACAAAAAAATAAATAACTGGAAAATACAGTTGGTCAGAGGAAAAAAGAAAATAATTCTCTCAAACTCCCTGGGTCAAATGAAAAATTCTTTCAAAAATAGAATTGTCCAATTGGAAAAGGAGTTGCAAAAGGTAAATGAAGAAAATTCTTCTCTACAAAAAAATTATGGAGTCTGTGGAATCTAATGATTTTATGTGAGACATCAAGAGTCTGTTAAACAAAACCAAAACAATTGAAAAAATAGAAGATATTGTAAAACACCTCATAAGTAAAATCACTGCCCTTGAGAACAAATCAAAAAGGGAATACCTGAGAATTATACATCTTCCTTAAAACATTGAAGATGAAAAAAAGAATAGACTTAATATTACAGGATTTAATGATGTAAAATTGCACTAATATCATGAAACCAGAGGGCAAAATTATTATTGAAAGTATACATGGGGGGTGGTTAGGTGGTGCAGTGGATAAAGCAATGGCTCTAGAGTCAGGAGTACCTGGGTTGAAATCTGGTCTCATACACTTAATAATTAACTAGCTGTGTGGCATTGCAATCCAGTTAACCCTATTTGCCTTACAAAAATCTAAAAAAAAAGTTAAAAATAAAGAATACATCGATTCCCTCTGGAAAGAGATCCTAAAATGAAAACACCAAGGAAGAATCTGGCCAAATTCCAGAACTCTCAGATAAAGGAGAAAATCCAGTAAGCAGGCAAAATCAAACAACTTAAATACCAAGGAACCCCAGTAAAGATTACAGTGGTTTCTCTGCATCAACATTATGGGATCAAAGGGCCTGGAATGAGATATTCTGAAGAACAGGGGAACTTGGAATGCAGACAAAGATCCACTATCTGGCAAAGTTGAGTCTTCGTTTTCAGGGGAAAATATGAACATGGAAGACTTCAAACTTTTCCTGATGAAAAGAACAGAGCTAAATAGAAAATTTGGAATCAAACAGGAGGTTCACGAGCCACATAAAACAGTAAAAAATAAAGAGGGATTAAAGAAAAAAAAACTTATCCAATAAGATGAAACCGGCTATATCCCAGCATGGGAAAAAGATTCTCATGACTCTTGGGAATTTTAACTCTATTGGAGTGAATATACTTATCCAGAGGTGATGGACACTCATGACTTAGCCATGAGACTGCTATCCAATGGGATATAACTGGCTATAACCCTCCTTGGGAGAAAGACACTAATTACTCCCAAGAATTGTAACTCTATTGGAGAGAATATACTTAGCCAGATGTAATGGGTACTCAAGATTTTCTATGACTTTTATAGAATGATTTAAAAGTGCTTCCTATTTAAAAAGGGGTACAGGAAGGAGACAGGACTAAGGAGGGGAATGAATGGGTTAAATCTCAATACATTTAGAGGTACAAATGACTTATAGTAATGGAGAGGAAGAAGGGAGGAGATGAGAAACACCTGAATCTTCCTATCATCACACTTGACTTAAAGTTAAGTTACAGACACAGAGACACAGACACAGACATACACACACACACAGACACACACACACAAACACACACAAAGACACAGTTAACTTAAAAAACAAAGGGACAAAGGGAGGAGGAGAAGAAAAAGGGAACTAGCACAAGTAAGGGAAGGGAAAAGAGAAAAAGGAATAGGGCAAAGAACTCAGATGGCGTGGATATAGGAGGGCAGTATTCAGAAACAAAATCCTGTGGAATATGGATAAAGGGGGGAAAATGGAGAAATAAAAACAGAAGGAAGATAGCATGGAGGGCAATAAAGAGTTTGTAATTATAACTTTGAATGTGAATGAAATGAACTCTCCCTTAAAATGTAAGCTAATAACAGACTGGATTAATAACCAGAATCCTACAATATGCTGCTTACAAGAAACTCATTTGAAGCAGAGAAATACATATAGAGTAAAGGTAAATGGTGGGAGCAAAATATATTTTGCTTCAGCTGCTGTGAAAAAAGCAGGGGTAGCAATCCTTATCTCAGACAAAGCAGCGGCAAAAATACATAGCAGTAAAAGAATTAAGGAAGGAAACTATATCCTCCTCAAAGGTACCATAGATAATAAAGCAATTTCAATACTGAATACATATGCACCCATTGGGATAGCATCCAAATTCTTAATGGAAAAGCTGAAAGAACTACAGGAAGACATGGAGAGCAAAACTCTACTAATGGGAGACCTCAGCCTCTCCCAATCTCAGATTTAGACAAATTGAATCTCAAAATAAACAAGAAAGAAGATAAGGAGGTAAATAGGTTCTTAGAAAACTTAGATATGATAGACTTATGGAGGAAAATGAATGAGGTTAGAAAGGAATATACACTTTTTGCTGCAGTTCATGGCACTTACACAGAAATTGACCATGTACTAGTCCATAAAATACTAATAATCAGTTGAAGAAAGGCAGAAATAGTGAATACATCTTTCTCAGATCACAATGCAATAAAAATCTTATGTAATATTGTGCTAGGGAGATAAAGACCCAGAAATAATGGGAACCTGAATAACCTCATTTAATTATTTTTTTAGATTTTTCAAGGTAATGGGGTTAAGTGGCTTGCCCAAGACCACACGGCTAAGTAATTATTAAGTGTCTGAGGCCAGATTTGAACCCAGGTACTCCTGACTCCAACACCAGGACTCTATTTACTGTGCAACCTAGCCACTCCAATAACTTCATTTTAAAGAATGAGTGGATCGAACAACAAATTATAGAAAGAATTAAATACTTTATCCTTGATAATGACAATAATGAAACAACATACCAAAATGTATGGCATTCACTCAAAGTGGCTATAAGAGGATATATTATATCTTTAATTGATTACATGAATAAATTAGAGAAAGAGGAAATCAATGAACTAAATAAGCAAATGAAAAATTATAGAAAGAACAAATTAAAAACCCCCAATTAAATACCAAATTAGAAATTCTAAAAATTAAAGGAGATATTAATAAAATCAAAAGCAAGAACACGTATTGAATTAATAAATAAAACCAATAATAGGTTTTATGAAAAAAACAATAAAATCGATAAACCATTGGTCAATTTTATTTAAAAAAAAGAAGAAAACCAATTTGCTAGTAACATAAATGAAAAAGGTGAACTCACCACCAATGAGGAAGAAAATAAAGTAATACTTCGAAATTTCTTTGGCAACTCTATGCCAATACATGGGACAATCTAATTGAAATGGATGAATATTTACAAAAACAGAAGTTGCCCAGGTTAAATGGAGAGGAGATTAAATACCTCAAAAACCCTATCTCAGAAAAGGAAATTCAACAAGCCATCATTGAACTCCCTAAGAAAAAATCTCCAGGACCTGATATATTCACAAGTGAGCTCTATCAGACATTTAAGGAACAATTGGTTCCAATTCTTTATAAAGTCTTTGGAAAAACAGGGGAAGATGGAACTCTGCATAACTTTTTCTCTGAAACCAATTTGGTGCGTATACCTAAACCAGGAAAAGTGAAAACAGAGAAAGAAAAATATAGATTTATATCCCTAATGAATATAAATGCAAAAATCTTAAATAAAATCTTAGCAAAACAATTGCAACAAGTTATCACTGGGATAGTACATTATGATCAAGTAGCATTTATCCAAAGAATTCAGGGATGGTTTAATATTAGGAAAACTGTCAGTATAATCAATTATATCAACAACAAACCTATCAAAAATTATATAATAACAATAGATACTGAAAAAACTTTTGACAAAATTCAACACCCATTTCTACTAAAAACTCTAGGGGGGTTAGGAATCAATGGACTAAGAATAAATAAATCCTTTAGAACAATAAGCAGTATCTATTTGAAACCATCAACAAGCATTATATTCAATGGGGAAAGGGTAGAAGCATTCCCAGTAAGATCAGGGGTGAACCAAGGATACCCATTATCACCACTACTACTCAATATTGTATTAGAAATGTTAGCTTCAGCAAATAGAGAAGAAAAAGAAATTGAAGGAATTAGAACTGGGAAGGAAAGGTCAAAAATTCTCACTCTTTGCAGATGACATGATGGTATACATAGAGAATTCAAAGATATAAACCAAAAAAAAAAAAACTACTGGAGGCAATTAGTAATTTTAGCAAAGTTGCAGGATATAAAATAGACCCTCATAAATCCTCAACTTTTCTATATATGACTATCAAGATACAGCAGGAAGAGCTAGAAAGAAAAATCTCATTCAAAGTAACCTCAGATGATATAAAACACCTGGGAGTATATTTGCCAAGACAGACTAAGAAACTTTTTGAAAGCAATTACAAAACACTTCTCACAGAAATCAAATGATATTATAATAATTGGGCAAGCATCAACTGTTCATGAATAGGTCAAGTAATATAATAAAATTGACAATTCTACCAAAACTAAACTAGATCTTTAGTGCCCTAACAATCAAAATTCTAAAAAAATTACTTCAATGAGTTAGAAAATGTTATAAGTAAATTTATATGGAGAAATAAAAAGTCAAAAATTTTCAGGGATTCAATGAAAAATGTGCAAAAGAAAGTGGTTTAACCTAACAGAAATAAAATTATATTGAAAAGCATCAGTTGTCAAAATTGTCTAGAATTGGCTAAGAAATGTGGTGGGAAAAAAAAAAAAAAAACAAGAAATAGTGGTGGACCAGTGGAATAGACTAGGTGCAATAGGAGGAAACAATTATAGTAATCTGTTGTTTGATAAACCCAAAGAGTCCAGCTATTGGCATAAAAAGTCTCTCTTCGATTAAATAGTGCTGGGAAAATTGGAAGGTAGTATGGAAGAAAATTAGATTACAACATCTCACATGCTATGCCAAGATTAGATGCAAATGGATACAGGATTTAGACATAAAAAACAATATTATAAAGAAACTAGAAGTTCAAGGAGTAGTTTTACTCATCAGATATTTGGAAAGGTAAGCAATTTATGACTAAGGAAGAGATATAGAATATCTCTAAATCCAAATTACATGATTTTCATTACATTAAAGTAAAAAGCTTATGCACAGACAAAACCAAGGTAGCAAAGACAAAAAGGAATGTACTATACTGGGAAACAATCTTTACAACTAGTATTTCTGACAAAGGACTCATTTTTAAGATATACAGAGTATTAAGTCAATTAAAAAAAAGTCAATGGACCTATTGCAATAGAGGGGAAGAAGGGAGAACTTCCTGAATCTTACCCTCAACAGATTTGGCTCAAAGAAGGCTTAACATTCACAGTCTCAGTCAAGAAACATATCTTTCCTTTCAAGTATTAAAAGGGTAAAGAAGGAGGGGAGGTGGAAAAGGAGAACTAACAGAATGAAGGGAAGGAAGAAGGGATAAAGTGAAAAGGGAAGGAAAGGGGAGGGGAGTTGCATAAAAGGATACAAACACAATATTCAGAAACAAAGTACTGGAGAATATGGACAAAATGAGAAAAGGAGAAAAATGCCAAGAGGCAGAAGATAATGTGGAGGGCAAAAAAAGGATTAGTAATTATATTTTTGAATGTGAATGGTATGAACTCTCCCATAAAATGCAAGCAAATAGTGGAGTGGTTTAAAAATCAGAATCCTACAAAAATGCTGCTTACAAGAAACTCATTTGAAGCAGAGAGAAGGGACAGCTAAGTGGCACAGTAGATAGAGCAATAGCCCTGGAGTCAAGAGTAACTTAGTTCAAATCCATCCTCAGACACTAATTACCTAGCTGTGTGGCTAGCCACTTAACTTAAATTGCCTTTCTAAAACTGGTAAAAAAGAGTAAAGGTAAAAGATTGGGGCAAAATATATTTTGCTTCAGGTGAAGTGAAAAGGGGAAGGGTAGCAATATTTTTCTCAGCCTACACAGCTGTAAAAATAAATTTCATTAAAAGAAATAAGGAAGGAAACTATATTCTCCTAAAAAATACCATAGACAATGAACCAATTTTAATACATCTGCATTAAGTGGAATAACATCCAAATTCTTAGACATCAAGCTGAATGAGTTACAGGAATCCATAGACAGCAAAACCCTACAGGTAAGACACCTCAAACTCCTTCTCTCAGTTTTAGATTAATCTAACCATAAAAAAACCAAGAAGGAAGTTAAGGAGGTGAATAGAAAGTTAGAAAAACTAGACATGGTAGACCTTTGGAGAAAATTGAATGGAGATAGAAAGTACTATACTATGTTTTATGCTGTACCTGGCACTTTCAAAAAAATTCTTCAGTATGCTTATCATGCCTCAACGACTATACTTATTCACTGCTGTCATTCTTTATCATCTTTCTACTTTGCAACATATGAAATGAGTCCTTAGGGTTGCTTTGGTATGCCTTTCTTTTATTTTTAGTGAGACAGAGCATTCTCTCATGTGATAGAGAATTCATTAATGTTATTTGGAAGAAGCAAACCTTCTTTTCAGGAATATTTTCTCATCCCTTTTTTCATTAGCAATAGCATTTAATTAAAATGAACACAATATAAGTAGCAAGAGAAAAACAACCAGCAAGTTGTTTTGTTTTGTTTCGTTTTTAATCCTCTCTGTATACAAATATATAGAACCCTCTTAGAGGTAATAGGAATTCTTGTCCAACTACTACCTTAATCTCCAGAAATCGTTTCACTGCATCAGGAGAGGAACACAAGCACTTTGCAACTCATGTCTCAAAGCTGAAAGGATAGGGTTCAATATCTTCTGATTATCAGAGTCCCTGAGAAGTCTAAATCTCTTTTCTTGCTTCCAGATCATCAGGATTCTTCGGATATAATTGAATTCCTGGTTAGCATGACAACACAATTTCATGCTCACCTAATTTCACTGGTCAACTCCACACTGCATTTTGTGAAATTTCAAATGGATATGATATCATGCTTTTGATTTTTTTTTAGCTTAATTTTCTCATTTTAATCTGATATTAAGTGAAAATTTGTAGTACAATAGAAAAATCATTCACTTTTCAGTCTGGAATTCAAAATCCAGAAATGTTTTCCAAGTACTTTTAATTCACTGGAAAAATAGTAACAGACAGATAATAAACATTAAGACTTACAAAGTTTTTTCCATATCTTGTCTCATTTTGTTTGTACTAGTTGATGTAACAGTATTGGAGACAAATGCCTAATATGAGTGCTGTCTATCTTTCCTGAAGAAAGTCAAGATATGGAGGGATAGATTACGCTAACAAAATGAGCCATATATATATATATATATGTTTGTTCTGTATCTTGAATACCAAGTCCTTATTATAGAAATTTAATACACAGATTTCTTCCCATTCAATCACTTCTTTTCTTATCTGAGGTACATTAATTTTATTTGTACAGAAGTTTTTCAGTTTCATTTAAAGAAATCTTTATATTTCATTTTTATAATTGTCTCTATTTCTTTTTGTTTAAAGATTTTTTTGCCCCAAGCTATGATAGTTATAGAATCTGTTTCTCTTCTAACCTTTTATTTGATAACATGATCGTTAATGTAGAGATCACATTTCTAGTTTGAATGTATTGTTTTCCTGGCAATTTATTCCTAAGTAATTTATGTTTTCTAGAAATTACCAGACACTATTACATGGGGTTCATTTTTGGTTTTTGATTCTTTCTTGTCTAGTCTGTACCAATTATCAAACACACTATTTAAAAATAGAATTAGGGGCGGCTAGGTGGTGCAGTGGATAAGCACCAGCCCTCAAGTCAGGAGTACATGAGTTCAAATCTGGCCTCAGACACTTAATAATATTTTCTGTGTGGCCTTGGGCAAGCCACTTAACCCCATTGCCTTGCCAAAAAAAGAATCAATACCAGATGGTTCTGATAATTGTTTTCTTACTATATAGTTAGAGGCCTCTGAGTGTTATTTTCCATTCATCCCAATTTCTTTTCATCATGTCATTTGATATTTGAGACATCTTGAATTTCTAAATGATTTTTGCTGTTTGTTGTCAAGACTAAGTATCGATATAACCTGTTTAAATTCACATCAAAAAATTCCCTAGCCACGTTCACTTAATATTCTTCTTCAGTTTTTATTCATTTCTTTAAGGTGTCTCATGTAACTAATATGCAGTTACTTTGGTAGGTCAATCTATAGATAGTTATCCCTTTTGAAGCTTTCGCAATGGGATATCCCATCCTGTTATAACTTTTTTTTATAATTTCCTTATTATAAATATGTAGAATTCATTTTTGAGTGTGTATTATATAACCTTCAATTTTACTATCTTGATAAAATCTTAGTTGATTTTCAAAGATTTTTCAAGTACAGCATTATATAATCAGTACATAGGGATCATTTTATCTTCTCATTACCTTTATTTATGCCTTTGATTTCTTTCTCTCATTTTGTTGCTATTTCTAGTACTTCTAAAACAAATGATATGGGGAAGCTTGAGACTCCTTATTTCACAAGTAAATTTCTTGAGAAAGTTTCTAATGTAGTCCCATATTATACCTGATTTTATTTTTAGATAGATGCTTTTCATGCAGTTGAAAAATATTTTTCTTTGCCTATGTGCTACAGGATTTTCAACAGAAAAGAGATTTTTCTTCATTTATTGAGATAATCATTTGGTTCTGGTGTCTTGTTTTTTATAGTTTTTTCTAAAATTAGATGCTTTGAAATCCTGGTTATAAATCTCTCTTAATTATAAGGATTCATTTATTGGTTAGATTCCTATACTATCAGTGGAATTGATAAGGTAGAGAAGAAATAGTAATAAATGAGTATAATAATTTGTCATCTGGTAAATTCAAAGGATCTAGTTTCTGAGGTATGAACTCACTATTTGATAACAACTTCTGGGAAAATTGTAAGAAATTTTTGTAGAATCTAGTCATGGATAACATCTCATACCCTGTACCTAGGTAAGATTTAAATGGTTATAAGATTTAGTCATAAAAGTTGTTATCATAATCCAATAAGAAGAACAAGGAATGCTTTTTCAATCAGATTTATGTAAAGGTGAACCATTTATGATTAAAGGAAAGACAGAGAACAGTATAAAATGCAAAATGGATAAATTTGATTACATTAAATTGAAAAGTTTATGCACAAATACAATCTTTGCAAGCAAGATTAAAAAGAAAGCAGTATGTTGGGAAACAATTTTTAAAACTAGTATTTCTGATAAAGGATTCATTACTAAAATATATAGAGAAAACTTAGTTAAATTGTTAAGTGAACAAGTCATGTCTCCAAAAAAGCCAATTCTCACTTGAAAGCTGTCTATAGTCCTATGAACAAATGTTCTAAATCATTATTGCTTAAGGAAATGCAAATTAAAGCAACTCTGAGATGCATCTTCATGCCAATTAGTCTGGCTAATATGACTAAAAACAAAAATTTGGGAATGTGGGGAAACTTAGGACATCAATGTGCATTTTTTGGTGGAGGTGTGAAGTGATCCAAAATATTTGGAGGGCAATTTGAGACCCTGCCCAAAAGGAATTTTAATTAGGGTATACATACATACATACATACATACCTACACACACACATACAAATATATATATATACATATATATACATATATATATATATATATGTATACACATATACATTTTGAGCTAGAAATACTACTACTTTTTCTGTATCCCAAAGATACCACAAGGGTAAAAAATCCACATGTTCAAAATATAGCAACTCTTTTCAATATCGCAAGAATTTGAATTTTAGGGGATGTCCAACAATGGGGGAAAATTGAGCAAATTGTTGGATATGAATATGATGGAACACTTATTTTGTAAGAAATAATGAGAGTTGGGACTTCAGAGTAACCTATAAAAATTTTCATGAACTGATGCCAGTGAAGTGAGCAGAACCAAAATAAAAGCATTGGGAGATGATTAACTATAATGAACTCATTCAGTTCAGCAAATACAGTAATAAAAAAGAATTCTAAAAGACTTGTGATAGAAAATACAATACATATCAAGTGATGAAACTATGGAATTTAAATGCATTCCAAAGCTTACTATATTCAATATTTTTAAAAATCTTATGTGTTATGATTTTTTGTCTCTAACCTTTTCCTCATTTAGATTTGTATCTTCTTTTACAATATGGTTCATATGGATTTATGTTTAGCATACTTATTCATATACGATCTATATTTGATTCCTTTCTGTCAGGGGGAGGGAGGAGTTAAGGGAGGTAGAGAGGAAAATGTGTAACTCAAAACCTTCCTAAAAATAACTACTGAAAGCTATAATTACATGTAGTTGGAAAAAATAGATTAAAAATTGCTGCAGTGTATTTGTATGATATTGTTTAATTTTTTGTGTCTATACCCACTAATGATTTTGAGCTTTAGTTTTCTTTGTTTTATCTTTCCAAAGCTTCACGATTAGAAAGATATTTGTCTCATAAAATGTCCTGGTAAGGGTTGGTATATCTTGTTTTGGTAGAATGTGTTGGGAAACTTGTTCTCCAAAAAGCTCGGTAGAATTCTTCTATTAATTCAAAAGGATCTGGACTTTTTTCCCTTGAAAGTTCATTTATACAGAGTTCTATTTTTTTTCTGAAATTGATTTATTAAGTCCATCTTGTCTTTTGATAATTTCAGTATTTTATATTCCAACATTGTTTCCTTTATTTCTTTTTTTTCTTCTCAGTTGTGTTATCATGAAACTTTCTATAATATATTGTGATTATTCTTTTTTCTTCTAGTTTTGTTGTGATTTCCCTTCATTCATTTATTATTTTTGATTTGAATTTCTGTCCTCATTTTACAAATTAGCTTAGAAAATGATTTAACAATTTTAACTGACTTTTCCACGAAATAATTTTAGATTTCATTTTCTGTTTTAAGTTTTTTAATATATCTATTTTGCTTCTAATTTCAATCTATTTCTCAAGCTTATTTTACATTGATTGCTTTCTTTTGTTTTTAATGTTTTGCTTGCATATTCTAATTCTTTGAACTTATCATTTTCTATTTTTAATGGCTGTTTGTAGAAATGTGAATTATTTTCTTAGGATGACATTAGCAGTATCCCAGAAATACTGGCATATAATTTCATCATCATTTTCTTTCACATAATTATCATTTGATTCCTATTATTTTACTTTTACAAATTGAGTTTTCAGGTTCCATTATTAAGACTCCATTTTGATTATTTCTTTTGTGTTTGTAATCCCTGAATTAAAGAGTATCTTTATTGTACTGTGGATCTACAAAGGAAGGTTCAAATATTGCTCCTTGTTTCATCTGAATGTAATATATTTTTGCATAGACACATAGTTAAGTTTTGTATAATTTTCATGTGATGATTTCGAACTTGGAAGTGCTTTGCCTACAACATTTTAAAGAGCCCCAAAAATCTATTTTCACATTAAATTGTGGAATTTATCATGATTATTTGATTTTCATGCATAGAGGTGATTAAATAAATCACATATTTTTACCTAAATAAAAGCAGAGGATAACTGGCCAGGTATACTGTTGAGAAATATATTTTTAGCTGTGAGTTGCATTTGCTTTAGTCTCAATTCTTTTCCTTTTTGAAAAACAAAATTTTATTTAGTCTTTTATTTTGACTGAATTAAATAAAAAAAAAAAACAATTTTGAACTTTCACGTTAAAATTTTTGAGTTCCAAATTCTCTCCCACCCCTTGAACATTGACTTTTAGATGACACTCAGTCTGACATTAACTATACATGTGTAGTTATGGAAAGCATAGTCCCATAGTGGTCATGTTGTAAAAGTTAATGTATAAAATACAAGAAAAATAATAAGTGAATACAGGAAGGAAGGAAGGAGAGAGGAGGAGAGAGAAAGAAAGAAGGAAGAAAAAAGAAACTTTTAAAAAATGTGTTGCTGTCTATATTCAGTTCCTTCTCTAGGGATGAATATCATTTTTCATCATAAGTACAACTCAGTTGTTGAGAAAAGCTAAGTCAATCATAGTTGATCATGGATATGATATTGTTGCTACTTTGTAAAATATTCTCCTGATTTTCCATAGTTTGCTTTGTTTCAGTTCATATAAATTTTTCCAGATTTTTAATTGAGAGCATCTTATGATTTGTTAAAGTAAAATAGTATTCCATTACAATCATATAGAATACCTTCTTCAGTCATTTGCTAGTTGATGGGAATACCCTGAATCTCCAATTCTTTGCCATTGGTTAGGATTTGATATAAATATTTTTGAACAGATAGGTCCTTTTCCTTTTTTTCTTTTTTAATCTCTTTTGTGATAAAAACATAGTAATATTTCTGGGCTAAAGTGTAAGCATGCTTCTTTAGCTCTTTGTGCATAGTTCCAAATTTCTCTACACAATGGTTAAATTGGTTCACAATTCCACCAACAAGACATTGATGAGTTAGCCTTCCCATATCGCTTCCAACATTTGTCACTGATCGTTAAATATTAGAAATATAATGAAAAAAATTATCCATATAATAAAAATGACAAAAACATCATATTTTATCAATAAATTCAGAAAATATTTTTCATAATTACAAAAAACCCTTGTTCTTGTTTTTATTTCTTTTTAATTTTTAAAGATCTTTCTAGGGGCAACTGGGTGGTACAGTGGACAGATCTCTGGCCCTGGAGTCAGGAGGACCTGAGTTCAAATCCAACCTTAGACACTTAATAATTGCCTAGTTGTGTGACCTTGGGCAAGGTGCGTAAGACCATTGCCTTGTAAAAAAAGTTCTTTGTTGTTTTAACCCGAACTACAAAACATGAAAATAAAATTAAAAAAAAAAAACAATTCCATGGACACTGCAGATCATAAAAGATACAAAACTTAAAGAAATGCATTTTTATTTCATGAAAGCTCATATAATAAATATTGTACATTGTGTTTAAAATTTTGGGGTTTTTTTGTTTGCTTTTCTGTGATTGTCATTGGTGCACACATTGTGGAAAGAAATTTGGAGCTGTTCCGAAAGTATTATTTTCATGGGTACATTCATTTACTTAGTTACAACACTACTACTTCTATTCTCCAAAAAGTTCAAAGAAGGAAAAGGAAAATCTGTATACATAAAAATACTCATAGGTGCTCTTTTGAACTGGCAAAGAATTGGAAACTGAGGAGATGCCCATCAACTGAGAAATAACTGACTAGTTAGAGCAAAAAATGGAAAAATGTGTATGAACTGACATGAAATGAAATAAGACTCAGAATACTTTCTATTTTAACAGCAGCAATATATTTTAAAGATAACCCATTATGTAATACTTCAAACATATCAACAGAGTAAAAAGCTAAAATTCCAGAAGACTCATCATTTAGCATGCTACCCTGCTACACTTAATGAACTGATGAATTCTGAATACAGATTTAATCATCTTCACTTATTCTTTCTTTATTACTTCCTTCCTCCCTTTCTCCCTCCCTCCCTTCCAAATCTCCTTTTTTTCCCTTCTTTTTTTAATATAGTTTCTTCCTTTTGTCCATTTCTCCTTCCTTACATCGCAATAATGCCGCTGTAGTAATACCACTCCTGCAGCAGAAAGCATTCGGTGCTGGATATGGGAAAACATAATGCAAGAAGACATTTCACAAGAATTTTTGAAAATTTCACAAAAATAGAAGTAACTTGCAAAAGTGGTCAGGACTCTAGTGTCATTTTCATCTAGAGGAAAAGTAGAAATCAGTTCTGGAATATAGACAGACTCATATCTGTAGATGGCATAACGGGTAAATAAATTTTATGGAATAATTTTATGATATTGGAATGGTTAGCTGGTATATTTTTGTACTCTTTTTACAGATGAGCAAACTGAGTCACACAATATGTGTATGGGACCAGATTTGAACTCATTTCTGTGCACTGTGCAAAATACCTGCTTTTCCTAGCAATTATTATGATCTAAATAAGAAGATAACAACTATATGATCCAAAAAAGAAATATTAAAACAAAAGCAATATATTTAATACATGAAAATATATGGTATTTCACAGCAAAGACTATTGACCTGACCTGGAAAACAGATCTAAGAGTGATAGTATAAGAATAAACAAATTATAAAGAAATCATAATCAATAATAGCGTAAAGCATTTCGAGAAATCTCTTATCTGATCACATATCTAAAAATCTGGATACAAAATAGACATAAAAATAATTCATCAGTCATCTTCTGACTAAAACCTCAAAACCAACATCTCAGAAGTATTTTCATATAAATCTAAAGCTTCCAAGTTAAATACAGAATATTTAAGGCTGACAGAAATTAGGGGAAAAAAATGCCAATGAGCCAATCAGCATTAGACAAAATTTAACTGCTAGTATTAAAAAAGAATGGATATGGTATAGCATCACAGCTCAGAAGGAAAAAACAACAACATAAAAGTGTGTAAACAAGAAATTTGCCCAGCAAAACTGGGTATACAAGCGGTTTTGAGAGTTGGAAGAAATAGAGAACAAGGGGCCATGTGATGGCACAGTGAGTCGGGTGATCCTGGGTTCCAATTTGCATTCAGACACTCAAAATTAATACTTTGTTGCATGACTTTGGACAAATCATTTAACCCCATTGCCTTGCCAAAAAAAGGAAATAGAGTATTTCCAAAAATTCTTGATGTGAAAGCCAGAGTTGTATAGAAACTCTGAAATTCAAAGTCTTGAACAAAGAGAAAAATATAAAGGCAAATATGAATGAGAAATTGTAGGATCTAAATAAGAATACTACAAATCGTAATGATGGTAATATCTAATGATGGTTATATATCACTTGCTCCCAACCACACTCTATGATCTTTTAACATTTTCTTTCATTATTCAATTTCATTTTTTATGAATTGAAACAAGAATTTCTATAATGCAGTACAATTAAAAAATACTATTGTCCATTAAACTGCAGTTCTCCTATAGAAAACTTCCTATTTCTTTCAAACATAAAAATTGTAATATAAAATTCTTTTTATTCCTCCCTATACTTCCTTACCCTAGAGATGGCTACACCAATAGGTGTAAGTATATGTATACATGTATACATACACAAATGTGTGTATATATGTGTGTGTATGTGTGTGCATGTGTGTATATGTGCGTATGCATAAAAAATGTAAAATTATCCTATACATGCTTCTATTTTTTAGTTCTTTCTCTGGATGCAGCAGTGTCTTTATTTGTGCATTCATACTAATAAAAATAATATTTATTAAGCGTCAGTCTTAAAATAGTTTTTATGTTACAGTATATAATGTTCTCTTGGTTCTGTTCATTTCACGCTTCCTTATTTGGTTTGTCTTTCCAGGTTTTATTTATACAACTTGTCCAGTTATTCCCCAATTGATAAGCATTCTTGCAATTTCCCAATTCTTTTCAATCACAGAAAACTGCTTATAATTTTAGAGCATGTATGTTCTTATCATTTTTCAATAATTGTATATGGAATAGATCAAATAGTGTTACTGCTAATTCAAAGAGCACAGATAATTAATAACTCTTTGGAAATAACTTCAAATTACTCCGCACAATTGTTGAATCTATTCACATTTGCACCAACACTGAATTAGTATTCCAATTTTATTTCACCCCTCATACATTTGTCTTTTCCCTTTCTATCTTTTTACATTTTCTTGAAGATCTGTTAAATGATACTTCTGTTTTTAATTTGCATTTTTCTAATCTACAGTGATTTAAAACCTTTTTCATGTATCTATAACTTGCTTTGATTTCGTCAATAGGAAATTACCTGTTCATATCCTTCATCCACTTACCAATGGTTAAATCACTCATACACTTAAGCATTTGAGAAAGTTCTTTATATATGTAAGGTGTGAAATCTTTATCTGATAAAGTGTCTATAAAAAGTTTTTCCCAATTTTCTGCTTTTCTTCTGCTGTTGGTTACTTTTGTATTACTTTAATGAAATCTTTCAAATTTAATGTAATTGAAATGAACTATTTTATAACTAATGTTGCTCTCTTTTTATATTTACAAATCACAATTATATACCCCAGTTTGTTTCCCCAGTGGATGGAGTTTTCTCCATTGAATGGCAATCCCCTTAATCTCAAAATCATTGCTGTCCAGGATGAATTTTCCCACTTAAAGTTCAGAGATTTCTCAACGTATGAAGAGAAAAAGTTTTATTCAATTCTCGGGAATCAGACCCCACTCTGCCTTAAAACGAGGAGAGTGAGGCCCTGAATCAAGGAATCTAAAACCCATTTATCCTAAAACACTATTCCTCCCGACCCCTATCGTCATTAGTTAGGAATCTGCTGTTTACAATCTTAGTTCATAAACTAATCTAAAGAAAAAGCAGAAAATTCAAACAGAGAAAGGTTCCCAAATTCATGTGGATAAAGGGTAAATCAATTCAAAACAGAAAATCCATCTCTCAATTTTCCAACAATACCTACAACATTTCTTATTGGTAGTTAAATATTAGGAAAATAGCTCTTCACATATATGAAAAGTTTAACAAAAATCATCACCTTTCATCCAAAAATGCAGAGAAGGCTTTTAATAAGTCACTAAATCTTTTTCTTCCTTCCTTCCTTCCTTCCTTCCTTTCTTTCTTTCTTTCTTTTTAGGTTTTTTTTCAGGGCAAGTGGGTTTAAGTGGCTTGTCCAAGGCCATACAGCTAGATAATTATTAAGCTTCTGAGTCCGGATTTGAACCCATGGACTCCTGACTCCAGGGCCAGTGTTTTATCCACTGCCTCCTAGCCGCCACTTTATTTATTATTTTTAAGAGTTATTTTTATTTTAATTTTAAAGTTAAAGAAAAGAAAACATTGTCATGTGTGCAGTAGAAAATAGGAGAGGATTATAAATAAAATGCAATAAATTTTCTTTTCAAAACAGTCTATATTATAAATACTACAAAATGTGTTATAAATTTTTCCAACTTTTCTTTGCTTTTCACAGTGGTATAATTTTTAAATTTTTCTTCTTCCCTCCTCAAGAAGACTACACATAGATTCACATATACACATACATATTTTCTCATTAAATACATAATTTTTAGCAAAAAATGTATCTAGAAAGCATGGTAGGACTATCATTGGTCCAAACATTCTGGAAAGGAATGTAGAGCTATATTATTTTTTCATAGTGTTACAAGAATGTTTATATATAGAAATACTTGATAATGCTCATTTTGGGGTGGCAAAGAATTAGAAAGTAAGAAGATGTCCATGAATTGAAGAATAACAGAAAAAGCTATGGTATGTGAATATAAAAAGCTACTATTCTTGTGAAGTCAGAAGTGACCAAAGGAATGGTTTCAGAAAACCAGGGAAAAACTTGTATGAACAGATGCAATACAAATGGAGTAAACAAAAGGAACACTTTATACAATAACAATAATACTGTATTTTAAAGATAATCAAATTTGTAAGACTTCAAACCTGATCTCAAAACAGTAACCAAATATTATTCCAGTTAAATCACGATGTACCATGCTACACACCTTCAGATAATGAACAATAGAACCAGAACACAGATTGGATCAACTTATGTTTTTCTTTCTATACTCTTTCCTTCATTTTTTCCTTCCTTCTTTCCTTCCTTCTATCTTTCTTCTTTCCTTGCTTCTTTCTTTCCTTATATCCATTTTTCCTTTTTAGTTTCCTCCTTCCTTCCCTTTCAATAATTAAATTTCAATAATACAGGCTCTGGACCAGAAGGCATTGGATGCCTGATATGGAAAACCATAATACAAGGAGACATTTTCCCCTTAATTTTTAAAAACTTCTCATAAAGATAAGTATCTCCCAAAATGTGGCAGGACTCTAGTGTCTTTTTTTTAGGCATTTGCAAGGTAAATGGGGTTAAGTGGCTTGCACAAGGCCACACAGCTAGGTACTTATTAAGTGCCTGAGACTGAATTTGAAACCAGGTACTCCTGACTCCAGGGCGGGTGCTTTATCCACTGCGCCACCTAGCCGCCCTCTATTGTCTTTTTAATCTAGAGTAAAGGTAAAAATCAATTCTAAAGTGGAAACAGATGAATATCTGTTTATAACATCATGGGTAAAATCTAATGTTAGTTCTGCCCCAAAGAGTTGAGCTTTGATTTCTAAGAATGGAGATTCAACAGGTTCCATAACATTTCATGATACCTGATGATTACTATGAATATATTTTATTCCTGTGTATTAACTTGAATGATGCCCAAGATAAAAGAAGGCATGTGCTTCCAGTAGTGTGAGTATAATGTACTTCACTCTGAAAAAGGATTACAAATTGCAATATAGTGATCTAATAGGATACTCATTTTTCCTATCTGTTTGATATTATATCTGTATCATGAATGGCTATAAATCATCCATTTGGATTAGTAAAGTTTGTCCCTGGACACTAATAGCTTTTAATTTAATTCTGAACCTGATAATCCGTGCCAAGATCTCTTGATCTTGACTAAGCTATTGTATGGCAGGAAAAATAATGTCTTGATATTTGCAGAATACCTTAGAAATATATCTTTTCCCCATAACTGAATGAGATAAAGACTCTATTTTTCTATTTGTGATATTTTTAATAAGGTCATAAATCTATTTAAAATTTAGTGTCCAATATGGTATATACTGTTTGTCTAATTTCAATTTCTCCAAGACTGTTTATTAATTATTATAATAGTTATTACCAAAAAAAAGGACTTCATTCCTGGACCATTTGTGGTTTCAAGTTTAGTAAACACAGAATATGACAATCCACTGCACTTGTTCTGACTCTTTAATTACATTGATCTCTATTTTTTATATGATTTCAATTTTTCTGTCTACTGTTTAATAATGTAGTTTCAATTTTGAATATAACCCTTTTCATTCTTAAATTTCAGTAGATCTTTTTTTTGATATCCCAAGTCTTTCCCTTCCAAAAGTTTCGTTATTCAACTAGTCGTGCAGTTTTTGATCCTGTCATTATTATAGGATAAAATTAGAAAATTACTGTGAGGGGCAATGATATTTTTGTTATATTGGCATGTCCTAAATATAAGTACTGAAAGTCTTTATGATTATTAAAACTGATGTGTATTTTTAGGGGCATCATTTTATTTAAACCTAGTTATTTTTGGTGCTTTTCCAGACTGATCTCTGAATATTTAATGCAGGTTTTAATTATTCTTAGTAAGGAAAGAACTAACAACTCTAAACTATGCCCATCTCTACCACTTCCTACTCCTCATTCATGTGACTTTTTCCTATATTCAATTGTTAAATTGTATTGTTTTAGGGAAGAAATTTGTTTATTTTATCCTAATTTTAGAATCCATTAACACAATACTTGGTTCATAAAAGATGTTTAATATCTTTCCATCTATCTATCAAATGATACTGAAGGAATGCATCCTTCATCACCTCCTTCCCACCACCTTGATATGAGAGCAGAATCACAAATTTCAAAACCTCCATTTCAGGAGATGACTAAGGACAGGCATCACATTTATCTGTCATTGTAAAGTCAGCTCTTTGAGGCAGGGAATGTCATTGATTTGACTTTTATGTATATTTCCATTGCTTAACAGAGCACCTAACATATGGTACATGTTTAGTAAGTGGTAAATTGACTCACTGATGTGAGAAGTGTCTTGATTTTGTTTCCACAATCATTGCATTTGACTCAAGAAATGGAGCCTATGATTTGAATTGACAGTTATTAAAAGAGAAAGCGTACACATAAGATAGATATAGGCCATTGGGTAGTAAGCTGACAAACTGGCAAAAAGACTTCTGTCATTAGATATAGATTGTCATATTTGCGGAGGGGCCTATCATATACCTAAATAAGGGCAACAGAAAATAAGAGCTGGGGTCAACAAATACCCAGCCGATGGGGAACCAGGGGAGGGACTTGCATTTAGGGACAGAGAATAAAAGATTTTACTTTCCTGTTTCAAGAGTGTGCTTATTTTGGGGTCATCCATTCTTGCAGAAATGTTATAATAAAGGATCCCCTTTGTTATAAATGGCTTGGGAATATTTAGTTCAGAGTGATTAAAAGGGTTTTTTCATTAAGATATTTTAATAAAGAGGCACACCTCTTTCAAGGGGAGAGAGGCCCCAGAATTCCGAAATACTAGATGTTATATGCACTTTCAAAGGCTTTATTCCTACCCCTTCTCACCAATAATTGGCTGGGGTCACAAATCCAATTGATAAATTTGCCCTGATACCTTTTCCCCACCCTGTTCATTATACTAATGAGCAAGAATAGCGACTTCCTTGTCCAGGAGCAGAGGGCAATAGCACAGACTCCCATTGAACCTCTGCTAAGTTAATTCTCCCTTTCCTTTTGTCTTAACTCTCTCCTTCATGTAAACAGGTTGGTATCTCTTAAGTTTACACAAAGACTGGAGATCCCAGCTTTTGTAATGTATTATCCTCACAAACATCTGTGAAATTCTGGCAGTACCCATTCTCACCCTTGTGAAAGCAAAACACTTGATTCTTTCCCACATCTTTACTTTCTAATGAGTGTCATGAGTTCTTGGTAGGGTAATTATTTCTTACACTGATTCATACTGCCTCATTTTTCTCACTTGGACAATGGCAGTGATCTTCTGATTGATTTACCTCCACTATGTCTCTCTACTCAGCTCAGTTCCATAGTTTTCCACACGCCGCATGTGTTCACATCATCCTCTGTTCAATCAACTATGTAATACTCCTAGAACTATAGTATCATGCATGAACCCATTTTGTTATGGAATAAGATTCATAACCAGGCTACACTCTTCCTTTCTAGCTTTCCATCATAGATTATATAACTCTTCATTACTTAATGGCCCAAAGGACAGTTTCCTCTCTTTCTTCATATAGAAAAATTCATTTCCTATTTACCTTCCCTTGCAAAGAGAGTCATTCATGCCTAGAAATAATTTTCTCTTTACCTCTACCCATTTAGAATACTTGATTTCCCTCCTGATTGAGACATCATGTCACCTCTTCTCATCTCAAGAGGAATCTGACCATTAACTTCCTATGTCATACTGCACATGTTTTCAATCAGATCATCAGTCTCATTTGGGAAGAAAACTGGCACATTCTATTCAGCAATGTACATTCACATTGACAAAGTACACTACTATTACAAATAAAAATAAAATATTTCACAACTATATTCCTGTGAAAAAGGCTGATTTTTTTTTTAACAATACTCAATCTTGGGGATTGAGGTTGCACAGTGGATAGAGCACTGGCCCTGTATTCAGAAGTACCCCAATTCAAATGCAGCCTCAGTCTCTTAATAATTACCTAGGTGTATGGCTTTGGGCAAGCCACTTAACCCCATTGCATTGCAAAAAAAAAAATAAAACTAATAAAAACCAGTACTCAATCTTGATGTCTCCTTCATGTTAACCACTAGCTGAAAAGTCAAGACCTGGGTATTTCCCTCTATGATAATTAGAAACTGAGGAAGATAATGATCAGCATGTTGAAGGACATGTCATACCATCAACCTTAAATTCCGGGAAGAGATAACAATTCATCAGATAGCATTGTCTCTGAGGCACAAGTGAGCAATATAAGAGTATACATTGTCAGGTCATCAAGGAGGTTCAGGATTCCCCATATCCTTTTGCTGTCTCTCAGTTAATGGTGGCTATCTTGGATATATGGCCTCTACCTGTAGGTCAAAGTAATCTCTGAGAAAAAACTTCAAGTTTATCCTATATTTTCTGTCATTTTATTTTAACCCTATATATTTTAAGGGGTGCACTTTTAGGGCTTTTGTGAGGGGACAGGTCCTTGGTCTCCACCAGGACATGCTCTTGGGAAGGAAAGATGTCTTTAATTTTCAAATCTTTGCTCTATTCCAAACGCATGTTTTAGCTGACAGATATAGGATTAGACAATTTTGTTTTGGAAAGCGGTAGACTCCCATTCAAAAAAACTGGATATGGAATCTCTAAGAAAAGCTAGACAGATGTAGAGCCAAGCCAAAACTGATCTTGAAATAGAATTTTTCTACCAATTTTCAACTCCATTTTCAAAACTTTTCTTTGTATGAAGTTGAAATATTGTGAGGAATTATAAGGTGTTAGCCAAAGAAAATCTCAGATATCCTCCAGAACCAAAGACTAGAGTTGTGGGTTATTGATTAGACTGAAAATATATCAGTCTACATTCAAGAATGTGAAGGTGAAACAAAGGGAAAAGTGATAAAAGAAATCACTAAGCTGGAAGAGTTATAAATGGCTCATGATTATAAATATTTAATTGAGTGATTAAAATGGCTTTTATTAATGCATCTTTGCAAAAAAGGATCTCTTCTCTTAAGGCCCCCTGAATTATGACAATGCTGAGTCTTATATACAGTTTAAATGTTTGTTTCCTCCCCCTTTGGACCAACCATTAGACAGAGTCACAATCTAATTGATACATGCACCCCCATACATTTTCCCAGCTTGTTCATTATGCTAATCAACACAGGGGAGTGAACAGGAATCTGCAGACCCCAGTGAACAGGCAGACCTCTGTCTTTGTAATTTGAAATAACAATCTCCAGTCACATTCTTGTGGAAATGAAACAGCTACATTCTTCACATCCCTCACCTGACATGAAGTCATCTCACCTAAGGGGAGGCCAAAAACCAGATCCCATTAGTCCTGATTTAACCTAGGGTCTCTAACTTCTGCAAGGGAACTTACCTTATGAGGCCCAGGCATATTACTATACATTCCCCCTGTAACAATTGAGGCTCATCAGCACAACATGCTTTGGATGACATGGGTGGGGTAAACATATTAAAGAGTGGTATTGAGTGGGCATGTTGATTAGACAGCACTCCTAATGATTTAGGCCAGTGGCTAGTTCTGAGGAGAGAAGAAAGCCTCTCAAATTGATTATAAGACTGGACATTGTCACATCTTGGGGATTTTTCCCCCTTAGGGAAATTGTCCTTTCCTTCTGGAAAAGTAATAAAAGCAATTCAAGCACTCCAGGCTAAGGTGTTATAGTCAGGGGCCATTTATAGCAACTATTCTCTGGAAATGAACTTGGGAGAACTCTTGACTCCTTTGGGAGGGCAGGGATTTTCTTGGTTTTGAAATTAAGGTACCCAAAGGATGTCAGGCATCCCTCTATAGTTTGAATACATTCAGGGGTGCCCTCAATTTGTTTGTCTTTGGCATCTTCTAGGGTGAAAGCAAATCAGGGGTTCCCCTTTTGTTATCTGTGTCCTTTGTTTTGGGAGTTGTGTCTTCGGCACCCAGATATGTGACACTTTGGGTAAATCTCCTTTTTTTCTGTGTATATCTATTCAGATACCTGTGCCTATTTGTTGTTCTTCTAAATACCTAGCTTGGTTTTTTTTGTTGTATTGTTTTGTTTTTTTCTATGACTTCATTGGTCGTGGCAGTTTTCTATTGTATTTTCTCTGTCCTGATTTGGCCATTTCTGCTTTTATTTCTATTCCTCCATCAGGAAAGTGACTTCCAGCTAAATGGCATTTTGACCCTATGATTATTTTTCAGCTGTAAAATGGGGGGAAATTTAGAATTTCTGCAAGTTAAGTGCCTTTGATTATATTAATACAAAAATTATGGTTTTGAAAAGTGAGATTCCATTTTCCTACTCTTACCTTGGGTAGAAAGAGCTATTCATTTTTAAATTTTACCTCTGGTAATAATGCTGCAAAGCAGTTTCTCACTCATTTGGAGTCTGTCCTCCTTCTCCCCCTCCCACTGTTTTCTCTCTAAAGGAAAATTTCTTTTACGAAAATGAGATTTACGGGTGGCTAGGTGGTATAGTGGATAGAGCACTGGTCCTGGTGTCAGGAGGACTTAAGTTCAAATCTGCCCTCAGACACTTCATACTTACCTAGCTGTGTGATCTTTGGCAAGCCACTTAACCCTATTACCTTGCAAAAACCTAAAGAAAAATGAGATTCAAAAATAATAGAGAGTTAGCTTTGAATTTGTATTTTAGACACCATACATGTTGAAAATTAAGGATTGTATTATGAAAAATGACCTTTTGATTGAAAAGCTATATTGTGCAGATATAAAATTTCACTACAGATTGTACACTAAGCAAATTCCATTTTAAATTTTAAAAGAAAAGTCCTAGTCTATGTCATATAAGACAGGAATTAATATAAAAAATATTTTGAGGAATAATTTATCCAAATTTGACTAAAATCTGAATAGATTCTGGAAATGTTTGTAATTTGATTTTAAAGTTTAGTGTATATATATATATATATATATATATATATATACACACACACACACACATATATGTGTGTGTGTGTGTTTTGCATGAATATTAGAATTATAAATCAAAATTAAGTTGTGAAATCTTTCTTGGAGTGTGGAAACCAGATTTGAAATGTTTTAGGATATGCTCATGTTTGGAGTTGATTGAATCCTAGCATCCATGAAAGTGAGCACGGTTAGTTTGGCAGAGTCTCAGGGAGAAATCAAGCTTTGGGTTTCTGAATAAAGGATGGAAGCTGAAAAAGACCTATATTAAATTAATATTACCTGCTTTAAGTAAAGATATATATATTATTATATATATTATTTATCTTAGAATGCTTAGCTATTAATCTAAAACTCTATTTGACATTTGTAGTCCCAGTCTAAATGAAATAAAATTTCTAAAATAACAAATTACTCCATTTATTCATTTGGGTTTTGGATTTAATCGTCTAAAAAGATTAATTTAAAATTATTAACAAATAGTAAATTATTGTCTAATTTAGGATGTGGTCATTTTTAAGATTTCAACTTCTTGCTCCTTTAAAGAAAGGTGTAATGATTTTATTTCTCTGAAAAACTGCACAAAGATAATTGTTTGCCATGAAAAATCAGTCAGTGAATCAAGTTTAAACTAGGAGAGAGTTCATGATAAATAGCTACAGGAAACCTTTTGATGTTACCCACACATTGCTTTAGAAGAAAAGCAGCTTCCTAATTCACAATGTGCTATCAAACCAGATTAGTTTTGATTTCAGAACAAAAAATTTTTAGAATTAAAGGGAAAAGGAACAAGACTACTTAAATTTAAAAATTTGAAGTTTAGGCTATATGATCTCTTTTTATTAGGAAACTATAATTTATGGGCTGATTTTTATATGGTAGGTAATCGAAAATTCTTTATTAAATTAAGATATTTTTAAGCTTTTTTCCATGCAAATGGGTTAAGTGACTTGCTCAAGGTCACATGGTTAGGTGATTATTATGTGTCTGGGACTGAATTTGAACTCAAGTCCTCCTGACTCCAGGGTTGGTACTCTATCCACTATGCTATCTAGCTGACCCATGATATTTTTAAGTTTTAAAATGCATAAATGTGATCATAGAATTTTAAGTGTTCTTAATGTCCTAATATTGAGAAAAAATTGATAAATTGTTCTTACAGCTAGGATCATTGCCTCATAAACTAAACATTTGGATTGCTAAATGATATTGTTTATGACAAACAGAATGAATGAATTAAGAAAATTTAAGTAAAATAAATCGCTTAACTTTTCAATTTAATATAAACAAAAATATCCACTTTTTTTAAAGATTTTATTTTGAGTTTCACAGTTTTTCCCTCTAATCTTAATTCCCTCCCCCACTCTCTGACAGTTACTTCCATTGTAACGAAAATAACAAATGCATATTGTCCTTAGTTGTAATTAGTAACATTTTGCATGTGGGAATTGTAAAGGATTTTATCTTACTATTTGTGCAATAATAAGGTTCCAGTATTCTTCTCAGTTGGAGATATGTATGCCATTTTCCCTTCCTAAAAGGAATAATCATTATGTAGGAGTATTCTATCATCCAAAATTATATACCAAAGAAAGCTTATTTAAGATTATTTTAGTTTTAGTTTATAAAGTTCATAAGATTATTAACTGAAGTACAAAGAAAATCTCGTAAATAATAAAAGAATTTTTAGAAAACTTTTTGTAAATAGTTGTCAAGAATATTCTGTGTTAAAGCTTTATACAAAATTGGGTGTAGTTCATAAGTTTGTTCTTACCAAAAAGTATATTTGAATATAGAAGATAGTTTCATCTAATGATATAATTATGTAAGTTAAAGTAGAAGACAGGCAATAAATCAGTCAAATTGTTCCTGATTGTTGCCCTGATGCAATGAGTAAGTCCATCAAGGTTGAACATCACCCCCATGTTGCTGTTAGGGTGTACAGTGTTTTTCTGGTTCTGCTTATCTCACTCAGCTTCAGTTCATGCAAATCCCTACAGGCTTCCCTGAATTCCTAGCCCTCCAGTTTATTTTTTATAATGTTCTTTACCTCTGCTTCGATCATAAGCTGCTCCCCTTTCCCATAGAGATGACATGTAAACTATTCCTTGTTCTCCTATTTGGATTATAATATTACTTTTTATGTCTAAATCCTGCACCCAGTTTGTCCTTATCTTGGTATAAGGTGGGAGATATTAGTCTATGAATAGTTTCGGCTATATGATCTTCCACTTTACTTAAGAGAAAATTTTTATCCCAGAAGCTGCAATCTTTGGGTTTAATATACAGTTACTGCCATCTCTTTTATGTATGATCTATTACATTGATTTACAACTTTATTTCTTAGCCAGTTATGATGACTGATACTTAAAAATATAATTTAAGCTCTCTTGGTAGGGCTAAGCTGTCTTCCAATGCATTTTTTATATTAATTCTCTTGATATTTTTGAATTTTAAGACCAGTATATAAAATTCAAATTCCTAAATTATCTCATTTGTGGTTTTTATATAATGATGAGCATATTTGAATGGAAGTAAATAAACTTACAAAACAAAATATGGAAAGTCATTATTTCAATAGGTTAAAGATAAGAATACCTCTATGCTGTTTTGATCATTGTTCAAAGAAACAAGGTTTGGACAAGAAAATGTTATATTTAGTGAAATGGAATAATTCATGTATTAACTGACTTGGAAATCTCATTGTTCTTAAGACAGTTTTGCTAAATTACAAATCTGTAAAACCTGTGGAAACTTTTAAAGCACCTAAAATTTTCTTTTTCTTTAAAAGGAATCTGAAAGCAAAGATTTGCATTAAATTCTATTTTATATACTTATTTTATTTGCTTACCAATTATATATAATATATAAAAATAAAAAATATATATAAAATTAAATAAGATATAGTTTCTACCTATCATTTTTGCAAGGTTTTGAATTTTACAATTTTTCTGCACCCTCCCTTCCCTCCCCTCACCCTCTCCACAGAAGGCAGTCTGATAAAGTTAATGTTTCCATGCTATATGTGGATCAAAATTGAGTGTGTTGTGAGGAAAATCATAACTATGAGGAAAAAATAAAATATTACAGACAATGACATCATGTAGTACATAAGTCAACTTTTTTTCAAAAAATATTGAAGGCAATAATATTTAATTGTTTTTTAAACTTCACAGTTCTTTCTCTGGATAGAGTTGATATTCTCCATCTCACATAGCCTAAAATTGTTCCTCATTATTTCACTGATAGAATAAGCAAGTTCATTATGGTTGACCATCACCCCATTTTTGTGTTATGGTATACAGTGTTCTTCTGGTTCTGCTCATCTCACTCAGAATCAATTCATGAAAGTCTCTCCAGGCTTCTCTGAAATCCCATCCCTCCTGCTTTCTAATAGAACAATAGTATTACATAACATACATATACCACAATTTGTTCAGCTATTCTCCAACTGAAGACCATTCAGTTAATTTGCAATCCTTTGCTACCACAAACGGAACTGCTATAAATATTTTTTTACAAATAATGATATTTATGTCTATTTTTAACAAGGTTAATAGCTAAACATATACTATTTTTTTTTGTTTTTATAAATCCTGGCTCCAGAAGCAATTGGGACTATTTTTAAATCCCAAATTTATGTTTCATTTATAAGCAGAGTCCTCATGTGCAGCAATAGAATTAGTTGTGAGTTTTTCTGTGAGAATATATTATTGTTGCCTCTGTAAGGCAATAATCACCATGTGGCATATTTTGATCCTTTAGACTAAAAAGTTTAAGACTAACTCTTTCTGATTACAGGAAATTGCTAATAACAACCTCATGAGCTTGTGAATTGAACTTCTATTTGAGTTTGTTTGAGATTGAAACTTAGATTGAAACAATGCCTATAAGGTCTAAAACCCTATAGGATTTAGACATAGATAGTGTGGGAAACAAGCTCATAGGCAAAGGTTGGAAAAACGATTGCTCAACAGCTTCTGAGACTGGACATTTCTAAGTCAGTTCCTCAAACAAGACATTTGAAAAAGTTTCACCTGTAAGATACAAAATCTGGTTCGAGGTATTTGCTCATCCACATAGCTTTACCTAACCTCTAAATAAAAAAAATGAATGTTTTCCTTTTTTATGCCCTTAGTCCTTGTATTAAACTCATATAATCATGCCATGTGAACAAGACAAAAAAAAATAACATGCTTACATCTATCTAATTCTGAAAGACAACCAGGCTAGTAGAAAGTGTTGTCACCTGTTCTCAGCTTTCTGTTTCTCTGAGAATTAAGATACTCTAACATTTCCAAATGTTAAGGAGATATTTAGGCAAATATGATAAAGATTTTGTGATATCAGAATATGATTATCTAACATAACCATCTTAATTTCTGTTTAAAGGAAAGGAATGTTAGTCAACTATCAAAAGGAAGATGACCTGCAGTCTCTGTCTTCCTTTCTGTTTTTTTTTTATAGAGGAATTCATTTTCAGCTAAATATTTTTCTGATTCTTTTTTAAAATGGGAAAATTATAAAAATCATTTTTAAATCAACTATTATATATACACTGATCCCAAAATGATGCTTTATCATGATGAAAGTTATTTTTCTTAGTAGAACAGCAAGTTCCAGATGTGGGAAATAAAACAATAATGCCAAGGATTTAACTGAGTCTTTAAAAATTGGTATAGTTCTCAAATTTTGTATCCATAACTATGTTCTCTGTGTGACTACTGACAAATGGACGATGCTCTAAAATCATGTTTTTACTTGATAACATTTTGTCTTGAGATATTTCATTACTAGAAAGGAAGAAATATACCAGTAATCTGAATTATGTGGAAACGTTTGGTAATTAAGAGAATCCTGGAGATACAGAAGGACATCAGATGTCTCCAGAAGAAAGAAATGAACAAAATTTTTATTGCTTACTTTCACTCTTTTGTGTTTCTTATTTCTAAGGGCTGTTTAATCAAAGGGGACCGTCCTCTTCTCATCTATGTACTTTTCCTCAGGAATCTGTAAGTGTATCTTCCAGTCATACACTCCTCATAAGACCTTATGTTGCCTTGCTGATCTTCCAGCAATCCTAGGCCACCAAGATATGTTCTCTCTCCCTCCAATACACCCCTCATTTCTTTACTTCTAGACATCTTTAGTTGATCTATCCCTGATGTAATGATGTCCTCTCTAATCAAAATGGGATAAATGTCTAAGTGTAATAATGATAATGATGATGATGATGATGATGATGATGATGATGATGATGATGATGTTATAGAAAAGTTTTTCACTACTATATTCTTGGTAAAAAAGTTGATTGCTTTTAACAGTACTTGGCCTTTATGTCTCAGTCACCTATGTCACTAAGTAAAAAAACAAGATTTATAGTTATTTCCCCTATATTGATTATAAACTAGGAAGACAGTGATCAGGATGCTCTCATGATGTTTAAATTCTAGGAACATGTAGCAATTCATCAGATAAGAAAGATAGTCTCTTAAGGAGCAATTGGACAAATTAGTATTGTGCAGCCTTCATTGTTAGACCACCAAGGAGATCAATGATTTTCCCTGTCCTTTGCTTCTACAGAAATTTACCCCTCTACCTATAGGTTAATGGACAATCTGAGAGAATAAAACTTCATGTCTTATCTATATTTTCTGCCATTTTATTTTTTTTAGGTTTTTTTTAATTTTTTTTTTTTTTTTTGCAAGGCAATGGGGTTAACTGATTTGCCTAAGGCCACACAGCTCGGTAATTATTAAGTTTCTGAGGCCGGATTGGAACTCAGGTAATCCTGACGCCAGGGCCTGTGCTCTATCCACTGCGCCACCTAGCCGCCCCCATGCCATTTTATTTTAACCCTATATTGTTAAGGTTTACATATCCAGGGTTCTCATCATGCATTGTCATGTTGTCCATACTGCAATAATTCTGAATACTTTTGTGTGATTGGACAAATCTTGATCTTCATCACTTAATTCATTATTTCTATACACAACTATTCAAATCATTTTCAATAAAGCATCCACTGTTCCTTCAACACACCTTGTCTAGTCTTGGCTATTCCTTCACACATCCCCCTTCAATTCACATGTATGAAAAGGAAATTTGAACTATTTATATCTTCCCAAATCTCTCCCTTATTGAGGTTTTTTTCTTTGAGGTACAAGGTTTTTTAAATCTAAAACCCAATCAGAATCTTGATGGCAGTTGTCTACAGATCTTGATCACTCCCCCTTACTTTCTCAGTTGATTATATAAATGGCTCATTTTTCCCCCCTCTCCAATGCTTGACTTCATAGAAATGGACTTCAGCTTAAATACTGACTCTCCCTCTAACACACTAGACCACAGAGTACCTCAGCCGACTTGTTTCCCTTGCTCTACCACTGCAGATCACATTAGCCAACTCCAATAATGGCAATATCCTTGATTTTTCCAATTTCCAAAAAAATCCTGCCTCCATATTCTGGAATCGCCAAATCTACTTTCTCTATTGTGTTTCAATTTCTATGACTTCCTTTACTAAACCTTATTCTTCACACTTAATGTGATTTCCATTCCATCTACCTCTCACATCTCTCTTGGATCATCACCCCTGCTTTGGTAACTCTATCCCCATCTTCCTCCTTTGGTGAACCACTCAATTCTATAATTTTCTCCTCTCTTGAATTCTTAAGCTGATGATGAGTTCACTTATAATGCTTTGCCACACCTCAGACTGGGATCCTTTGTCCATTATTTTCCACTTTTTCTCTTCCACGTGTGCTGCTGACTGAAGGCTGAGAAATTCACAAAACTATTTCTGCTGAATCCATTGCCAAATTAGGTTTGCATCTCCAACTGCACCCTCATTGCTGCTTGAAAAATCCACTATAGCTCTCTCATCAACTCTTCATGGTACTTCTTCCAAACTTTTCCATCTCTTTTCAAAAGGGCTCCTAAGTCCTCAGATGAAGAACTTGCTTCATCTTTTGCAGAAAACAATTAGGGTCATTCATCTTGACCTCATTTTTTTTTACTTATCATCTATCATCTTAAAACAAACCTATGCCTTCATCCAATGTCTTCTCTTTCAACATTGTATCCCTAGATAACGGGTCCTTACATCTTTACTAGACCACGTGCTTTACCTACTCTTGCAATCCTATTCCTTTCTGTATTTTCCAACAGACTGTAACCTCTGTCATTGTCATTATACCAATAATTCTAAGTCTTTCCTAATCTACTGACTTAATTCCCTTCTCAACATATCTCTTCTGCTTTTAGTGGTTATACTCTTTGAAAATGTTATCTACAAATGGTGCTTTTACTTGCTTGTCAGTCATCTTTTAATTTGCCTTCTGACCCTATCATTCCACCAATACTGTTGTCTTCAAAGGTAGCAGGGAACTCTTATGAGCAGTTGCAATATTCTCTTCTCAATTCCCAGTCTTCCCAAATTGTCTGCATTCCTTTGACATTTCCAATTATCGTTTTCTTTGATATTCTCCTAGTTTTTTTTTTCATCTCCCTCTCTCCACTGGCTCTTCTCCTCTTAACCTACCTGTTCCTCATTCTCCCTTAGAAGATTTTCATTCTATTAACATCCTCAAACTCCTGGTATCACACACAACTTCATCTTTTTGCCTCTTCTCCTTTCTTTTTATATCGTTTCCCTTGTGATTTCATCAACTTCTATGTGTTTACAGCAGTCTTAAATTCCGTGCTGTCATCTACATTACAAAAGAGACAACTATCATCCTCTCACTTCTTCAGGCTAAAGAAATAGGTTTTATCTTTGACTATTTACCATCTCTCAATCCATGTGCCAAATCTGTTTTCAAATTCTTTTGTTTCCAGTTTTTTGAAATCTCTATAATATTCCTCCTTCTCTCCTCTCATGGAGCCAAGACTCTCCTGCTACATGTCCTATGCCTACATGTACTACTCTCACATTGTGAGACTTTGTTCTTGTGTATGCCTTTCCCCAATTCTCTCCTCATCCCAGTACATTTTTCATTCACCCAGCAACCTTTCCTGAAGCATGTATATAATTATGTCCTCCCCTACTCAATAAAAAATAGTGTATCTATAACACTGCAAGCATTAAATAGAAAATCCTCTTTGTTTGTCATTCAATGCCCTCTATAACCAAGCAGTCTGCTATCTTTCCTATTGCCTTACAACTTACTCCCTTCCACTTTTTCTATGTTTGTGACAATGGCCTCCTTGTTGTTCCATAACAAAGATACCCCATCTCTTGATTTCATTCATTTTCTCTATCACTCTAAGATGCTAGAATGCTACTCTTCCTTACTTCTCAGTTCTGTCTCCCATGTTTTTATAAAGTTTAAGATAACATGCTATCTTTAACCTGAAGTCTATCCCAAATCCATTTCAACTCAAATGCCCTTATTCTCCAAATGAATTACTATTTAACCTGTAGATACCTTTATTATGTTTATTTCTTAATAATCTAATTAGTTTATTAATTAGTTGAGGCAGGGACATTTTTGCCCTCTTTTCCAAACCCAGCTCATAGCACAGTGTCTGACACATGTCAGGAACTTAATAAATGTTAATTGAATTGCTAACATGTTGTCTTGTAATTATTAGAATACCATCCTATTCCCCTGCCTTTTGTTGATGTTTTTATAGGCTTTGGATCTATCTTTTTTAATGCTCCAGAGTGCCTGTTTTTTCTCTTCTATTATCAAAACCTAGAGCAACCCCTTGAAATATAATATGTGCTTAAGAAAGGTTTCTTTAAAAAATTATTCACCTTTAGTTTTATAGCCTGGTCTTTCGTTGCCATCTGGTGTCCAGTAACAACATTGCAGTTCATTTAATGTGCTTTTTGAGGCACCCCTGCCCTCTTGTGGCCAATTCCGTCATTACAGTTTTAGACTGCCATCGTGTGTCCAAACACTTGTATTACATTTACTCCCATTTGTAATCCTGTTTTTAATGAATTTTTGTCCCATGAGAAATCACTTGATTTTTAGAAAGTTAGAATGGAGACAAGTGAAATCTCGGATTTATTTACTTAAGTATGGGAGGAGCTCTATCAGATGAAATAGATACTCAGACTTAATAGTCACCATTTACCTCATCCTTTACAAACTTAATCTTGTCACAAAAGACATGATAATAGTTAAGATATAACAGCAGTGAAGTGAAAATGGACCAAGCTTCTTACTACAGTTCCTAGTCTTGAGTAACACTAATTCCACATGAGCAAAAGTGGGGAAAAACAAGAATATGTTGGATCTCGTCATTTAAGATAATTTATGAAATAAATGTCAAAATGTAATGGAGAAAGTCATCTCAGTTGGAATCAGATCCTAAAAGCTTCCAACAACAACCAATTGTTAAATTTCCAGGACTTTTGCAAGGTGGTTGATAAACCCCTAGAGCATGTTTAATCAGCTCTCCAGAAGGTAGTGTTATTTGTTATTTAAAAAGAATTGGAGTTTTCCAAGAGGGTCAACATTTTTCCAAGATAAGGTTTGAAATTATATTTATTTTAGCTTCTGACAGAACCGGATTAATAGTGGGAGTTTAGTAGAGGTTTAATAATTTTTTATTAAATAATTAAGGATCAAGTTGGTAGATCGGAACATTTACATTGACATTATATGTCCAACCAGGATCTTCCAGTTCACTGAAAACACAGTTGAGCTCCTGTCTTTTTCTGATCATATCAGGCCCTGCAACTGGTATCATATTTGGACCCTTTCAATGAACAATTGATTGGGCTTTTTCATATTGGCAGGTCTTTTGTTGACTAGGTAGCTAGAAGGGAAACAAAGGAAACTTGAATGCCAAGGTAAATCAAGTGATGACTTCCTTCAGTGTTAAATAGGAATTCAGACTCTCTCACAGCAGATAGGAAAGAGTTGGAGAAGAAATAACATCAGAGACAGCAACAAGCAGGCCTCACACTACAGTGTCACTAGGCCTTCATCTATATATTAATATTGACAAGACCTGTCACTAGAGTGTTATTGGTCCCTTATCTAAGTATAAATATTGATTAGAACTGAAACTGCATTATCACTGTTCCCTCAGTAGACCTCACCCTACAGTGTCACAGTTCCCTCATCTAAATTTCAATATTTCCAGACTTTACACTCCAGTTTGGCTTGTCTGTTATCTAAATATTCTTACTGATCAGGCCTTGATCTACAGTGTCACTGATCCCTAATATAAAAATTAATATAGAATAGAACTGTCCCTACAGTGTCACTGTTCCCTCAGTAGACCTCACACTACTGAGTCACAAGTCCCTCACACAAATAGCAATATTTCCACACTGTACACTGAAGTGTCACTGATCCCTCAGTAGACCTCACACTACAGAGTCACAGGGCCCTCACACAAACAATATTTCCAGACTGTACACTACAGTCCCATTGGTTCCTCATTCCAACATTCATATCAAACTGTCCTCACAATAAATGTTGCAGGTAGCTCACCAAAATGTTAATGTTGAGCAGGCTTCACACTACAGTGTCTCTGGACCCTCATCTAAATATTAATTTTGAGTAAACCTGATACTACAATGTCACTGTTCCCTCGATATACCTCATACTGTAGTGTGACAGGTTCCTCATCTAAATAGCAATATTTAGTGGGCCTCACAATGAATTGTCACGGATGCCTCATGTAAATATCAATGTTGAGTGGGCCTCACACTGCAGTGTCACTGGTCCCTCATCTAAGTATTAATAGTGAGCAGGTCAAACACTTCAGTGTATCTGATCCCTCATTTCAACATTAATATTAAACTGGCCACCCACTGCAGTATCATTGGTCCCTCATCTAATTTTTAATATTTATCAGGACTCTGAGTACACTGTCGCTTGTCCCTAGTGTAAATATTAACATTGAGTGGAGTGGACAATACAGTGACTCTGTTCCTTCAGTCGACGTCACACTATAGTGTTATAGGTCCTTCATCCAAATATCAATATTTCCTAGCCTCACTCTATAATGTCACTGGTCCCTCATTTCAATATTCATATTGAGTAGGCCTCACACTATAGTGTCACTGAACCCACATCTAAATATTAATACTGAGCATATCTCACACTACCATGTCATTTGTCCCACATTTAAATATTAATGTTGCTCATTAATACTTTCATTCACAAGAGTAAATTTCAAATATACTCATCACAGAAAATCATTGCACTTCACTTACAAGTATATTTGTGAATAAAAACCTCAAAATTTGCCTAAGACCATAGGGTACCAAATCCTAGTCACATCCTCCATGGGTTTCTAGGAAATGACTGTCAGATTTCAGGAATTTTCCACTTTGGATATGAAGTCAGTCAATCAGATAGGAAGCCTTTGTTAAGTAGTTGCTATGTCTACAGATAGTTTAGGGAGTCTATGGGGAAAGTTTTTGACCTGCCGTAAGGAAGATTCACCTTCATAATTTCATATCTGAAGTAGCTATGTGAACCTGACCAATCACTTCATTTTGCTTGCCACAGTTTTCCCATCTATAAAATGAGCTGGAGAAGGCTATGGCAATATCTTTGCTTAGAGAACCCTGAATGAGGTGAAAATTATCATACCTTGCATCTGACCAAGTAACAATGCAATTAGAAGTTAAAATTTTTGCATTTTGTTCTTATTGGACTGGTCTTCAATGCTGGAAAGATTGCTTGTAATAGCAAGGAAGCTGTTAGAAGTTATTTCTAAATTCATCATTTGGCACTGTTCAGTCCCTGATTGTGATTATCATTTGGCACTTCCCTAACTAAAACAAAAAAGGTCGTTATTCCCCCATTTATTTATTTGCCAGTTTTCAACATTCATCCTTTTGCAAATTTTTGAGTTCCATATTTTTTCAACATCCTCCATTGCCACCATTCTGCTCGTGACTGCAAAATTCCAATATGGTTTGTACCTTTAAAATCATGTTTAACATATGTCTTTTTTAGTCAAGTTGTGAAAGAAGAACTAGAACTACAAGGGAAAACATGAGAAAGGAAGAAAAAACATAAAAGATTCTCTTAAAAATGTACGGAGTGTGTTTTCCTCTGCATTGCGAATCCATAGTTTTTTTTTTTCCCCCCTCAGGATGTGTATGGCATTTTCCATAAGCTGCCTCAGAATTGTCTTTGATCACTGAACTCTTGAGAGCAGGAATGATGATCTTTCTCATAATGTTTCTTTTAGTGTATTTAATGTTCTGTTCTGTTCAGTTCACTCAGCATCAGTTCATGCAAGACTTTCCATGCTTTTCAGAAAGCTGAATGCTCATGATTTTTTACAGAACAATAGTATTATATAATCTTCATATACCGTAGCTTATTTAGCCATTCCCCAGTTGAAGGACATCCCATCAATTTCAAATTGAGAAATATAATATTTCAATGTCCCTAAATAAAACTCATTCTATTTATCATCAATCTAATTTTAAACAATCAAACCAAACTAGGATTTACTGCTAAAGAATAACACTGAAACTATTAAAACTGGTCAAATACTGGTGCTGAAGTGAGTTCTTTTTCTTTAGGAGGCACAACCACTGTATGTTAGAATTATCCAGTATTACATATGAATTTTTACTCATTTATTTTCTAATTATGTTACACAAATAGATTGCTGTTATTATTTTTTTTTCATTCATTTCTGTCATTGTTTATTATTTATGATTCCCTTTGGGGTTTGTTGTCAAAGACACCTAAGTGGTTTGGCATTTTCTTCTCTAGCTCATTTTATAGATGAAGAAAATGAGACAAGCAGGGTTAAATGACTAACTCAGGGTCAAAAACTTGTAGGTATTGGAGGCCAAATTTTGATTCAGGTATTCCTGACTCTAGGATTGAAATTAACTGACATTGAGTTCTTGAAAAGTTCAACTTCATTAACTGACATTTTTTTTTAATTTTTATTTAAGTTAATGGGTATAAGTAACTTGCCCATGGTTACACAGATAGGCAATCATTAAATGTCTGAGAATGGATTTGAACTCAAGTCCTGCTAAGCAGGGACAATGCTCTATCCACTGCACCACCTAACTTCCCCATTAAATGGCATTCTTGAAGGATTTTGAGCAAATTCATTTAAATTGAGTCACCATCAACCAACATTCAGACTGAACAAAAGTAAGTCATTTCATCATACACACTTGAGTATTGATCCTGGAAATAGGGATTTCAAATAAATTTAAGTTAGAAAAGAATAAAGATTTAATTTAATCAAATAATAAATGCTCTTCCTAGGAATATGGTATCAGGAAATATAATTGCACAGATGAATTTATATCTTTTCTCAAGCTGAAGGAATGATGAAACTATTTTAAATTGTTTTGATTGATTAGAAATCTCTAACTTATCCTGGGAAGGACAGACTTGAATAGGGAAAGAGGGAAGAAAATGGAATCATTCAAATGATATAAACATGAAATTGATGTAAATGGCTTTCTAGATTTTTGTAGAATAATAAAGAATTAAACAATGTTTAAAATACTGCAAGGATTAAATACACATTAAAAATGAGTCATCACGAAGGCATTCCCTAATCAAAGGTGAAATAATATTTAGTTTAATAAAAATTTTTGAACTGAGGACAAATAGACAAACAATTGATCAAATATCTGAAATAATGACACTTCATTTATTGGATTAAAATTCAATCAATTGAAATTCAACATTATTTTTTCAACTGTGATTGAATTTCACCCAAAGAATGACTATAGATGCAAGATAAAAGAAATAAGAAGTGCATTCTGTGGAAGTCAGTTGGTACTATGGGATGTTAAAAAATGGGTACAGCCTGTATAAATATCATTATTATTATTATCATTGCTATGAATTGTGGGCCAGAACCCTTTAAGATAGTAGAAACCTTAATCAACTCAAATATAAATATGTATGTATAGATATGCATATTATATTTAAAAAGAAAGACTGTTTCAAACATTATAACCAGCGTACTACTGAACTGAGAATCTACCAATTTTAAATTTTCTTTAAAAAAACAACAACAATACATAACTTTGGGGCGATTATCAGTGGATAGAGAACCAACCCTGGAGTCAGGAGGACCTGAAATCAAATTCAGCCTTAGATACTTAATAGTTACCTAGCTGTGTGACTTTGGGCAAATCACTTAACCCCATCATTGCCTTGCATAAAAAATACCCCAAACAATTCATACTTTTGCAATTTTAACTTCAGAAATATGATTGAAGCTCCAAATTCAATTTAATAGGGAAGGAGATGTACAAACAATACAAAAACATACCTATCTGTACCAACAAGTTATATAAAGAATGAATCAGACATAACAATCAGTGGGAAGGCAGTAGAATTAAAGGGAAATAGGAACTGCTTCCTGCATAAGGTGATAATTTAGGTGCCACTTGATGGAATCCAGGAAAGTCTAGAGGCAGAGATGAAGAGGCAGAGAATCCCAGGCATGCAGGACAACCAGAGAGAATGTGCAGAGGTGAAAGATGGACATTTTTGTTCATGTTACAGCAAACAGTAAATGCTACTGAATCAAGTAGTACCAGGAGTGATGTAGGAGGACAAGTGCTTTAACGTTTAAAAAGTAAAGAAAAGGGTATCAATATTAAGATCTTTGGACACCAAAGGATTTTGTTTTTAATCCTAGAGGTGAAAAGAAGGAGCATATGTAGTGACAGAAGGTAAAGGAAGGTGATGTGCTAAACCCTGTACTTTACTAAAATTTGCCTGTGGTTAAGTGGAAAATGAACTGAAGCACATTGAGATTTTTATTTTATGTTTTTAATGTCTTCAAAGTTTATTTCTTATTTTTGTTTTATTTTTTTCATTTTACACATAAATACAAAAAATTTTTATACAACAGAACATAGCAGTGTATTCTTTACAAAAATATAAGATTACAGTTTTCAAAAACCTATGTAAAAAATTCTACACATTGTTTTCAAAACAATCTGGATTTCCTACGCTATTATGCTATGTGCTATGTGCTGTGCTGGGCATTTTATATTTGTTTCTTCCCTTTAACACCCTCCCTCAAGAAGGTTACAATAAAATGATATATGTTTGTGTGTGTGTAGATATAAATATATCTAGATATAAATATATCTACACACACATACATAAATTTATGATCATGCTTTGCATATTTGCACTTGTAAGCTATATATCTGAAGGTGGATAATCTTTCCCTTCTTAGGTTCAAGTCTTTCCTTATTTTTTATAAATCAACCTGCTCATCATTTCTTAGACCCATCACAGTATTCCAACACAGTCATATTGCTTACACTTTCCCTCTGCTAGAAAGCATGTATGATTTTAGGCAATCTGATAGGTAAAATTTGATATCTCAAATTTATTTAATTTGTATTTCACTAATCAATCAATATTTAGAGATTTTCTCATGTAATTATATATAGAGATAATTTACTCATTGAAAAACTGTCTGTTCATATCTTTTGGCCGTTCATCAACTGGGTTGTGACTTTTCTATTTTAAAAATATTTTCTCTTTTCCAATTTAGTACAAAAGTAGTTTTCAGCATTCATCCACTTGCAAATTTGTGAGTTCCACATTTTTCTACCACTCTCCCTTCCCTCGGGCCCCACCATGACAGTGCAAGATTTTGACAAGAATTGTACATATACATTCCTCTTTACCATATTTCCATATTAGACATATTGTGAAAGAGGAATTAAAATCGAAGGGAAGAAATCATGAGGAAGAATGAAAACACCTAAAAGATTTTTTTTAAAAAAAAGTGAACATAGTATTCATTGCTTTACATACAGACAATATAGTGATTTTAGTTGTATTACTTTTTTGGGGTGGGAGTGGTTCTATTTTTTTTCCTGAATGTGGATGACATTTTCCATAACAATCCCCTTAAGGATGTCTTTGATCACTGCATCCATGATTGTTGATCTAGTTCACAATGTTGCTGTTAATGTGTGTAAAGTTCTGCTGATTCTCTTCACTTCACTCAATATCAGTTCATGCATATCTTTCCAGGCTTTTCTAAAGTCTAACCGCTCATGATTTTACATTCACATAGCATAACTTGTTCAGCAGTTTCCCAGTTGGTGGGAATTTCCTGATTTTCTAATTCTTTGCCATTTACAAAAAAAATCTTTAAACATTTTTGCACATTTGGGTCTTTTACCTTTTTTTTTTTAGGATCTCTTTAAGAAATATACCTAGCAGTGGTATTGCTGGATAAATATGTACAGTTTTATTGTGATTTGGGCATAGTTCCAAATTTGTCTCCTTAAACTCCAGAAAGGTTTGATCAGTTCCTAACTCCACCAAGAGTGCATTAGTGTCAGTTTTCCTACATCCACTCCAACATTAACCATTTTCCTTTTTTGTCATCTTGGTCAATCTTATAGGGTGTTAGGTGTTTCTCAGGGATGGTTTAATTTGCATTTCTCTAATCAATATTCTTTGGAACATTTTTTCATATAACTATAAATATCTTTAATTTCTTCATCTTAAAGTTGCCTGTTATTATGTGGAGAATGACCTATATTATTATGAATTTGATGCAGTTTTCTATTTATTTTAGAAATTAGTCCTTTATCATAAAAACTAGATGTGAATATTGTTTCCCAGCTTTGTTCATTCATTTTAATCTTGACTGCTTCAGTTGCTGCATAACCTTTAAAATTTAATGTGGTAAAAATCATCTATTTTGCAAACCTCAATGTACTCTGTTTCTTTTTTGGTCAGAAATTCTCCCCTCACCATAGATCTTACAGATATTTCCGGTTCTCTTAATTGGCTTATGGTTTCATCCTTTATGCCTAAATCCTATACCCATTCCTATCTTTTCTTGGTATAGGGTGTGAGATATTGGTCTGTGCCTGGTTTCTGCCATATTATTTTCCACGTTTCCCAGAAATTTTTACCAAAGAGTGATTTCTTATTGCAGAAGCTAACGTCTCTGGGTTTATCCAATAGTAGATTACTATAGCCATTTACTACTGTTTCTTTTGTACCTAATCTATTCCACTAATCCATCACTTCATTTCTTAACTAGTACCTGATAGTTTTGTTGATCACCACTTTAAAATAATTTTAGAATAGGTGCAGCCAGGCCCCCATTCATTGTATTTTTTAATTCTTATTTGATATGCTAGACCTTTTGTTCTTCTAGATGAATTTTGTTACTATTTTTTCTAGCCCTGTGAAACAGTTTTTTGGTACTTTAGTATGACAAGGAATAAGTAATTCTTTCATATGGAGTTATCATATTAATTGTATTAGTTTGACTTAACCATGAGCAATTGACATTTTCTAATTGTTTAGATCTGACTTTGTGTGAAAAGTAGTTTTTAATTGTGTTCATATGGGTTCTGAGCATGTCCTGGCAGGAAGATTTCCATGATTTATGTATTGTCTGTGGTTACTTTAAATGGAATTTCTCTTTCTGTGTCTTGCTGTTGGACTTTGTAGGCTATATAGAGAGAAATACTGATTATGTATGTAAACTTATTTATATTCTTCTACTTTACTAAAGTTTAAATTGTTTCAAGTAGATTTTAGTTCTTGTTGTAGGATTCTGTAAGTATACCATCATGTCTTCTGCACAGAATAAGAGTTTTGTTTCATTTCCTATTTAATACCTTCAATTCATTTTTCTTCTCTAAGTAATAAAATTTAAAAGTTATAGTAGGGGTGGCTAGGTGATGCAGTGGATAGAGGACCATCTCCGGAGTTAGTAGTACCTGAGTTCAAATCTGGCCTCAGACACCTGATGATTATCTAGCTGTGTGGCCTTGGGCGAGCTATTTAACCCTACTGCCTTGCAAAAATCAAAAAATATAATACAGAATTGAATAATAGTGATGATAATGTGCATCCTGGTTTCACCTCTCATTTTACTGAAAATGTAACTAATTTACACACATTACATATAATGCCTGTTGATGGGTTTTAATTACATACTGTTTTCCAATTTAATAAAAAGTACATCTATTCATATGTTCTCTAAGTCTTTTTAATCGGAATGGTACTGTATTTTGTCAAAGGCTTTTTTTTAACATTTAATGAGGCAATCATATCATTTCTGTTAAATTTAGTATTGATGCATTCTACTATACTGACTGTTTTCCTGGTATTAAACCATCCTTACATACCTGTATAAATCCTACCAGATTATGATTTTTTATGTTAGTATTAACTTGAAGCAATCTCTTAGCTAAAAGATTATTTAAAATGTTTGCATCAATTTTCACCAGCGAGGTTGGTCTATAGTTTTCTATGTCTGTTTTGGCTCTTCCTGTTTTAGGTACCAGAACCATATTGTTGGGATAAAAGGAATTTGGCAGAATTCCTTCTTTAACTATTTTCTCAAATAATTTATGAAGACTTGGATTAAGTATTTGTTAAGTATTTTGTAGAATTCACTTTTAAATTCAACTCACTTTGGAGAGTTTTCTTAGAAATTTAACTGATGATTCTTCAAATGTTATTTTCTGAAGTGGATTTATTTATGTATTTTAGGTCCTCTTCTATGAATCTGGGCGGTTTATATTTTTGTTAATATCCATTTGCATCTCTTAAGTTGTTAGATATGTTGGCACACACTTGAGCAAAATAGTTCTAAATTTTTACTTTTATTTCCTTCTCATTTGTAGTGAGTATCCTTTCTTTTTTTGGAGACAAGTAAATTAATATTATTTCTTTTTTTAATTGGATAAACCAATAATCTATCTATTTTATTATTTTTTTCATAAAACCAACACTAAGCTTTATTTATTAAAGAAGTTTAAGAGATTTTTTTGCTTTTTCCAACACACCTTTATTTTTCTACCAATCATTTTTGCAAGCTTTTGTAATTTGCAATTTTCCCCCTCCCTCCCTCCCTTCCCTCTCCCCTCCCCAAACAGAAAGCAGTCTGATAGTCTTTACATTTATTTCCATGATATGCATAGAACAGAACTGAAAGTGTTGAGTGTAAAAAAATATCCAAAAGGAAGAAATAAAATATTACATAAAGCACAAATTATATAATAGAGAAGACAGCTTTTTAAAAATTGAAGTTGGGGTGGCTAGGTGGCACAGTGGATAAAGCACCAGCCCTGGAAGCAGTAGTACCTGGGTTCAAATCCAGTGTCAGACACTTAATAATTACCTAGCTGTTTGGTGTTGTGCAAGCCACTTAACCCCATTTGCCTTGCAAAAACCTAAAAAAAATTTGAAGATAATAATGTTTGATTTTCATTTCAACTCCATAGTTCCCTCTATGGCTACAGATTGCATTTTCTATCATGGCTACCCTAAAGCTGTCCCCTTTCATTGCACTCATGGAGTGAATACAGAGATTTATATACCAAGAAGATATATGAAGAATTAATAGTCGGCAGACACAAAAATTAAGGAGAAATGGGAAAAGTTTCCTGTATCATTTGGTATTATAGGTGCTCTTTGATGGAATGCAGGGAAACCTAGAGGTAGAGATGAAGATGACAGTGAATCCTGGTCATGAAGGGCAACCAGAGAACACGGGCAGAGGTGAGAGATGGTGTTTCTTGTTAGTGAAATAGCAAAGAGTACAATGTTGCTGAATCCAATAATTCTGGGAGTTAGGAAGGGGAAAAGGGCTTTAAGGTTTAGGAGGACTGGAAAGAGGAGTCAGATTATTGAGATCCTTGAACAGCAAAGAATTTCATTTTTGATCCTGGGGTTTATTGAGTTTATATAGAGTGTATATGGTGAGAGAAAATGAGAGGAGATAAAATGATCTGTCCTAAAATCTAGGAAAATTACTTTGAGCTGAGTGGAGAATGCATTGGAATATAAAAAGACTTTCTTCATATTTTTAATGTCTCCAACACTATTACTTATGTTTTTATTTTGAGTCATTTTAAACTTAAATATAAAGTGATTAAAAGAACATTTCCATGTTCATAGAATAATGTAAGAAAGGATTCAATATAAAAAATAAACCTGGATTTCAAAAACCTTTGAAATCAGACCTACACTCTTTTTTCAAAGCAGCTCATGTTTTCTGTGTTTCTTTCTATGTTTTCTATTGTTCCCTTCTGGACACTTTTAAATCTATTTTATTTCCCTGTCATTTGTCGAAAATAGAGAAGTCTATAATTAGAAGTATGCATACACACATATGCAAGCATATCTATAAACCATATAGTTATCAACAATAGGTCCCTTGGCCAACCCTACTTGGTCACTGTTTGGCCCGTAACTGTCTCAGAGTGAAGAATGTAAATAGCCGTTGCTTCGGGTTTTTTTCAGAAACACTGAGGTTCTACTCCTTCCAGATTGATTTATGTTAATATGTAAAAGAGGCCATTCTCTGCATCATTTCTTTCTCCTCATATGTCTTAATTACAGAATGGGCTTTGCCTCACTCAGAACTGAGACCTACTGAAGACTTTGGCTCAAAAAGGCTAAGTCATCCAAGTTCATTTCCAATCAGATGCACATCAGGCCATGGACTAGGTGACTCTGAAGGAGAAAGTGAGGCCTCAACAATGTCATCTATTTTATCTTTCTTCATATTATTTTCCTAAACATGAGTCTGAGAGATACGTTCCATGTTCTTTTAATTTTCTTGTGATATCTGCCTTCCTGTAAACTTTTGGACCATATCACGGTTTAAAATATTTGTCTAATCCCCAAACCTGCAAGACGGCTTTCCAGCTTTCTCAACACTTTTTACTAAATAATTAATTTTTAGTCCTAATACTTAAATATTTACATTTCTCAAACACATGATTATTAATGTCTTTTGTTACTGGGTAGTGAATGTCTCCTGTGTTGCACTGGTCCAACTCTACATTTTTAAAGTAGACCTGATAGTTCTGCTATCTGATTCTATTTCATGGGTCAATACATCCCTTTCTTAATTTATGTCGTATTTACTTCTTGTGTATTTCTGTCCATCTTATTTTTCTTCACCATCCGTCTAGTCCTATTTACCCTATCCCTTGTTGCCCTAAATTATTTCTAGCCTCTACCTTGCCCTCCTATTCTTTAATCTACCTACCCCACAGATTCCCTCCCTCATCTTCTTTGCCCTTTGAACTTAATCTACCTATAATTCTAAGAATTTCACATTTACCCTCTTCTACTCTAAATCCTTAATGTAGACTTCCTTTTAAAAATCCCTTTCTTCTTTTGTTCTACATGTAGAAGAATTTTATACTCTTCTTCATCTGTATGTTGTTCATCCTGGTTTCCCCCATTGCTTTTTCTAAATCAATTCTTTCTTCGTTTTTTCCCCAATCAATATTTTATTTTATTTTTAAAATTATATGTTCAGAAAAATTTTCAACATTCATTCACTTGTATATTTATAAGTTACATGTGATGCAGCTAGGTGGCTCAGTGGATAGAGCACTGGCCCTGGAGTCAGAAGGACCTGAGTTCAAATTTGACCTCAGACACTTAATAATTGCCCAGTGGTGTGATTTTAGGCAAGTCACTTAACCCCATGGCTTTGCAAAAACTAAAAAAAGAAGTTACATCACCTCCTTCCACCTTCCCTTTCCACCCCCCACCCCCCAGTGCCCATAATAGCAGGTTTCCTATACTTTCTGCTGCCACATTTTTGGGAGCCAGGGTCTCTAAGCTGTTTGACACAGTCGCAGCAAGATGACTCAAGGCAGTCACACTGCCTGATGGAACATTTCCTTCTTCAATATATATAGGGATTCCATGTATACCCATATTTATAGGTCTATTATTGATTGCAAAACTTACTCATCTTAATAGTGCAATGATTATAAAGGAAGGATTTCAGAGAAATTCCTTGAATAAAACAGATTGTGAACTCTGTCCAAATTTAACAGGACTGCCTCTCCCTGAGACATACAAAAGGCTTCAACATGATGAAATCTTTGGAAGATACAGGACTGGGAGTTCCAGGGAGATGTCAGAATATATACAGGGAAACCAGATGCAAGATGGGTGTGATAAAATTCCAGGGAAATTAACAGTTTTGACCCCCTTATCATACACAGAAATATATGATAAAGATGGTGAGAGAATAGTTAGTATAGGTAACCAACATGTGAACCCTAACAGACTTAGTGTATTGGAAATGAATAAAATGTCATAAAACCATAGTGTCTACCAACAAGGGCTGAAAGGAAAATTGATTATTGAAGGAGTCAACAGATGGGTGGACAAACATCACTACCCTCACTAGAGGTTGTCAAGGGAGCATATCGAAAAACATTACATATGGGGCACAAAAACATAGAAGCATTCCATTAAACAAAGTATATCAAAGATTATTCTAAGGAAAGTTCTGTTTAATTAATAACTTTCCTATGCAGCAAACACTAGGCAACAGGCAGGTTGAGTTCATCACGGTCTGAGCAGGGACAAGAAAATGAACTACATGATTGATAATCACACTTATAATCACTACATGATCAAACTTGTAACAATATGAACTATATGATTAATGATGAAAATTGTACACTTTTGTAACCAAGGAAATGATTTTAGTTCACTTGTTTCATATGATTCTGAGACTATAAAAATAATTCTAAGCAGCTGATAGTCCGTCAACCTGCTCCTGCCTTTACCCAATTGTTGACTCAACTCATTTCGCTGACTCTATCCCTCCTGTCAGGTTCCAAGGACCCTGTGGAGGTTCGACGCCTGGACCATATCATCAGCTCTGTGCTGACTCCTTCTCTCCCATTGTCTGGGAATTTGTCTGGTCAGCACAACTGTGATTGCTGTCCCTCAATTGTAGAATGCCCTTCAAGCTGCTCATACTCAGGTTTCCCACCCCCATACTATCCCTTAGGTGAAAGTACATGAAGTAAAGGCACTGTCAATTGAATGATATGGTCAAAGCAAGGCTATAAAGAGTTAGAATGAGAATAAAAGGAAGTGAGGACATATATTTCAGAAAAAAACATCCTTGAAGAGCTTACACACCAAAATCAGTAAAGAATTGGGAAGGTGGAGGGGTAAGATTACTGAACCAAGTGATGGTGTTTCAGGGATTTGTGGGGAAACAAAGGTATATTTTTGGTATTTAGGTCACTAAACCAGGTTCTCAGTCTCTGCCAGTTAACTGCTTTCCCATGGCACTCCATTCTGCACAAAGCTGTCCCTTCCTATTTTACACAGCTAAGCTTTTGAAATATGATGTGATTAGGCTATTTCTCACTTCCTTCCCCCCCCCCAGTAGTAACTTTCAATTCATGACACAGGTCCCACACTCGGAGAAGAACTCAGAGACCATCCTTCCCCTGCCAATCTTCTTACCGCCATTATTCAGAAGGAGAAACAGGCCAACGGAAAGAGAATAACTTGCCTAAATACATATTTAATTAACTATAACTAAAAAAAAATTCTACATCACCAAGGTCAATGCTCTAAATATAAGGAGGAAAAGACTGAAGCCTAAAACAGTGTCTGAGGCAAGATTTGACCTCAGACATTAATTTTTTTTTATTTTTTATTAATGCTTCTGTCTGAAAGTTTGAAGGGATTAATCTTTATGCTTTCTCTTCTCTGACTTTCGCATATGTTAAAAAGTTTGGCCATCAGTGCCAAGAGTCAGGATGAGGTTTTCTTGGGCAGTGTCTTTCCATCAAGACATCTCTTAGCAGAGAATTAATATTAGAAAATTACACTATGGTGAAAATCATATAATCTCTTTTCTAATTTGAGTAGATTCATTGTCTATGGATTAGAAAGATTTGATAACAGGAAAATGACAGCCAGTGCTATCTTGGGTCACTTAGATTTAATCGTTTCAGGTAGGACAGAAATCATATGAATGAATTTTAATGGGAAGTAAGTACACCTTACTTCGTGTTTCATAGACAATCTCTACTTTGACTCTTGTTTCATATTATTTAGAACCTGTTGTCGGGTGTGTTGAGTTAGCTCAGGAGCTGATGACAACCACTGGCTGACAGCAATTTTTCTGAAAATAGTAGGACAGTGGCATTATCCCGATGCTCTCGGCCAACATTGAAGCACGTATGAGCATTCCAGGATGTGAGCTGTTTCCAGGATAGTGTACCTAGAGACATTTTCCCATGATCTTACCTGGTGATTTTTAGAAGCATTGTTACGTCATAACCTCAGGTTTTATGAAATTTCTTCAAGTCTCTCATGTTAAATAAAGTCAAAGCTGGGCTCCAGGAATTCACATATTCTACATAGATTTGATTTGGCTACGAGGCCAAAGAATTCTTTTCAAGACAATGTGTATCTCTTGAATGTTTAGTAAAAAAGAAATTTGATATTTTTGGAAAATTCAGTTTCATTTAAAAGACACCACTCATCACTTTCACTTCACTTTTGCAACATCTAGACCAGTGAGAGCACAGGAGGCAGCAGTGGCTACATTGTGAACTGCACAGGTCCAGTTCCTCAGCTCTAATCCAACCTAATTGCCAGATAGCTGTGAGATCTCAGCCAAGACTCATCTGCAGTCTTGGATTCAGTCTTATACTCTATAAATTGAGTGGATTTGACAAGATTACCCAGGACTTCCTTCCAGCTAAGATCTTTACTATGAAATGGACATGCCCTAGACCACCCTTTCTTTCTCTTTAAATTAAGGTTTTAAACTAGAGGACCCCTAGACCCTTATCAGATATAGATCAATTATCTTTAGAATAAATAAGACAATAATAATTTGAAATCCTTGGACCACTGTTTCCTCTTCTGGAAATTGATGGTCATAGAATGCAAACCTTCTGAGATCCCTTGCATTCCTACCTTTAGGTCTTGGATCCTATGTTTCTATTTAGGCATTTAATCAAAAGTTGAATAGGAGGGAATCAAGACAGCAGGGGGAGACCATACATTTGAGAAGTGTCAGTGACTGAAAGGAGAGAGGGACAGCTCTGTTCAGAATGTAGCACCACAGTGGGACACATAGGGAAAACTTGGTACAAAGGTAGGAATTGGTGGCAGAGGAAGCACAGTCCAACCCCAGTTCCACTACTTTATACAGTGCCTAGAGCAGACATTTCATTCAAAGGCTGATTCTGCTTATTACAGGGTTTAGGAGGTTTGTAGTATCTCTCAGTACAAGGGCCAGAGGATTCACCTGTTGTTTGATTTAATCCTGGTAATACCTCAATCAAATGATACCTTTTCCAAAAAGCTTCATCCAAAGCAAAGATAATTAATTTTCATTGACCAGTTTCTCAAAAATATTGTCTTGGGGAGCATTAATGATTCACCCTGAGATGAGGTGCACTGTAGGCTAAAATGTATGCAATGCTCTCTCTATACTTCTATTCCATCTGCATCACTTCTTTTGTGATAGAATTAAGAGTGAAATAGGACATGATAAAATCTCAATTCCTATTTACACTGCATGTAGTCTATTGGCTCCCTTTCTGCCTCTTTTCACAGTGACTGAATTCTCACAACCTAAAAATCTATTGAAAAATATGGTTTGGAATGGGTCAGAAAATAATACTAGTAATTGTTTATGATAATGACTGAAGACTTCTCTCTGCATTAACTATTTTCTATTCTAAACTTTTCATTTGTAGCAATATTCTTTCTGGCCAGAAGATGTCAGGGAAAACCTGTTCTATTTTCCTAAAGGCCCTGAGGGAACAAGTTAAGTACTCATTAGTCACCTACATTCTTAGAAGGCTAAAGACTAGGTTCTGGAAGTTTAAGGCCAATATTTAAATGGCCTATGCCTCTCAGGAATTTAAATCCTATTAGAATGTATATTCATGTGTAGTGTGTGTGTGTGTGTTTGTGTGTGTGTATTTATATATGTATAAAATTAATATAGATAATTAAGAATGAAATATTAAGAAATTTCTAGTTTTCTGAGCAGCACTTAGGGTCCTTAAGTAGGACAAGGTGGCCAGGGAAACTAGTGGATTCAAAGAGGAAAAGGTGAGGATTGAACAGGTTCCACATTTGGAGTAACAGTCTTTATAAAAGCTTAGGGAAGAGAAATGAAATGTCAAGTCATATATGAATTAAAACCCCAAGACAGATATGCCTGGATGAAAATAAACACAAATGAATAATATATGATCTCACTAGATAATTAGGTTTTATGAAAATAAATGACAGTCGATAAAAACTCTGATAGGATTTTACACTAGATATACTATTCAAAAAATATATTGATTTGAGTGTGGGATTGACATAAGCAGAAACACCATCATTGGTCCTTCAGGAGCTAAGTGGAGGATAGAATGGAGAAGACAATGACTTGAGATAGACGAGCATTGAGGAGATTATTATAATAGACAAGAAGAGAAACAATGAGGTTCAGTGAGTGCAGATATGAGAATGCATGACTGAGACATTGTTCTCGCAGTTATCACAAAATGTGACAACTGATGATGTTTGCTTATTGTACTACTAAATGGAGCTAAGTCCATTATAGTTGACCATCACTTAATGCTGCTCTTAATGTGCACAATTTTCTCCGGGTTCTCCTCACTTCACTCGGCATCAGTTCATGTAAGTCTTTCCAGGTTTTTCAGAAAATCTTCTCATAAATTCTTTCAGAGCAATGATATTCCATCACATTTACATACCACAATTTGCTTAGCCATTACCAAATTGATTGGATATCCCCTCAATCTCCAACTTTTTGCTACATCAAACTAAGCTGCTACAAATATTTTTGTACATGTAGATCTTTCCCCCTTTTTTATAATCTCTTTGAGAAACAGATCCTGCAGTAGTATTGCTGGATCAAAGAGTTTACATAGATTTGTTGCCCTTTGGCCACACATCCGAATTGTTCTCCAGAATGTTTGGATCAGTTCATACAAACAATGCATTACTGTCCCACTTTTCCCACATTTACCATTTTCCTTTTAGGTCCTATTACTCAATGTGATAGTAACTTCAGAGTTGCTCTAATTGAAATTTCTGTAATCAATAGTAATTTAGAGCATTTTTTCATATATCGACAGCTTAAATTTCTTCATCTGAAAACTGCCTGTTTGTATCCTTTCACCATTTATCAACTGAGGAATGCTTTGACTTCTTATAAATTTAACTCAGTTCTCTGTATATATTTTAAGAATGCATCTTTTCTCAGAATTGCTAAATGTAAAAATTGTTTCCCAGATTTCTGCATAGCTTCCAATTTATGACTTTACGCAAAACATTTTACTTTAATGTAAACAATTCATTTCACGCATTTTATAACATTCTCTATCTTTTTTGTTTGGTCATATAATCCTACCCTCTCCATAGATTTTAAAGATAAGATAAACTTTATTCTCCTAATTAGCCTACATTATCAACCTTTAAGTCATCAGCTTATACCCATTTCAATTTTATTGTGCTATAAACTGTGAGCTATTGGCTTATGCCTAATTTCAGTCATACTATTTGACAGTACTTGCAGCAATTTGCTTTTTAGCAAATCGAAAGTTCTTATGTCAAAAATCTGGAATCTTTGGAGTTAGCAACCAATAGAATACTGTTATTCATTCATTACTGTTTCTTTTGTGCCTGTTCTATTTCCCTGATCCACCACTCTATTTCCTGACCAGTACCAAATTGTTTTGTTAACTGCTGCTTTATAATATAAATTTAAGTCGTGTATGGTTAGGCCGCCTTCCTTTGTATTTTTCTTCACCAATATCCGTCATATTCTTGACTTTTTGTTCCTCCAGATGAACTCTGTTACCAGTTTTGCAAAGTCTATAAAATAATATTTTGATATTCTGATTGATATGATCCTCAATATATATTTTAATTTAGGGAGAAGAAAATAATATAGTATAGTTTGAGGTCTTCAAATTCTTTACTCCACTGTCCTAACTTGAAACTTTTTGCTTCATGATTTCACTTGATATTTTACATATGTTACTTTTCCCAATGTAGTTGTTTTGTAAAGTATTAAATTGATAATTTGATTGTCATAGCATTAAAATCATCATATAATATTTGTATTAATTGTCATTTTAATGGTGTTGACGTGGCCTGGTCTTGAGCACTGAGTATTCCTCCAGGGATCTGGATTGTTCATTTATAAATTATTATTGTATATTTGTATCCATACAAGTCAATTTTTGTGTGTTTTGGGGGGTTGAATGCCTGATATTTTATGCATTTAGTAGTTATTTCTTCCAGGAATTTCCTATATGTTCATTTTCCTTTGTATTGTTCGTATAATGATATTACATTAATGGTGATTTTTGAGGATTTATTTTGCAGCCCAGAACTTTTTGGACTATTAATTTTCTCAGTGAGTTTCTTTACAAATTACTTGATCTTTTCTAATTAAACCATCACATTATCTTCAAACAAGGATACTTTAACTACTCTTTACCACTTCATTCTTTCAACTTCTATCTGTTATTGCTTTCACTAATATTTCTATTACTATATCAAATAATCATGGGAATACTGTCTATCTTTGCTTCACTCCTGTCTTCAAAGGAATATATTATATTTGTAAATGATAATTTCTTGCCACTTTAGATTCTTTTTATGAAATTAGGGTTTTTAGCATAGACTTTTGTCATATTTGTGAAAGACTTTCATTCTATTGAGATTATTGCATAATTTGTGCTCTTGGGGTTTAATACAATTAAATTAAATTCATTTTTTAATGTTGAACTATTCTTGGTTCCCTGGTATAAGTCCTAGTTGATCATATTGAATGATTCCCTGGATCACTGTACTCTGATGGGATTTGGTTAACAATTTCTGAGGTAATATTCATTGATGGAAATAAACTTATAATGTTCATATTTAATTAATCTTCCTGATTTATGTATTAAGAAAATATTTGTCTTACACAGAAAAAAATATAGAAAAATTTATGAAGTGTGGATATTAAATGTTCTTTTAAGGGGCAGCTAGGTGGTGTAGTGGATAAAGCACTGGCCCTGGAGTCAGGAGTACCTGGGTTCAAATCTGGTCTCAGACACTTAATAAATGCATAGCTGTGTGGCCTTGGACAAACCACTTAACCCTGTTTTCCTTGCCAAAAAAAAAACAAACCTAAAAAATGTTCTTTTAGAGTTTGAAAGAGTTTCCCTTTTAATTCATTTGCTATATGGTTTATTTTGTATTTCTTTAAGAAAAAAAACCTTTTTGTCTTTTTCTGAGATTGAATTATCTAAAATTTATACCATGTCTTCTCATAGAATTAATACATTTTTATTTCTGAAGGTAATCTTTATTTCTTTATTGTTCTTAGTATTTTAGCATATTTTGGTATACAAAGCTTGCTTTTATTACTTATTTTGGCCATTGAAATTTGTAATAATATTTTGCCATAAAATCTTGAACAGTTTTAAGATCCCAGAGCGCTGTGAATTCCATCGTCTTTTTCAGTGGCCTTAAATCTTCTGTCTTCAATCTCTAAGTCTTTAATAATCAGCGACATTTATAGTGAGACAGCCAGGATGGCACTGAATCTCTCTGGATCTGCATGGTCATCTATGAGGTGGGACAGGCTATATTTTCAGAACAGAACATATTGGAGTTAGCCAAAACCTTCTAACTTTCTTTGCGCTCCTTCCACCCCAGATGTCCAGGTCGATTCTGTGTATTTTCTTTTGTGTTGTATGTGATGATTATGAACTATGTAAGCCATGCTGTGCCTAGGCACCCCTACTTTTGAGGGGGGTGCTGCTGCTTTTTCGTGGACCACTGAGGGGTTTCTTTGTAACAAGGTTTTACCTACTAAAATTACACTCAGTTTTCTTGTCCCCTAGAGAGATGGCAAGCTTTACACAGTAAGCCAGGGTGACCTTTTTAGATCTGGTTGGCTCGGTTCATAGTCTCACTCACTCAGTGAGTGTAAAATTCTTAGCTTTGAGCTTGTCTCTCTCTCTCTCTCTCTCTCATCCCCCCCCTCTCTCTCTCACTCTCTCTCTGACTTCATCTAGTGTGTCCTCAGGATGTTTACTGATTCTTTTACTAATTTTGGCAAATATATTTTGTAACAATATTTTGCTATATAAATTTCTGAGCAGTTTCGACATCCCAGAGATCTGTGAATTTCTTTGCTATTTCAATGGCCTTAAATCTTCTATTTTCCCCAAAGTAAAAAACTGAAAAAAAAAAAATGTGAAGTACCTTTTAGGAAAATAAATGATCTGGAAAATAGATCCAGGAGAGATAATGTATGAATTATTGATATAACACAAAGCCTAGATCAAAAAAGACCCTGAAAACATCTCTCATGGAATTATCAGGGGAAACTGTCCAAATCAGCAAGATCAAGAAAAAAATAGTCATGGGAAAAAAACACAATACTCCATCAGAAAGAGATCCCAGGATGAAAACTTCCAAGAACTATTATATTCAAATTCCAGAATTCTCAAATACAGAAGAAAGTACTGCAAACAGCAGAAAAGAAACAATTTAAATACAAAGGAAGCAAAATCAAACTTAGACCAGACTCGTAACACTGTAGGACCATTTACCATGGAATGCCATATTGCAGAGGGCAAAGGACCTTCGATTACAACCAAGAATTTATTACCATTAAAATTCAGCATATTCTGTCAATGGAAAAGATGGGTGTTCCACAAATTAGAGAACTTACAAAATTTCCTGATAAAAAAAGAAAACCAGCTTGAATACAGAATTCAATCTTCAAATACAAGAATCAAGAGATGCATAAAAAGGTAAATGAAAAAGGGGAAAAACAAAACAAATGTTAGTTAAGAACATTAAATTGTATACAACTCTACAGGGAAAGATAACAGTTGTAACTCTTGAGAATTGTATTTCTCTTAGGATAGTTAGAGGTTCAAAAATAATTGAAAAGACTGAACTTAGAAGGTATGAATATGGTGGGTTCTTGTCCTTCTATCTAAAAAGGCCAAAATGACTCTCTATGTATGCGACAAATTGGAGGCTATCCCTCCACCCTTCTAACCCACCTGAGATGCAGCTTCGAAGATATCTTTTGATGAAGGACAAAGTTCTTCTGGTTCTGTTCATCATCGGTTCAAAAAGCATATATTTCTCCATGTTTCTCTTGATTCCAATATTTAAAATACTAAGTACCTACTCATCAAAAATACCATGGAGTATTCTATCGTCTTCTATAATAGCACCATTTCACAAGTTGTTGGGAGTATTACATAGGCTAATACCGAAATTGCTATCACAATAACCCACACAGGGTAGTCAGTTAAATAATTATTCTATTCCATTCATTAATGTCACATTTCCCCCAGGAATACTGTACTCTGCTATGCTATTTCAGTGGTAATGCATTGTTTTGCTTTAATTTCTACCTTCTGGAATATTGTTATCACACTTGTCTTTAACAGTGCTAGCCATCATATCTTGAGTGATGACAAATGGTATATTGTTATATGTACTTTTCCTTTCATTCAGTCTTTTTCTATTTTAGTTTTGAATTAGAGGCTCTGGATTTTGGTTAAGAAATTTTTCGAACTTTAAAATACGGAGTTTCTGTGAGGAGCTTAGAAGTGTGTTTTTTTTTTTTTTGCTTTCATTTCTCACTTGGACTCATAGGTTTGGTCAGTCCTCGTTAGTGATTTCTTGAAATATTCTAAGGAGATTTTTTTTTTTTAAGGTTTTTTAGTAGTATAGTAAGTCTTAAATCACTTCTCCATTATATATCTCTTCTATTCGAGAAAGGAGATAGTTTGCAATTTAGGATCTAGTTCTATCTCTTGAGATTGTTCTAATAGGTCATGGCTGTCTCATGGAGCTAGTTTGATCTCGATCTGGTAGTTTTTTTCATGAAATTTTTGCACTTAAGCTATTTATCCTTTATTCACTTCTTTCTTCTAGAGAAGTCAATTTCTTTCCCATCTTTCCTCTAGAAATGATTTATATGCTCATCTTTATAACATTTCTTTCATAACCTCAGGGAATTAAAATGGAGGATGTGGGAAATCTGTGGTTTTATTTGAGATTCTGTCTCTATGACTACTAAGTCTTCTTCCTTAATAGAGAATTATTTTTGATTGGGTACTGTGGAAGAAAGTTTTGACTCTTATCTTGAGCGTGAACCTAGTTCCAGTAACATCAGGTAGAGAATAGTGACTTTAGAAACTAGGGCAATGTTCTGTTGTAGAATTTTGCATAGAAAAGAAACTTTGTGGGTAGGTGGTTCTTCTTGGCATGCTGCCCCAGTATGATTTTCCAGGTAGCCAACTCTCATCAGAATTCAAGACCTCCAGATATCAACAATGTTTTAGGTAGAAGAGACCTCATAACATGGTATGTCAGATTCTGAGTGGTTTTCAAACACTGAATGCCAAATATGATCTTTAGAACATAGAATGTCAGGGGGCAGAACTAAGATAGTAACAGGAGAGGATCATCTCTTAGGTGCTCTCTCTCAAAATTTATAAATTAAGGACTCTAACTAAATGTTCGAGAGACAAAATCCACAGAGGGATCCAGTGAGGCAGTTCTTCAATCCAAGGTAACCTGGAAAATAGCACAAAGGCTCAGCTCCACAGGGTTGGAGGGGTAGCCTGCCAGAGCAAAGGAACTTTAGCCTCCCAGAGGCAGCCCCAGGGCACTGGGAGCTGCGGCTCCCAGCAGTGGGGGCAGTTTCCTAACTTACACATGGGGAGCACCAGGCACAACTTGGGGGATCAGTGGTGTACCTCTGCTAGAGCAAATGTGTAACCCAGCCCTCAGGGTACTCAGTGAGCACTGTGGCCCTGGCAGCCCAGATCCAGGAACCAGAAGCAAGAGCCGGTAAGCGGGAGCTCATAGGGTGTCAGTGCTGAGCCTAAGGAGAAGAGTGGAGAGAGACTGCGGAATACTGTCTTCTGTCCTTGGAACAGTACTGTGGGGCTCTGACCACATTCTGAGCCTCATAGCAGTCTAGGGCCCCCATAGAACAGCAGGCCCCCACATCAGCCCCACGGCAGAGGTGTGCACTTATGATCATTCACAGACCAGGAAGGAAGACAGAGACTCACACCCAGAGATACTTGTGGGGCGGGGGGTTGTCACAATAATACTCAAAAGCTCAGGAAGCACCACAAAACCAGGCACAGGCTGGAGCAATGAGTAAGCAGAGAAAAAAGAGGAACACAATTGAGAAATACTTTGCCTATGATCCCAAGAAGGATCAAAACACTCAATATGAAGATGAAGAAGTACAAGCTCCTGCATCTAAAGACTGCAAGAAAAACAGAAATTGGGCTCAATCTATGACAGAGCTCAGAAAAGAGTTTGAAAATCAAGTGAGGGAGATAGAAGAAAAATTGGGAAATGAAATGAGAGAGATGCAGGAAAAGCATGAAAAGGAAGTCAGCTGCTTAGTCAAGGAGATCCAAAAAAAATTTTAAAGAAAATAACATGTTAAAAACCAGCACAGGTCAAATGGATAAAACAGATCAAAAAAGTTATTGAGGAGAAGAATGCATTTAAAAAGGAGAATTGGCCAGGTGGAAATAGAGATAAGAAAGCTCTTTGAGGAAAACAAATCCTTCAGATGTTGAATGGAACTGAGGAGGCTGCTGATTTTATGAGAACCAGGACACAATACTTCAAATGAAAAAGAATGAAAAATTAGTAGAAATGTGAAACATATCATTGAAAAAAAACAATCAATATGGAAAACAGATCCAGGAGAGATAATTTAAAAATTATTGGAATAACTGAAAGTCATCTTCACGAAAAGAGCCTTGACATTATTTTCAAAGAATACATAAAGAAAAAATATCCTAGAAGCATAGAGCAAAATAGAAATTGAGAGAATCCATCAATAACCATGAGAAAGAGATCTAAAAAAAAAAAAAAACAACCCCAGGAATATTATAGCTAAGTTCCAGAACTCCCAAGTCAAAGAGAAAATATTAACAGCAGCCAGAAGGACACAATTTAAATATCATGGAGTTGAAGTCAGGCTCACCCGGGACTTAGCAGCAACTACCTTGAAATAATGTGTAGGTAGGAATGCAACTGAGAATCAACTACACAGCAAAAGTGAATGTCCTCTTCCAGGGAATAAGATGGACTTTCAATGAACCAGGGGGATTTCAAATGCTCCTATTGGAATGGCCAGAGCTGAACAGAAGGTTTGATATTCAAATATATGACTCAGGTGAAGCATAGACAGTGGAGAAGAAGGGGAAAATATGAGGGACTTAATGATGATGAACTACGTTGTGTTCCTGTATAGAAAAATGATACTGATAATACTCATATGAAACTTCTCATTTAATAGAGCAGGTAAAAGAAGTTTTTATAGATGAAGCACTAGGGAGAACTGAATTTGATGATATAATATTGTGCAAAAATGGAGTCCATAGCTAAAAGGGAAATGTAATCGGAGAAGGAAAAAGGAGACGTGGAATAGGCTAAGACACTTCATATAAAAATATTTTTTATTACAATGAGCTATTGCAATGATATGGAAGTGGGAAAGGGGGAATGAGGGAAACTTTGCTCTCATCAAAGGTGGCTAGGAGAGGAAACAGCATATGTACACAATGGGGTATAGACATCTGGAGTAAGAAGGAGAGAAAGAGGACAGGGTGACGGGAGGGTATGTGAGTGATGGAAGAGAGAATGGGCCGTGGGAGGAGAGTGGTCAGATATAACACATTTACTATTTTACTTCTTGCAAGGGGCTGGGATTGGATTACCTCTCAGGGACCTTAGACTAGGTGGATGCTGGGCTTAATGGGTGTTATGTGGGCTCGGGGCCTCTTGGCCCCAGGAAGAAGGATCTGTCTGCTGCACCACTCAACTACCCCACAGCAGAGACAGAGTGAAAGGAGAGAGAAAATATAGTATATGGTAGTGGAGAAGTATGAATGGAGGGAGTTTTGAGGTGGAAAAATATGGAAGTAACTTTTGTGATGGACTTATCATAAAGAATGTGATCCACCCATGACAGAGCTGGAGGTGGTAGAACACAGACTGAAGCACATTTTTTATTATTTTTTTTAGGGGGGTTGCAAGGAAACTGGTGATAGGTGGCTTGCCTGGGGCCATACAGGTGGAGTTATTGTTGGGTGTCTGAGACCAGATTTGGACCCAGGTGCTCCTGGTTCCAGGGTGGGTGTTCTGTCCAACAGCCTGCCACCCCAATTATTATTATTACTAACATTTTATTTTATTTTGGGTCTTCTTTTTTTTTGGTTCTTGCAGGACAAAGGGATTGGGGTGTCTTGCCCTTGGTCACAAAATGAGTGATGGTTGGGTATCTGGGTCTGGATTTGGCCTCGGGAGCTCCTGGCTCTGGGTCCAGTGTTCCAAATACTGCATCACATGGCCACACCTACTATAATTATTATTAATTTTTTAGGTTTTTTGCAATGCAAATGGAGTTAAGTGGCTTGCCCAAGGCCACACAGCTAGGATATTATTAAGTGTCTGAGACCGGATTTAAACCCAGGTACTCCTGACTCCAGGCCCGGTGCTTTATACACTATGCCACCCTGCTGTCCTTATTATTATTATTTTAATTTTAATTTTAATTTTTTTCTCTCTCCTTTACATTATTGCTCATATGGGTCTATATTTTTTGGGTGGAGAGGTTATTATTTTTACTCTTAAACATGAATATTTTAATAATGTATAAAAACATTATTTGTGTAAAATAAGAATAAACAAACAAAAAAACAAATGAATGAATAAATAGATGAATGAATGAACGAAACAACAAATTAATTACTGAATGAATGAATGAATGAAGAAATATAATAATACCATAGAATGTCTGACTTGGATTCATGTCGTTGGAGTAAAGAAAGAGCACCACTGAATATCCTATCCACTTAAACTGTTTAGCTGGTTGGTTTTTACTTGTCTTTTGTTATCGAAGAAGACCAGAATGATGATCCTATTTTTGAGACAAATTAGTGTGTCTGACAGTGGATGACCAGACCAACACAAGCTCAGAATGCTCTACCACAGATTGGGCACAAATATTCCATGTGAACTCCTGGGGTGGGTACTCTAAACTTATGGATGTCATGTTTCCTTTGAGTTCCTTCAATTCTGCCTTCCTTATTGAGTGTAGTACCGTCACTGATGAGGGCATGCCATGGTGTGTGGTCCTATGCCAATATTTCCCATGCTGTGCAATTAATTCTAAAGCAAATAGAGAAGTTTCAAATACTGTGTACCAGTTCACTTACCTTGGCATTGTCCTTGCCAAGGAGGTGAACATTAACAATGAGGTTGACATATGCATAAAATGAGGCTATATAGTAATGATAAAATTGGATCATTTTCTTCAAGAACTTTATCAACTTTAAACAGTTTTGCAAATGCTTCCTGCTATTTATCTTGTGGAGACCATTACATCCATGATATTCTGTTATGTCAAGGCCATTCTTAATTCTCATTTTCTGGGTTGAAAGGATTCTTCTTTTAGCTCTTTTTCTCAGATCTGATATGCTCTTCCTTATATCTACTGCCATGCCTAGTATCTTGTGTTCAAAGATCCCATTGGCTATGGCAAGTTGTATTTTCAAGCCCTGATCATCTCTTAGTTTTCTTTTTAATATAATGTCCCACTTATCTCATATTCCAGGTCCCCATAGAAATCAATGGGTTTAGCTACTTGCTTCCATAGCTTCATATTTATACTAGGAATAACATTAATGCCTGTCACAAAGGGTGATTGTGGAGATCATATGAGATGGGAGGCATAAAACACTTTTAAAATTTTAATGATATTTATTGTTGTTGTTATATAAAAGTGTAATATATGTTTCTCACATTATTTTAACTGATTGGAATAGCATCATCAGGTCAAACCAATAAAGATACATACCAATTTTTGGAATCATAAAATAATTTAAAATCATAATTATTTTCATATATGAGTATAATGACTTGTTTGTAACAGTTGAGTGAGAAAGCTTGGTTTTCTCTTTTCTTTCTTTCTCCTCCTTCCTTTTCTTCTCTTCTAGTTCATATGCTTTCTTTTTCTTCTTTTTTAGTTTTTTTTGAAAGAAAGTGGGGTTTAGTGGCTTGTCCAAGTCCACACAACTAGGTAATTACTAAGGGTCTGAAGCTGGACTTGAACTTAGGTACTCCTGACTCCAGGGCTGCTGCGCTATCCACTGTGCCATGTAGCTGCCCCTCTTTGCTTTTCTTTATTCTACTTCCTCTGCTTGGGATATATGCATTTTCTTGTCATAGTCTGTTGCCCATAGAGATGTATGTTTTGCACATTAAGTACATAAGTTATAAAAATGTTTTTCTACTGATATTTTTCTTGAAATATATATTTTATCTCTTTTCTATGAGAATTGTACTGAATAAATAGCTCCCGCTTTTGAGAAATAGCATCTGTATCACTTGGTCTCATATGACTGTGGAACAAGTCACAAAAGAAATACAGCCTATCAGTTATTAGTATAGCATTCTAAAATTTCTTTGTAACCAGAGACACTTAAAGCACTCTCTCCAAATAAGTAATGTCACTCAGAGAACCCAGGGAAAAAGCACATTTTTTTTTAAATTAACTTGTATCGAAATTAAATTAAATTGTATGGAAAGATGGACTCTAGACTTGGCTGTGGATGACTATTTGTATACTGGATAATTTCTTGAATGGATTTTCCATGTTTGTTTCTCCCCTGCCTGCCACCTTGTGTTCAAAGATTCCATGGGCTATACCAAATTGTAATTTAGAGTTCTGACAATTTCCCAATGTCTGTGTGTTTTTTCTATTTTTACTTAAGATTCCATGTCAAAAAAATGTTAACATTCATTTTTGAAATTGGGAATTCCAAATACTTGCTCCCTTCCTCCTCACTTTCCTAACTTAAAAGGCAATAAATTTGATATAAATTTTAGATATCTAGCCATTCAAGATATTTTAATATAGACAATCATTTTGTAGAAGAAAACAAAGATAAAAAACCAAGAAAATAAAGAAAGATGGTATGCTTTAATTAGTATTTAGCCACAAAGGGGTTCTTTCTTTGGGAATAGAAAAGATTCTTCATCCTGGGTCTTTTGGAATCGTTCTGGTTCCGTGTCATTCTGAGAACAGCTAAATCATTCACAGGTTAGCATCTCATATGTACAAAGTGCACCTGGTTGTCCTCATTTCACTTTATCTCGATTGATGCAAGTGCCTTCAGGTTTTCTTGAGAGCATTCTGCTCAGGATTTTTAATCCCCAGTCTTTGTGTATCTGCTAAATATCCAGTTCTTTGCACCAGAAATGAGTTGCTCTTAATATTCGTACACCTATAGGTCCTTTTCCTTTTCTAAAAATGTCTTTTGTGATACAGACCTAGTTGTTGGATTGCTCTGTGAAATGATATGCATGACTGATCCAACCTTTCTGGAGACCAATTTGGATTTAGCCCAAAGGGCTAATATCCTTTGATCCAGCAATATTTCTACTGGGTCTATATCCTGAAGAAATCCTGAAAAAAGAGTAAAATCATCACTTCTACAAAAATATCCACAGCAGCTCCATTTGTGGAAGCAAAGAATTGAAAATCAAGTGAATGTCCATCAATTGGGGAATGACTGAACAAATTATGGTATGTGTACCTGATGTTACACCATTGTTCTATTAGGAACCAAGAGGGATGAGAATTCACAGAAACCTGGGAAAACTAGCATGAACTGATGCTGAGTGAGATGAGAAGAACCAGAAGAACATTGCATGCCATAACAGCAACATGAGGGCGATGATCAACCTTGATGGACTTGCTCATTTCATCCGTGAGATAATGAAACGCAATTTTAGAGTATTTGTTATGGAGAATAAAATCTGTACACAAAGAAAGAACTGTGGAGTTTAAACAAAAACCTAAGATTATTACCTTCAAATTACAGAAAATGTTGTCTCATGTACTATGCAATTTTACTATCTCTTATATTTTATTTTTTCCTCAAGGATATGATTTTTCTCTCTACAAATTCAATTTTGATCAATGTATAGCGGGGAAACAATGTATATCTTATCAGACTGCTTTCTGAGGGGAGTGGGCAGGGAGATTGGGGGGGAATTGTATAATTCAAAACATTATGAAATGAGACATAGTAACTACTATTATGAATTATTGAATAACAAAGAAAATATTTACATTTTTTAAAAAAGGTATGCATGGTTTCATAGACCTTCGCGCAAGGTTTAAAATTAACAAAGAGAATGATTGAATAAGTTCACAACTCCATCGTCTTTGCATCATTGAATCAATTTTCCCACTTCCCTCCAACCTTGGTCATTTTCCCTTTCTTTTATATTAGTCAATTAAATAGGTGTGAGGTAATACCCCAGAATTATTTCAATTTGTATATCTACAATCAATAGTCATTTAGAATATTTTTTCATTGGGCTATTGATACCTTTGACTACTTTATCTGAAAATTGTCTCTTCATATCTTTTGATCATTTATCAACTGAAGAACAGAATTTAGATTTATAAATTTGAATCAGTTCTCACAAATATAAAATTTGTGAAATAAGGCCTTTAACAGAGAAACTTACTTCAAAAATTGTTCAGACTTTGTATTTCCATTTAGCCTGTTTATCCGTGCTTATTCTATTTTCTCTCCCATTTCACCCTCACCATCATTAATTTTTTTTTTCGATTTTTTCTACAACCTGCCCTCATCTGCCCTGCCTTCAATCATCTCTTTTCCTTCTAATTTCCTATAGAATAAAATCGGTTTATAGGGGTCGCTAGGTGGCACAGTGGATAGATCATAGGACCTGAGTTCAAACCTGCTTTCAGACATTTAATAATTACCTAGGTGTCTGGCCTTGGGCAAATCACTTAACTCCATTGCCTGGCAAAAAAAAACTAAAAATTAAATAAAATAGATTATTATGGCAATTGAGTGTGTATTTTTCTCTCTTTGAGTCAATTCTGATGAGAATAAAGTTCAAGCATTCTCTGCTATCTAATTCAAATTCCCCTCCACTTCAAAAACTTTTTTGCCTCTTTTATGTGAGATAATGTATCACTTCATTATACCGCTCCCTTTCTCTTTCTCCATTTATTCTTCTTTTTCTGACCTTTATTTAATTTTGTAGATCATATCCCTTCATAGTCAATGCACACCTGTGACCATGTCTATATATACTCCTTCTAACTGCTCCTTTTGCCTCTAATATGACATCATGGGAATCAACACAGAAGGGCAATATTTTGAAAGAATCTACCAAAAATTCGAAAGGGAATTTCTAAAAATTGCTCACTTATTTTAAAATGGATTTAAGGTTTCCTTCTCCCAGCTTCTCCCTCATCCTTCCACTTAAACCATTTAATAACAAAATTATTCCTAAAACCAAGAATAATTTCAAAATCTATCCCCCCTTATTTGTCATGAAGGAAACTGTATGTGTCTCTTCACTGACAGGTGTCTTTCATCTTCAGTATTTTAGATTTATGTTTAATCATGGCAATGCTAAGAGTCCTATCATTCAAACTTGTCTTTTCTGAATGCTATTATTACAGTTTGTATTGTTTTGCTATTTCTTTGGTAAGATCACTCTGCATCAATCAGAATGCTATTTCTAATTTCTTCTGAAACTGCCTATTTTTCATCTCTTAAGATGCAGGAACATTCCATTACATTCAGAAACTTCAGTTTCTTATGTCATCCTTCAGGTAGAGAACTGTACTTTAGGTTCCAATAGTTAGATACTGTGAAAAGAAACTTACTATATAAATAGTATTGAGAAGTGTAGCTCAATCTATTTCTTCTTTCTTTTATATCTTCATTAAAGGAAGGCCAGAGTCAAAAGGAATCTACAAATTTACAACATTTGTGGTCATAGTTACAAACTGCTTTCCAGAATGATCAGCTCACAATAAAATTGCACCGACAATGCACTGGCATTCCTTGTCATCCACAGCTCCTGAACTTGGTTTTAATTAGCTTTTTAATTCTTAAATATTTTGAATATATTTCAAAAGCTTGTTGAGAGCTTTTATTTATTTATTTCTAAATTATTTTTGGATATCTTTGGCAATCTATTGGGAAATTACACTTATTCCTATTAATTTGAATGTATTCCTATAAATCTTGAATGTGCAACCTTTATCAGAAAATAAATTCTGTAAAAATCCACCCTGGCCCCTTAAATTTTCACTTATTGTTTTACATATATAGGATTTGTATCTGCAAAGAAAACATCTCTTTTTCTCACTTTGTCTCTAGAATCGCCAATAAAATTCAGTATTGGGGAAAAATTACATCACCTTGCAAAATTCCATCAGTTTTGGTATTTCACTTCTTCACCACCCTCTGTCTCAACGACTGGAAGGAAAAGTCATGAATTTGAAAACCTTCAATTAATAAAATAACTCAGTTGAAATAATCATACTTATCAGTTGGTTATATTACCTCGGACTTCCCTCGGACTTTCCTATTATTCCCCTCCAAACTACCTTTCCTGACTCTGCCCCCTACTTTTCAGTTTCCTTTTGTGAATTTGCTTTTTCTTTTTGAGGGTTGGGAAATCTTTTTTCTTTTTCATGTGTGTGTATCTCCGGAGCTGAGTAGAGTGCCTGGAAAATAGCAAGTACTTGGTAGATGTGTATAGATTTACTAACTTTATATAATCCCAATTTTACATTTTACCTTCTTTGATGCTATGTATTGCTTGATTAATCTAGAACTCTTTACTTCTTCATTGAACAGAAAGGTAATTTCTTTCTTGGTGCTATGATTTGGTTATGTTGTGAACATGGATTTCTAATTCATGGATATATGTTGAGATTGACTTACTATATGATGGAAGATGTTTGTTCAAATCTATTTTTGAATGACTGTGATCAAGTCTTTTAGCATTTTCTTCAATACTGTGTGTTTTCCCATAGTAACTGGAGTCCTTCGGTTTATCAAAGACTATTTTACTGAGCTTTTGCTGCTATATATTATGCATTTGGATCTGCTTCACTTATGAACTTCTCCAGTGCTTATTCATTTGAGTCATTTGAAAATTCAAATATCAAGCCTTTTTAGATAATTACTTTATAATATAGTTTCTGATTTTCTATAGTGTCCCCTTTCTTGTAACTTTCTTTTAATTATTACCATTGAAATATGTGACCTCTTCTTCAGTATAATATCAGTTATTATTTTTTGACTTCTATAAAATATAACTAATGTTTTCTGATTGGTACAGTATAGAATAAGTAAATTTGTCATTTTAATTATAATGACTCCACAGATCTATGACTTCCTGCTATCCTTCTCAGTATTCAATCCATCTTTATTTCATGAATGTTTTATAATTAGATTTATCACTATTCCAGTTGCATCTGGATAAATACATTTACAATTATTGAACAAGTTCTTTAGCTTCTTTGAGTATAGTTTCTTTTTCTATCTCTTCCTTCAGGATTTATTTCTTAAAATATAGGAATGTGGATGATTTAGAAGAATCAATTTAGCATCCTGAAACTAGGATAAATTTATCTCTTACTTGAATGCTTTGTTTGACTCTAGGATTTTCTAAATTATCATCAGATCACCTGCAAAAAGTGATGTTATGTTTTATTTTTACCTTTCCTACCATCTTTTACTCTGTCTTTTGAAATTTAAGGCAGAAAATCATTTCAAGAACTATATGAAATAATAGTTTCAATACACACCAAGCTTCATTCAGCCATGATTTTATTAGAAATGCTGGTAAATTTGCCTCCTTTTCTAATAAGTGTCTTTTGCACTTAGGGATTATTTCTCAGGGAAAAGAAGTTTCCATTTATCACTAAGTTTACTAGCATTTAAGACAGATGATGATTGAATTTTGTCAAAAGACTTTCTGTATCTCTAACATAGTCCTATGTTGATTTTATTTTTACTAATGGCACGATTTAATATATTTACCATATGTCATATGCTGGTTGAGCCCTGCCTTATTGTTGCCATTGTTGGCTTGCTTAGCAACATTTTTGACTAAATGTTGTATCTTTGCTCACTCAGAATATCAGTCTGTAGTTTTCTTTCTGTACATTGTCTTTCCTTTCATTACATATGAAGACTATATTTCCATTATAGATAGAGTCTTGCATAAATGGCTACTTTTCATTTATTGCAAATAGTATATCTATTATCAAAAGGTTGTAATGCCCTAATTATTTTGACATGGTAATTTTCCTGCAGTCCTATTAGTCTCAGATGAAATTCTGTCTCCTCCATGTCCCAATTCTTCCCATCTGGCATATTCCAAGATTAGGCTTCTTCTATTCTCTATGTGTCAGATAAAAGCCTATTTACTTTCCTTTTCCACCATGATAGTTTAAGTTCCTTGAATGTAGTGACAGTTTTTCTTATTTGCCTTTTTTACAGAGAAATATACAGAAAAAGAGGGAGTGTTTATGTAATGGATTATAAGCTAGAATAATTGGAGCAATGGTTAATGACTGTATTTAATCCCTAAATTTTGAATTTAGATAGAATACCTTTAAAATGAAACATTACCAAAGCATTAATGACAACATATTTGAAAGATTTTACACTATTACAATTCTGATTTTATATTGAGAAGGCATGAGTTCAAATCTAAGCTCAGAAACATACAGTTTTGAGTCTGAGCATGCTCCTTAACCCTGTTGCCCTCAGCTTCACCATATGTAAAATGAGCTAGGGAAAGAAATGACAAAGCACTCTAGTATCTTTCATAAGACATCCCAGAATGTAACCACAAAGAGTCAGACATGATCAAAATGACTAAACAATAAAATCAACAAAAATGAAGAGCTCATTCAACTTAAGAGATAAGGTAAATAAATTAAATCCCTCTTACTCTTCTCTTCCCCTTCTACTACTGCTAATATGACTGCAACTAGTAACTAGACTATGACTACAACTATGATGACTATGACTGGTACTACAACTACTACTGCTGCCACTCCCACTCTTTCTCCAACTGCTACTGTTGTTCTAACTATTATTTTTACATGGCTCTACACTTAATTGAAATAAACACTTTAAAGAAACAGAAAGTGATCCTAGGAAAGACCACCTATCTGTAAGATGATCCTTATGACTGGAACTGGGAGAGCTTTACATATCATATTTATGATGGTTCAACAATTTTTGTTTAACCTAAGTATGTTTCTCCCCTTACTCACCAATGAAAATGAAGACATTTAGAAAGAAAGAAATGGATGCTCGCTAGTTTGAAATTAATGTCTCAGATTCAAAATGTTTCCAAGTATGCGTTATCTTCATCTAAGCACCATGCCTCTTCTTAACTTCCTGTCACTGTCTTGGACAAGCTCCAACCTTCTAACCAAACTGAGAAGCAACTTCAGAGATATCTTTTGATGAAGGAGAAGATATTTCAACAACAATATAAAGAGAATGAACAAATAATTGGTTTGGGCATGCAACTAAATAAACGTGAAAATGACAACTTAAGAATCTTGAGTTAAAAACCAAACCAGAAATCCTAAAACTCAGAGGAGAGCTTAATAAAATGGAAAGCAAGAAGGAATTGACTTAATAAATAAAAATAGAACCCAATTTTAGCGGAAAATCAATAAAATAAATAAACCATTATTTAATTAACATTTCAAAAAGTAAAGAAGAGGGGGCTGTGTGGTCTTGGGCAAGCCACTTAACTCCATTTGCCTTGCAAAAACTTTAAAAGAAAATTAAGAAAATCAAATAACTGAAGTAAAAAAATGAAAGGTGTGACTTCAGGTCCAATGAAAGCAAATTAAGAGAACTGTTCGAAGCTATTTTGCCCAATTACATGACAAAATCTTTTACAATCATAATGTAATGGTTTGATAGCTACAAAAATATAAATTACTCAGATAAAGCGAAAAAATAAAATAAATAAATTATTAGATTGCTCAATCTTAGAAAAAGAAATTTAACAAGCCATAAATCTACTTTCTTTTTAATGAAAAAAGTACCCACCATCAAATGGGTTCACAATGAATTCTAAGAAAATTTTAAAAAGCAATTAATCTCCACACCATATAAACTACTTAGAAAAATAGGCAAAATAATTATCCCAAACCATTATGATATGCAACCAAGAAGAATCAAAATAGAGAAAGAAAATCATATACCATTTTCTCCATGGAATATTGTTGCAAGAATTTAAAAATATACGAACCAGCAAAGAGATTATAACAATATATCACAAGGATCATATACACTCTAATAAGGTGGGATTTACACAAGTAATGCTGGATTATTTCAATTTAAATAATGAACAAGCAAACAAGCAAATGTGCTATTAGCAAAACTGACCATACCAATAAAACAACCAGAAGAATTCATGCTTTTCTCAATAGATAAAAGTAAAAGCCTTTTACAAAAGATGGCATTCATTCCTATTAGCACCTGTTGAAAGTGTAGGAATAAATTGAATTTACCTAAAAAATCTACCTTTAAAAAAATTAACAAAATGTTGATGATCTGGCTCCCTAATAAAAATTTCACAGGGACCAGATAAATTTACAAGCAAATTCTCCCAAACATTTAAGGATGAATTAATTTGAATACTATAAAAATATTTTTGAAAAAGAATCAAACTACGTTTCTTCTAAGATATAAATATTGTTTTAATACCTAAGCCACAGGAAGCAAATACAGAAAAAAGAAATTATAGACCATTTTTCCTAAGGAATATTTATGTAAAAAATGATAAGTATCATTATATATGAAATAATAATTTAAAGTATTTGAATAAAGAACAATTCATAAGATAGAATGAGATAAAAAATTGCATTTAAAATAACTGCAAATGACTAAAAAATTTGAGAATCTGTTCATCCAGACCAACCCAAGAACTATTTGAGCATGTTTATGAAGGTTAGAAATATGTTTCACAGCAGTAGGTTAAGTTATTGCCAGGAATATAGGGCTGATTTTATATTAGGTAATCTACAAGACAAACTGATCATATCAGCAATAACTAAACAAAAAGTATAATAATCTCAATAGATGCAGAGAAAATTTTTGACAAATAAATAATACCAATTAATATTAAAAATCCAAGAATCTACAGGAAAAAATAAAGTCTTTCATAAAATGTTCATTATTATTTATCTAAAAGCAAGAGCCTGCATTACCTATAGTGGGGATTAACTAGCAGCCCTTTTAGAATTATCATCAATCATAAGAGGATTTCTATAGTCACTATCAAGATTTAATATGTAATAGAAATATATGGAAACAAGAGAAGTAAAAATAATTTAAGGTATTTGAATAATGAATATTGCATAAAATAGAATGAGATAAACACTTACATATAAAATGATTTAAATGATTTAAAAATTTGAAAACCTGCCTGTCAGGACAAAGCCAATGACTATTTGAGCTTATTTATGAAATATTGTTCACAAAAACAAAGAAAAAACAAAGATAGATTTTATTAATAGGCTATATATATATATATATCACTTCTTCATGTATAGAACTAATGAATAATATAAAAATGATACTTCTATCTAAATTAATTTTCTGATTCAGTGATAAAAGAATCAAACTTCCAAAAATTATTATGTAGAGCCAAAAAAATAATTCATCTGGAAGAACAAAGCTTCCAGGAGATCAAGGAATTCAATGGGTATGAAGTGATGTAGGGCAACCAGCCTTCAAGGTTTATTATAAGGTGACATTCATCAAAGCATTCTGATACTGGAAAAGAAATAAAGTGGAAGATGCGTCCAATAGATTAACTACATAATATAAAACAGTGAATAATCCTTGGTAATCTAAGGTTTACCAAACATAAAACTCCAAGCATTAGGGGCAAGAATTAACTATTTGACAAGAAATATCGAGCCTCTTGGAAAGTAGTTTGGATGAAATTAGGCACAGATTAACATTTCCTACCATATTATCAAGTATGATAAGCTCACTTATGTTGGCAATATAGTTGCCAGGGTTATACACATAGATGAGGCACACGTTGCCAGAGGCAGTTTGAGAGACAAAAGGTGATTGTGGGAGAGAAAAAGCATGAGGATGCAACTAAGCTATAGCATTACAGCGTTGCTGTGTTGACCTTGGTATTGTAAACCTGTGAATCCTGGACAATCCAGCAGTGCCACTTCAGAGAAGTGAGTCATTTCCATTTGAATTGTCTTAGGAAGATTCTCAAATTTATGTGACAGGATAAAGTATTGGACACCAAGATCTTTTCTCTAGTAGAAGTGGTAGGCATTCAAATTCTATGGCAGAGAGCCCAACTCCAATGGGCTGTCCACATTGTTTAAGTGTTAGATGATCATTTGTTCTAAAATCAGTCTTATGGAGAGTTCCCACAAGGCAATATATGGACAATCTCAAGGTCTTCCTGAAGAGATTGAGAATTGATTCTGAGACATAGGAAATACTGACACAGGGACACCCAGCATGGTATGCCAATAATCAAAGAAGGATTTGTACAATATCAGTAAAGCAGAATTTCAGTAGTTCAAAAGAAATGTAAGATTTACAAATTTTGAGAGGTTTTCACTCCAAATATTAACATGTGCCTTTCGGTGACTAAACTTTCGAGCTGATAGTGTTCTGTTCAGTCACAGATGGAAAGACAATGCCAAGATTCAGAACTTGAGAGGTTATCTGACCATCACCATTAAGCTCAAAACTTGTACATCTTTTAGAAAGAAAGGCTGACATCAAAAGCAAGGAAGATGCACATGGAAAAAGTTACCTGTAAGATCTTTTAATAGGGAAAGAGTTTATGAGCAAAACATAAATAAAAAGGATTACAGCAATTAAAATATAAATTTGATTACATGAAATTTAAAATATTTTTGACAAACTGAACAAATTCAGTAAAATTAAAAGAAAACATAAAAATAGGAAAAAATTTCATTATTCATTTCAGATAAATGCTTCATTTCGCAAATATAGGGGGAACAGAGATGAATTAATAAAAAAACTAGTGCCCAATTTATAAATGATCAAAAATATGAATAAATATTTACTAAAAGAAGAAATCAAAGCTATTTAAGTCATGAAAAATGTTATATGTCACTACTGATTAAAGGAAAGCAAATTGCATCAAATCCTAAATAACATCTCACATTTAGCAGATTGTCTGACATGAGAGGAAAAATTAAAACAGCTAGAGGAGATAGGGGAAAATAGGGACACTAAGGAAAGATTGGTAGAGTTGTGATTTGATTCAATTACTCAGGAAAACTTTTTTAACCTATTTACACTAAACAATAAAATGTTTCTTGCTTAGCAACCTAAAATACAATGACAAGATCTATATGATAAAGAGATTTCTATAAAGGTCAATGTACTTATATGTACAAAAATATTAATAGGAGCCCTTGTTGTATGGCAGCAAATAAATGGAAATGAAAGGGGTGTCCATCAACTGGGAAATGGTTGAATAAGCTCTGGTATATTATTGTGAAGTAATATAATTATTGTGATATAAGAAATAATGAACGGATGATTTCAGAACAACTTGAGAAGATTTATTTGAATGGATGAAAAGTAAAGTGAACAAAAGCAGCAGAACATTGTACATAGTACTAGCAGTATTGTAATGATGAACACCTGTAATAGATTTAGCTACTCTAATCAATAAAAGGAAATAAGTCAATTCCAAAGGACTAATGTAGAAAAAGGTTATCCAAGTCCAATGAGAGAAAAGAAGAATAATGAAACATACTCATTTCACACTAACTTAATTATTCTTAACTTTTTTTGCAACATGGCTAGTATAGAAATATATTTCGCATATCTTCATATGTATAATGCATATTTTTCTTGACTTCTCCACTAGGTAGCAGAGGGATTTAAAAAAGGACAGTATCTGGAACTCAAAAATTTTATCTTGATAAATTATTTTTTCCAATTATGCAATTTTATGTACATATAATTTTCCACACTAATTTTTGTAAAATTTTTCATCTTGACTCCTGTCATTTTCTCCCAGAACCCCATGAAAACAAACATTCTCATATAGTATATACATAAACAATCATTAGTCATATTGTGAAAAATTCAGAACAAAAGGGGAAAACATAAGAAAAAAAATAAATAGAAATAGCTTCAATGTGCATTCAGACCCCAGAAGTTCTTTCTCTAAATGTGGATGACATCGTCAATGAAAAAACTTTTGGATTTGTCTTGGTTCAATGTGCGCTGAGAAGAACTAAGCTCAATGATAATTGATTATCATACAGTGTTGCTGTTCAGTGTACAATGTTCTCCTGGTTCTGCTTTCTTCACTCTGGATCAGTTCAGGAAAGTCAAGGTTTTGGTGAAATCAATCTGCTCATCATTTCATAAAGAAAAATAGTGTTCTATTACTTTCATATATCACAACTTCTTAAGTGATTCCCATGTTGATGGGGATTCCCTCTATTTCCAATTCTTTGCTACTGCAAAAAAGGTGATATAAATAATTTTGTACATGTGAGTCTGTGGTTTTCTGTGTGTTCTTTTTTTTAGTATAATTTAATTTTTAAAAGATTTTAATTGAGTTTTGAGTTTTACAATTTTTCTCCCAATCTTGCTTCCTTCCCCCCCACAGAAAGCAATCTGTTAGTCTTTATTTTATTTCCATGTTTTTCATAGATCCAAACTGAGTGTGATGAGAGAGCAATCACATCCTTAAGGAAGAAACAAAATGTATAAGAGATAACAAGATCAGATAAAAAGATATCTGTTTTTTTTCTCTAAATTAAAGGGCATAGTCTTTGAAATTTGTTCCAACTCCATGGCTCTTTATCTGGATACAGATGGTATTTTACTTTGCAAGACAGCCCAAAGTTGTCCCTGGTTGTTGCACTGATGGAAAGAGCAAGTCCATCAAGGTTGATCATCACCCCCTTGTTGCTATTAGGTTGTACAGTGTTTTTCTGGTTCTGCTCATCTCACTAAGCGTGCAAATCCATCCAGGCTTGCTTGAATTCCCATCCCTCCTGGTTTCTAACAGAACAATAGTGTTCCAAGACATACATATACCACAGTTTGCTAAGGCATTCCCCAATTGAAGGACATTTACTTGATTTCCAATTGTTTGCTACTACAAGCAGGGCTTCTATTAAAATTTTGGTACAAGTGATGTTTTTACCCTTTTTCATCATCTCTTTGGGGTATAGACCCAGTAGTGTTAGTGTTGGGTAAAAGGGTATGCTCAATTTTGTTGCCCTTTGGGCATAGTTCCAAATTTCTCTCCAGAAAGGTTGGATGAATTGACATTGCCACCAACAGTGTAATAGTGTCCCAGATTTCCCACAACCCTTCCAACAATGATCATTATCCTTTCTGGTCATATTGGCCAGTCTGAGAGGTGTGAGGTGGTACCCCAGAGAAGCTTTGATTTGCATTTCTCTAATAATTAATCATTTAGAGCAATTTATCATATGGTTATGGATAGCTTTGGTCTCCTCATCTGTAAATTGCCTTTCCATATCCTTTGACCATTTGTCAATTGGGGAATGGCTTTTTTGTAAAGTATATTTTAGAAATGAGTCCTTTGTCAGAATCATTAGTTGTAAAGATTCTTTCCCAATTTATTACATTTCTTTGGATCTTGGTTACATTGGTTTTCTCTGTGCAAAAGCTTTTTAATTTAATGTAATCAAAATCATCTAGTTTGTTTTTGGTGATGTTCTCCATCTCTTCCTTAGTCATAAACTGCTCCCCTTTCCATAGATCTGACAGGTAGACTAGTCCTTGATCTTCTAATTGGCTTATAGTATTGTTTGTTTTTGTCTAAATCCTGTGTCCATGTGAATCTTATCTTGGTAAAGGGTGTGAGGTGTTGATCTATTCTAAGTTTCTTGCATACCTGCTTCCAATTTTCCCAGCAGTTTTTATCAAAGAGAGAGGTTTTATCCCAATAGCTGGACTCTGGGTTTAACAATCAGCAGATTATTATAATTGTCTCCTGCTTTTGCAGCTAGTCTATTCCACTGGTCCACTACTCTATGTCTTTACCAATACCAATGTGTGTTCTTTTTGTGATGCTGATCTAGTAGTGCTATTTTTGGATCAAAGTTTTATTGCCTTTTGGGCATAGTTTCAAATTGCTTGCGAAAAAGGTTAAATCAGTTCAAAATTCCATCAAAAGGCAAGTAGTATTCCAGATTTCCCATATTCCCTCCAAAACTGATTGCTTCTGTATTCTGTCATATTTGTCAGTCTGCAAGATTTGAGGTGGTAACAGAGAGTAGCTTTAATTTTCATTACTCTAATCAATAGGTATTTATAACACTTTTTGATTTGGCTATAAATAGCTCTAAATTCTTTCTCTGAAAACTGCATATTCTTATTCTTTAACCATTCATCAATAATGAAATATCTTGTATTTTTATAAATTTCTTTCAGTTCTCTGCATAGATTAGAAGCTAGAACTTTATCAGAAACAAATACTGGCTGTTATGATTGTTTTCCAGATTTTTGCTTTCTTTCTTTTTTCAATTTTTGCTTATTTTTTCAATTACATATAAAGGTAGTTTTCAAATTCATTTTTCTAAAATTTTCTCCCTTCCACCATTCCTTCCAACCTCCCTGAGACAACAAAGGATTTGATAAAGGTTATACATGCATGGTCATGATATACATATTTCCACATTAGTCATCCTGTGAGAGAAGGATCAGAACAAAAGGGAAAACCATGAGAAGGAAAAGAAATAAGCAAAAATACCACCAAATTTAAAAGCTGTAAATACTATGCTTTGATTTGCATTCAGAATTTATTGTCCTTTCCCTGCATTGGGATGGCATTGTCCATCACAAGGTTTTTATATCTATCTTTAATTACTGTATTGCTAAGATCAAATTTAGCATTAAACTTGGTCATGTTAGGTTTGCTTTTCAATATATTGTAATCAGAATTATACATTTTACCTTTCATAATGGTCTCTTTCTCTTGTTTGGTAAAAAATTGTATTCCTCTCCATAGATTTGACAGGTAAGCTATTTCTGACTCTTCTAGTTGGCTTACAGTGTCCTGAACTATGTCTAAGTCATGTACTCATTTCAAACTTATCTTGCTATAGGGCAGGGGTTGGGAACCTCCAGGTTATGGGCTATATCGGTTTAGCATTGCCCAAGAAACTGTAGACTGGACTCGAAATTCAATAAATCTATTAATTTTTTAGTAATTAATTAATTAGGCATTTGGTTAAATATAGCCCATGAATGATGTTATAAATATCTAAGTTGCCTTTAGCAGAACAAAAAGGTTCTTCACTCCTGTTGTAGGATGTGAGATGCTGACCTATGACTATCTTCTGCCATACTAATAACCAGTTTTTCCACCTGTTTTTGTGAGATAGTGTTCTTATCCCAGAAGTTAGGCTTTATCAAACATTAGATTATTAAGGTCATTTACTACTGTATCTTGTGTACCTAACCTATTTCAGTGATTCTCCAATCTATTTTTTAGCCAGTACCAAATGACTTTGATGATTCTTGTGTATTATACAGTTTTTGATCTGGTCTAGCTGAGTCACCATCCTTTACATTTTTTTTTCATTAAATCCCTTGATATTCTGGGCCTTTTGTTCTTCCAGAAGATTTTATTAAAATTTTATGGCACATGAAATTGATGTTTATCCATTTGATTTGTATCATAATGAATAAGTAGAGTAAGGTAGGTACAATTGTATGTAGTATTAGCTCAGTTTGTCCCTTAGCATTTGACATTTTTTCCAGTTCTTAAAATCTGATTTTATTTTTCTTAAAATTGTTTGTATTATTCTTGATATAGATTTTTGTCTTTCTTGGCAGTTAAACTCCGGAATATTTTTTATTATCTAAAGTTATTTCAAATGGAATTTATATTTCTATCTGTGTTACTGGGCCTTGTTGGTAATATAAGCAAATGCTGATGATCAACTTGAGTTCATTTTGTAACCGGAAAAGTTATTAAAGATTGTTAATTGCTTTGAGTCATTTTCAGTAGATTTTCTAGGATTCTTTCAGTATACCATCATATCACCTGCAAAGAGTGAGGGTTTTCTTTCCTTGTTGCTTCTTCTCTTTCAATTTTTGATTTCTTCTCTTAGTCCCTTATGCTGATAGTTTTTTTTAATACTGAACAATCCTTCATTCCTGGTATAATGCCTATGTGATCCTTGCATATTATCCTAGGAATATCTTTCTCTAATTACTTTGTTATTATTACATTTAATTTTTACTATTATATTGAAAATTTTTGTGATAAAAAAGGAAATTGGTCTATAATATTCATTCACTGTTTTGATTATCCTTGGCTTAGGTGTCAGCAATATACTGCTTTGAAAGAACGCCAATTTTATTCAAATGACTAATATAGAATTAGAATTAATTGTGCTCCTATAATTGGTATAGTTCAATGGTAAATTTATCTGGTCATGTAGACTTTTTTTCTTAGGAAGTTCCCTGATGGCTTGTTCAATTTCTTTTTTTTGTTAATGGGGTGAAATAACCATTTAATTTCATATTTTTTGACTCAGTACAGTGTATGTTCTTTGTAAATATCCATCCATTTCACTTAGATTGTCAATTTTATTGGCAAACCATTTGGATAAAAGAGTTCTGAATTGTTATTCTAACTTCTTCATTATTGGTGATTAAGTAAACGTTTCCATTTTTCAAACTATTAATTGTGTTTTCTTCTTTGTTGTTTTAGGTCTTTTTTGCAAGGCAAAAGGGGTTAAGTGGATTGCCCGAGGCCACAGAGCTAGGTAATTTTTAAGTGTCTGAGACCAGATTTGAACCCAGGTACTCCTGACTTCAGGGCCGGTGTTTTATCCACTATGCCACCTAGCTGCCACTCTTCTTCTATTTTTTTCAAACTTCAATTTATTTCATTTTATTTTTTCCCAATTCTATGCAAAAATAAATTCAAAAATTATTTTTAAACCTTTGTGTTCCAAATTCTCGCTATTCCTTCCAGCCCAATCCCCACTAATTGAGAAAGCAATTTATTTGATATAGGTTTAAAATGTGTTTTTCATGAAAAACACTACTACACTGCTCATATTTTAAAGATAAGCATGAGTCTTAATGTGGAGCCTGCTAAATCTTGTGTTATCCTCACTTTGGATCCACAAAAATTAAATTGTGTCTTTCTGGGTCCTTGCAATATTTTCTCCTTCACCTGGGTGCCCTGAAATTTGAATATAATATTGATGAAAGTTTTCATTTGGAGATCTCTTTAAGGAACTGATTGATGTATTCTTTCAACTTCTATTTTTCCTGAGGGTTCTAGAATATCAGTACAGTTATCCTTGATAATTTCTTGAAAAATTATGCCTAAGCTCTTGTGGTCATGATTTTAAAGTAGGTTAATAACTTTTAAATTATCTCTCCTGGATTTGTTTTCCAGGTCCTTTTTCAAACGATATGTATATCACATTTTCTTCTATTTTTTATTCTTATGGGGTTTTTTCCTTCTTTTTTGATTTCTCATTAAAGTCATGAGCTTCCCTTTGCTGCATCCTATTTATATAGGAATTATTTTCTTCAGTGACTTTTTTTATCTCCTTTTCCATTTGACCATTTTTTTTTTATTTTAAGGCATTCTTTCCTCATTGGCTATTTGGAACTCTTTTTCCATTTGGCCATGTCTGGTATAGTCTTTAGTATTTTTTGTTATCTCCTTCACCAAGCTGATGATTCAGTTTTCATGATTTTCCCACATTATTCTCATTTCTCTTGCCAAGTTTTTCTCTACTTCCCTGACTTGACTTTCAACATTATTTTTGAGCTTTTCCGTACTCTGAAAGTAACTCATATTTTTCCTGGAGGATTTGGATTCAGAACTTTTGCCTTTGTTATGTTCAGCTCCTGTATTTTGATGCTCCATTGAACCAAAGTACGTGTCTATGGTTGGATTTGATTTCTTCTGTTGTTTGCTCATTTTCCCAGCCTAAGACTTGATTTTAACTCTTTGTTAAGGTGAGGCTCTGCTTCCAGGGTAGAGGATGCACTGTCCCAACCTTTTCAGGGTTTTTGTAGCTGGTTTTAGGGACAGCCTCCCACAAGGTAACTGTGAGTTCTCAATAATTTCAAGGTTCCATGAGAGGCTGTCTCCTCTTCCGACCTGTGCTCTGCTCTTGGGATGACCACAAGCACTCCTTTCTGCCCTGGAACTGTGAGGAGAGTTCCTGCTTCACTATAGACAGTAAGCTCTACTGTAATTTTGTTCCACTTCCTGAGAATGAGATTTCAGATCAAGACCTGTATACATGTATGGGTGAAGCTGATAAAGTCCTGACTGAGGAATAGCAAAGAGACCTCTGCAGGCTCTTACTACCCCATTGCTGTTCCTGGATTGAGTGCTCTGGAATCAACTACTGAGTGTCTCCCTAAGATTTTTCCTGGTACTGGGTCTGCACTGAGGCCTGCACTGACCTTCCTACTGACCTACCCAATTGTACTTACCAATCTCTGGCCTGAGAGATCTGGAAACTGGTTCCAGGTGCCCCACAGTCTGTTACTGGAGGGCTGGAGACCATTGACTCTAGCGTAAAACAGGCTACTCTGATTGCCTTGTGTAACTCAGATGTAACACACCCTTCCCAATTGTTTGGGGATGAAAAATTATTTCACTAAGTCTTTTTGTGCATTCTTCCAATCCAGAATTTGGTTAGAGTCATTATTGAAAGGTATTTGGAATGGTTTGGAGGAAAGCCCAAGAAGTCCCTGCCTTTACTCTGCCACCTTGTCTCTGTCATCTGTAAAGATACTAATTGAGATAATTATTGGTGAACAAATGCCTAGGCTCCAAAATAAATTCCCCAAAATCAACAGCAATTCAATTTTATTAAAAGAACAATACAAACGAAAGGAGAAGTGGGTTGCTGCTCAGGGGACCAGAGAAAGCCAGAATTTTAACACATGTATTTTTTGTCTCTATCCCTGACAATTTCTTTGTCACTGAGAAAACTTGCAGTTGTTCATTGACCTCTAGATTCTGAAAGGAAAATAGCATGAATGGGTTAGCTAAAATTATTTTCCTCTTCTATAATCTGTATTTTATCTGTCTTTCCGATGATCCTAACTCTTCTTCAGCTCCCATATCCAATCAGGTGCTCAGTTTTATAATTGCTACATGTAAGTCAGTTTGGCTAAGTATCCTCCTATTTATCTCTTTAGCAATGAAGTAGTCACCAAGTATTTATTAAGCACCTACTATATGTGGAAACTTTGGCTGTGTGCTGGGGGTGAAAATACAAAACCCAAAAAGTCCTAGCATTTCAGTTATATAAATACTATTGAGGAAACAGCATGTCCATATGTACATATCTACATATTTAAATATATGTGTACTGCAGCTAGGTGGTGCAGTTGATAGACCACCAGCCATGGAGTCAGGAGGACCTGAGTTAAAATCTGGCCTCAGACAATTAATAATTGCCTAGCTGTGTGGTGTTGCACAAGACACTTAATTCCATTGCCTTACAAAAATCTACAGAAAATAGATAAATAAATATATGTGTATATATGCACACATACACAACATATAATAGAATGTAAGTTGTGTTTTGGAGATGGGAGTCTCAATCAGGTACTAATTCACTTTTGATATAATTGGTGTCTTTTATTTGATTTTGATTTTGAAGATATCTGGAATCTGGAAGTCTGAACAGAACCATTCATCCAGAATCTTGCCTCATATTGAGGGAGGTGCCAGTGGCAGGATTGAGTCACCACTAATTTCTAGATGCTTTTATTCCTGGCCTCTAGGATTAAAGTACAATGAAGTGGGAGAAGGATGGAAGTCAGAAAGGATGGGATATGCATTAATGGTACTGTTGTGCGTCCTGAAATTTGAGAGGAGGAAGAGAAAGAAAGACCAGATCTTGGAAAACCTATTTAAAACAAAGTAATTCTTGTTTGCAGGGATCATTTTCTTATCAATTAAGATCTTGCAGTATCTCATATGGTCTTCATCTGGTTAAAAATATCAAATATCTGTGAGTTAAACAAATTCTCTTATGGCTATGTAATGCAAGTGTCCATCAAGATCTAGAGAATTTCTGATCCCTTTAGGGACAAACAGAACTCAACCCTGATGATGGAAGATCTGGAGTAAGAAGTGGGGCAGGGAAGAGGGAAAATAGAGGTAGATCTTAATTTTAACAGTCACATGTGAGAGAGATAAATTAATATTAACCCTATGAGTATATTCAAAGTTTAAAAAACGAAGCACAAACTAATTGGCATAGTGGATAAGGGACAGGACTAAGGGAGAATGGAGAACTGAGTTTAAGTCCTTCCTTTAGTCTCCTTATTGATGTGTACCTGGGAATGTCCTCTAACTATTACGTGACTCATGATCTTCATCTGAAAATGAGGACAAAGGAAGCAGTTGCATAAAAGGATTGCTTGAGGGATCAAATGAAGTTATAAAATTGGAGAGTGTTTTAGAAATCCTAAAACATCATATAAATGAGAACTATGATTTTTGTCATGAGTGCTGCTCCTATTTACTATTACTACTCCTACTGCTTCTGCTACTCCTATTCCTGCAACTATTTCTATTGCTTCTGCTGCTACAGTTAACCTGCAGGTATGTGTTAATAAAGTAAGCTGTTCTTTCCAACGCAAATTTAGCTTAGACAAAATGATCTTCCCTTGTTCTGAATTGAAATGATCTGCATCTGAGATCATTTTGGAGGGTACTTCAGTCTTTTTGCACTAGAATTTCTCAAGTGGAAACTACCCCTTAACTTCCTTGCAAAAGGAAAGGAAGATGCTGAAGAAGGGAGAAACTGAACCCTATGCTTTAAATGGATGTTTCAGATTCAAATTGGTTACAGTAAAGAGTCGCAAGAAAACATCATTCCCCTAAAGTTCTTCTTACTTCTAACTTCCCCATCACTGCCTGGCACTGCAGTACTCATTCAGTTACTCTGAGCTACAATTTTGAAGACCTCATCTAATAAGGAAGTTTACAACTCATCTTGCCTAGAATCCAGTCTTCTCATCATTTGCTTGTACCCTGTTCTAAAGCATTCTCTCTTCTCATCTTTTAAAGTTCCCCCAATTTGGGTTCTCTTGGCTCACTAGAATGGAAGCAAACACATGCTTTTCCTGCCTCCTGTTTTCCACCTCAGCATTTTAAATGCTATCTGACAGATAGTAAGCAATCAATAAATTCAGTAACTGTTTATCTACGTACCTCACTTGCAAGCCAGCTATTTATGCAGGGTGAACATTTACATCTCTGAAAAAAGGATGCACAACTTACTTCTAAGTTTTGTTTATATCATTAATATCTTCTTCAGCACTTTTAGAAATCTAATCCATAAAATGAATCAAGTCTAGGTTTGCCACATTTGCCGAGTTCCAAGCTATAAAAGTTCATACTACAAATTTAACAACTGTTTATTCGGTATATGTGTATCTATCCAAGTCTCACTCCTCTGTCATTGCATATGCCATTACCATTGAGTAAATAGTACAGATTTCTTTGACATCTAATGTCTAAAAGGTATACTGCAACAACCCCGAAAGTTTATACCAAGAAATATTTTCCTTTCCCTAGGATCTATACAGCGCTTATTTCCCGCATGGTCCTCATACTCTCTCAGCTCCCATATCTAATCAGCTGTCACATATTGTGATCACTTGAACAATATCTCAGCTTTACGTTTTTCTCTCCCCTCACAGAACCTCATCATTTCTCTTCTTATCTGTTACAATAATCTACTCAGTGGTCACCTGGCTCAAGTCATTCCCTTCTCTGTTCCATCTTCCACTCAGCTGCTGAAGGAACATTCCTGATGTGTGGTTCTGATTATATCAGTCCCACACTCATAAAATTATATCGGTTAATTAATACACCTAGCATCAAATCTAAACGGAGTTTTTATTGTCATTTATTATCAGAAAACTTAACTATCTAATGTATTCATATATGATTCTTTGTTGTGTGTGTCCAGTAAAATCCAGACATATCTTTATGCTGTAACTCATACAGGGCCTGACATATCATTTCTCTTCTCTAAACTTTGCATGGACCTTTACTCCATTTTGGAATTCATTAAATCTTCATCTTTGTCTCTTTGAATCCACTAGTTTCCCCATAGGTTCATCTAACGTGTCACCTTGTCCTGCTTTCAGACTTTCCTAAGTGCTGCCCCCACCACACCCAAAGGTAGAGAGCTTCCCTTTTTAGCCTCTAAAACTAACAATTTGTTAATATTTCTTATTTAATTTTCTATTCACATGCTGTCTTCAATAGATCCAATAGGCTTGAATCTCCTGGAAAGCAGAGGCCAGTTAAATATTGCCATTAAACTCTCAGAACTAGTCTTTGGTTTTAGACAAAGTAGGTGACCAACAAATGCTTAACCTGACCACTTCTGGCCCTTATAGGGAAATAGAGCCGGCTTTGCCTGCCATCTGCTGGTCTAAAGATATATTGCAGCAGATGACAAAGGGTAGGACAGAAAATAGTTAATGCAGAGAAGTCTTCAATCCACCTCATAAACAAATCCTGATACTATTTTCCAACCCACTCCAACTATGTTTTTATTTGATTTTGGGATATCACAACTCAGTCACTGTGAAAGGGGGCAAAAAAGGAATCAAATAACAACTTTCAGTGAAAATAGGTTTTCAGTTTGTTCCTCTATCAAATGATCTATTTCATTCTTACTCATTTCCTAGGAGTAGAGACTAAATAGAATACTAAATAGAAGTAAAGAGAGAGAGCACTGTGTACATTACGGCCTACTGTGCACATCATCTCAGGGTGAAGTAGTAATGCTCCCAAGACCAAATTTTGAGAGAGTGATGCAAGAAAATGCCTGATCTTTGCTTTGAAGGACATTTTTGAAAAAATATCTTTTGATAGAAATGTTACCAGAGTTAAATCAAACAATAGGTGAATGCTTCTGTATTTTTTTATTTTGGGGGAGGGAGTTGCAAGAGAATGGGTTTAAGTGACCAGGTCACACAGCTAGGAATTGATTAAGTGTCTGAGGCTAGATTTGAACAGAGGTTCTCCCGACTCCAGAGATGGTGCTCTACCCACTATGCCACCTAGCAATCCCCAGAGTGTTTTCGTCTTTGTGTTGAGAGTAATGTCAAACGTCCTTAACGTTGTCATAAGCAGAATCTGCCAATGAAAGAAATGTCAGCTCTAGGCACTGTATAAAGTGGTAGAACTGGGGTTGGAATCTGGTTCCTTTGTCACCAATTCCTATCTTTGAAGCAGGCTTTCCATTTGTCTCTCACTGTGGCACTCCATTCTGAACAGAACTGTCGCTCTCTCCTTTGAGTCATTCACAGTCTTATCAAATCTGTGATCTCCACATGCAGTCTTGATTCCCTGCCCTTTAGCCATTGATTAAAGCCCCTAAATAGTCACAGAACTAAAGTCCTAAATGGAGGGAACAAGTGGATCTCAGAAATAATGAATCTCATCCCTATCATTTTCTAGAAGAGTAAACTGAGACTCAAGTAAGTGAAATGATTTCCCCTAAATAATTCTAAAGATCATCAATCTAAATCTGGTAGGGGTCTGAGACTGATTTTGTCTAAGGCCTTAATATAGGTTTTGTTTTTGTTTTTATTTTGCAAATCAATGGGGTTAAGTGGCTTGCCCAAGGCCACACAGCTAGGAAATAATTAAGTGTCTGAGGCTGGATTTAAAATCAGGTACTCCTGACTCCAGGGCCAGTCCTCTATCCACTGTGCCATCTAATTGCCCCTAAAGCCTTAATTTAAAAAGGAAGAAACTGTGGTCCAGGGCATGGAAGTAACTTGTCCATTGCAAACTAAAGATGCCAGGTGGAAGGGAAGTCCCTGGTAATGTGGTCAAACCCACTCAGTGCATCGAGCATAAGACTAATGCCAAGACAGATGATGAGTCTTGCCTAAGATTACAGTTAGCTGGGGGTTTAGGCTGGATTACCGTTTAGCTATTGGGTCTCTGCAGTTCGACAATAGACCCATCACTGCTTCCTATGCTCTCATTTCTCTATATAATCTTAAAGTGAAATGAAAGGGATGAGTGGTCTATTAAGAGAAAAAACTGAATTTTCCCCAAATGTCAAGTTTCTTTTAGTAAGCATTAGATACATTCAATTGACACTCATTGACCTGAATTTAATTCTTTGTCTTCTTATCTACATAAACTCTGTATGTAAGTAAATATATATATATATATATATATATGTATATATATATATGTAATAAATTATATAATGAATAAATCCCAGAACCCAGTTTTGCATTTTGATGAAATGTGATGCTTGCAAGAATTTTCATAAACTTTTAAGTTATAAAATCCAAGGCTTCTAAAAACCACAAGGTCAGACACAAAGATTATGGAAAAATGTCTGTAGGAATTCTATCATGGAAACAACTCATATGATGTGATACTCATATATGCATCAGTGCTGGCCTACAGTATCATAGTTACGCCCCTGTCCTACTATATACTCAGAAAAATTTTTATTAGCTGCTGTATGTCAAATATTTAGTATCGACTCCTGAGTTAGCTTAACACAACTGACTGCAGGAATAGATAGCAATGTTCCAAGTAACATGAATAAGAGTAACAATACATGTTGTCTTTAAAACATGGACTCAAGGTATATGTACTTCCTGATAAAACTCATTCATAGGGGCAGCTAAGGCAGTGCAGTAGATAGAGCATAAGAGGATAAGGGAGGTACTCTCTGGGGTAGATAAGGAAAAGGAGGGCAAGGAAGAGGGTAGAAGTAAATTACATGTTTATCGATCATTTTTGAAGAAGACAACAACATCAGGGAGATGATGCAATGACATGGACATGAATTGAATTTGAGAGACTAAATTTGTGTTTAGTCATTGCTTTAATTTTCACCTCCATAGCCATCTGGGTCCAGTGAGAAGGTATCAATTAGAATGCTCAGGATCAAGTGACTTGCCCAAGGTCACGTAACTAATAACAGTCAAGTGTGTGAGGTAAGACTGAAACTCCAGTCCTCTTGACTCCAAGCCTAGTACTCTATCCATTGCCCCACCTCTCTGCCCTTAGAATTAAATTAGAGTGAGGATGAATAGGGTAATTAGGGCTAGAAGGGTAATGGGGGAAAATGAAATGGAAAGAAATACACAAGAAGAAATTGTGATATACAATGAGAATGGTATGTATTATACAAAATTTAGAAATAGCAGATATATCTGGCACTAACTAAAAAATGGAGGTGTGTTAGTGCAACAACCTAGACATCCCCTAACCAGTAGCAAAAGACATTAATAAGTTTGTGTTTGATAAATGTAAAGATTCAAGTTTGGGGAATAAGAATTCATTATTTAAAAAAAAACACACTGAGAAAACTGGAATATCATCTGGTAGATATTGAGCATAGATCAATGTATTAAACCATGATATGGTCAAAATGGTTACATAAGGGGAGATAGCACAAGAAAAGCACATGGAACATATCTCTCAGAACTGTAGATATGAAAATAATGTGCAGATGAAATAGAGAGCACTGTTGAGGCATTACTTTCTTCTCCAGAATCATCTACTCCAGCAGCCAGATATGGATTTGACTGGAGATGGTCCTGGAAGCAGTGTGAGACCTTGGTCTTTTTAAGATAAGATCTTTAGGGTGGCTAGGTGGCGCAGTGGATAGAGTGCTAGCCGTGGAGTCAGTAGTACCTGAGTTCAAATCTGACCTCAGACACTTTATAATTACCTAGCTGTGTGGCCTTGGGGAAGCCACTTAACCCCATTTGTCTTCCAAAAACCTAAAAAGAAAAAAAAAAAAACATCTTTAGGGGGTCTAATTTTTGAGTCACAGAAAGCCTATTCTGTGATTAAAGTAGGAAAGGAGAAAGAAATGCCTCTCATAATAGTCTCTTTTATTTTTTATTTTAATTTTTTTTTAATTTATTTTTATAAAAGATATTGTTTGAGTTTTACAATTCCCCCTCCCCCAATCTTGCTTCCCTCCCTCCACTGGCCCACAGAAAGCACTCTGTCAGTCTTTAGTTTGTTTCCATGTTGTACCTTGATCCAAATTGGGTGTGATGAGAGAGAAATCATATCCTTAAAGAAGAGAATTCTAAGAGGTAAAAAGATGAGAGAGTAAGATAGCTGTTTTTTTTCTAAATTAAAGGGAATAATCCATGGACGTTGTTCAAACTCCACAGCTCCTTATGTGGATACAGATGGCACTCTCATTTGCAGACAGGCCAATATTTTTCAGGATTGTTGCACTTATGGAATGAGCAAGTCCTTCAAGTTTGAACATCACTCCTATGTTGCTGTTAGGGTGTACAGGGTTTTTCTGGTTCTGCTCATCTCACTCAGCATCAGTTCATGCAAATCCCTCCAGGCTTCCCTGAAATCCCATCCCTCCTGGTTTCTAATAGAACAATAGTATTCCAAGACATACATATACCACAATTTGCTAAGCCATTCCTCAATTTAAGGACATTTACTTGATTTCCAATTCTTTGCCACCACAAATATGGCTGCTATAAATATTTTTGTACAAGTAATGTTTTACCCTTTTTCTTCATCTCTTTGGGGGATAGACCCAGTAGTGTTATTGCTGAGACAAAGGGTATGCACATTTTGTTCCCCTCTGGGCATAGTTCCAAATAGCTGTCCAGAAGGGTTAGATGAGTTCACAGCTCCAGCAACAGTGTAGTAGTGTCCCAGATTTCCCACAAACCCTTCCAACAATGATGATTATCCTTCCTGGTCATATTGGCCAATCTGAGAGTTGTGAGGTGGAACCACAGAGAAGCTGTAATTTGCATTTCTCTAATAATTAATGATTTAGAGCATTTTTTCATATGGCTATGGATTGCTTTGATCTCCTCATCTGTACATTGCCTTTGGATAACCTTTGAATATTTGTCAATTGGGGAACGGCTTTTTTTTTAAAAATATGACTCAGTTCTCTGTATATTTTAGAAGTGAGTCCTTTGTCAGAATCATTAGTTGTAAAGATTGTTTCCCAATTCACTACATTTCTTTTGATTTTGTTTATATTAGGTTTATCTGTGAAAAAGCTTTTTAATTTAATGTAATCAAAGTAATCTAATTGGTTTTTGGTGATGTTCTCCAACTCTTCCTTAGTCATAAACTGCTCCCATTTCCATAGATCTGACAGGTAGACTAGTCCTTGATCTTCTAATTTGCTAATAGTATTGTTTTTTATGTCTTTGTCCTGTAACCATTTGGATCTTATCTTGGTAAAGGGTGTGAGGTGTTGCTCTAATCTAAGTTTCTTCCATACAGAATTCCAATTATCCCAGCAATTTTTATCAAAGAGGGAGTTTTTATGCCAGTGGCCAGACTCTTTAGGTTTATCAAAAAGTAGAATACTATAACCATTTCCTGCTTTTACACCTAGTCTATTCCACTGGTCCACCACTCTATTTCTTAGTTTTGATGACTGATGCTTTATAATATAATTTTAGCTCAGGTAGGGCTAAGCCACCTTCTTTTGCACTTTTTTTCAATTAAGCTCCTGGCAATTCTTTACTTTTGATTTCTCCATATGAATTTACTTACAATTTTTACTAACTCATTAAAGTAATTTTTTTTGGAATTTTAATTGGTATGGCAATAAACAGATAGTTTAGTTTTGGTAGAAATGTCATTTTTATTATATTAACTCTACCTGTCCATTGGCAGTTGATATTTGCCCAGTTATTTAAATCTAATTTAATTTGTGTCAGAAGGGTTTTATGATTGTTTTCAAAATGATTCTGAGTCTGTATTGGCCAATAGACTCCCAAATATTTTATATTGTCTGAGGTTACTTTGAATGGGATTTCTCTTTCTAGCTCTTCCTGCTGTTTCTTGCAAGACATATATAGAAAAGTTGAGTATTTATCAGAGTTTATTTTATAACTTGCAACTTCACTAAAATTGCTAATTTTTTCCAATAGTTTTTTGGATGATTTCTTGGGATTTTCTAGGTAGACCATCATGTCATCAGCAAAGAGTGAGAAATTTGTCTCTTCCTTCCCAAATCTAATTCCTTCGATTTCTTCTTCTTCTCTATTGCTGATGCTAACATTTCTAATACAATATTGAATAGTCGTGGTGATAATGGTCAAACTTGTTTTACCCCTGATGTTATTGGGAATGCCTCTAGCCTCTACCCATTGAATATAATGCTTATTGTTGGTTTCAAATAGATACTGCTAATTGTTTTTAGTAACAGTCCATTTATTCCTACACTCTCTAGTGTTTTCAATAGAAATGGATGCTGTATTTTAGCAAAAGCCTTTATACGATCTATTGATATGATCATATGGTTTTTGATAGGTTTGCTGTTGATATAATTGAGTATACTAAGAATTTTCCTAATATTGAGCCAACACTGCATTCCTGAAATAGATCCTACTTGATCGTAATGTATTATTCTAGTGATGACTTGTTGTAATCATATTGCTAAGATTTCATTTAGGATTTTTGCATCTATATTCATAAGGGAAATAGGTCTATAATTTTCTTTCTCTGTTTTAACCCTTCCTGGTTTAGGTAGTAGTACCATATTGGTTTCATTGAAAGGGTTAAGCAGAGTTCCATCTTTCCCTATTTTTCCAAAGAGTTTATGTAGGATTGGAACCAATTGTTCCTTAAATGTTTGGTAGAATTCACTTGTGAATGCATGAGGCCCTGGAGATTTTTTTTAGGGAGTTCAATAATCTCTTATTCATTTAACCTGTGCAACTTATAGTTTTATATATATTCATCCATTTCACGTAGATTATGAAATTTATTGGCATAGAGTTGGGCAAAATAATTTTGAATTATTACCTTAATTTCCTACTTATTGGTGGTGACTTCATATTTTTCATTTATGATACTATCAATTTGGTTTTCTTCTATCTTTTTTTATCCAATTGACCAGTGGTTTATCAATTTTATTGGTTTTTTCATATTACTAACTTTTTTATTTATTAATTCAATAATTGTTTTGCCTTTGATTTTATTAATATCATCTTTAATTTTTAGAATTTCTAATTTGGTATTTAATTGGGAATATTTGATTTTTTCATTTTCTAATTTTTTTAGTTGTATGTTTAGTTCATTGATTTCTTCTTTCTCCAATTTATTCATGTAAGCATTTAGAGTTATAATATATCCCCTGAGAGTCGCTTTGAATGAATCCCATAGGTTTTGGTATGTGGTTTCTTTATTATCATTATCTAGGATAAAATGGTTAATTCTTTCTATAATTTGTATTTTGGTGCACTCATTTTTTAAAATGAGGATAGTCCCTTTCCAGTTTGTTCTGGGTCTATATCTCCTTGGCCCGGTATTGCATATTACTTTTATTTCATTGTGATCTAAGAAAGATGTATTTACTATTTCTGCCTTTCTGCAGTTGATCATTAGGATTTTATTTCCTAGTACATGGTCAATTTTTGTATAAGTTCCATGTACTGCAGAGAAAAAGGTATATTCCTTTCTATCCCCATTCAGTTTGCTCCATAAGTCTACCATATCTAATTTTTCTAACAATCTGTTTACCTCATTAACTTCTTTCTTGTTTATTTTATAATTCGATTTATCTAGATCTGATAGCGGGAGGTTGAGGTCTCCCACTAATAGAGTTTTGCTGTCTATGTCTTCCTGGAGTTCTTTCAGCTTATCCTCTAAGAATTTGGGTGCTGTCCCACCAGGTGTATATATATTCAATATTGAAATAACTTTATTGTCTATGTTACCTTTTAGGAGGATAAAGTTTCCTATCTTATCTCTTTTAATGTTATCTATTTTTGCTACTGCTTTGTCTGAGATAAGGTTTGCTACCCCTGCTTTTTTTACTTCAGCTGAAGCAAAATGTATTTTGCTCCAACCTTTTACCTTTACTCTATATGTATCTCTCTGCTTCAAATGAGTGTCTTGTAAGCAGCATATTGTAGGATTCTGGTTTTTAATCCACTCTGATGTTTGCTTATGTTTTAAGGGATAGTTCATCCCTTTCACATTCAAGGTTATGATTACTAATTATTCCAGCCAAGGTGGCAGAGAGAAGACAGGCACAGTTCTAAAGTCTCCTTATCTCTTCCCCTTCTATTACATGAAACAAAACTCTTCAAAGAAATCCGAACCACAAAACTCAGAAAGAAAAGCCAGGAGAAAGCACATCTTCCACAGGATTTGTCTCTCAGCACCTTTGGTCGAATTCGGGAGGGTGAATCTGAGATCAGAGGGATTATCACCCCTGGATCAGTCAGAATAACAGCTGAATTGGAACCGGGAGTCTGAGGGCCAGAGAGTGGGACCTGCTGGATCAGCAGTGGGGCTGGATGACAAGGGCTTGTGTCCGCGGGGGAGCAGAGGCGCTAGTGGTGGTGCTGTCCCCCTGGAGCTTGGGCACGGGGCTGGGGGGAGATTTCTGATGCAGGAGAGCTGTGGACACCATCCTGGGCTCCTCTGGTCGCATTACAACTCAGACCTCCTCCCAAACAAACAAATGCAAACTACTTCTGCCTCAGTCCCAGGTGTGTGAGCAGAAGAACCAGCCCAGCTGTGGAATGACCTCAGGCCAGGGTAAAGCCCACCACTGATAGAAGGCAAAAGAATTCAATAGCTCCAACCCCTCCCTTCAAGCAAAGAGAGAAGGCCTCAGCCAAGGTCACAGACACTACAGAGAAAGCAAGCAACACCTCCTACTTTCCAGCCAGAGAAACTTCACTCAGTGAGGAAAGCCTTTTGTAATCCCAAGTACCAGTGAACCAGCCCCCCACCCCACAACTCAAGTTCTTAGCAAAATGAAGAAGGGTCAGTGGAATGGTGGATACATAGAAAAATTCCAGGAAGGGAAAGACCCTAACTCAGAGACTTGCAACCTCTGAGGAGAATACAATCTGGTTTCCAGAACAGAAAGTCTTCCTTGACGAAATAAGGAAGG